>NC_054710.1:37786091-37805146 GCF_016097555.1 Gigantopelta aegis | reverse complement strand
AAGTATTTCTGAAATTTTAATGATGCACAGGAACTTTTGTCCATGAGTATATATAATATACTAAACAAAACAAACTTTTGGGTTACAATCCTATGGCAGGGTTTCTGCGAGAGGGTAAACGGGTATGGCGCCATACCCAAATATCTTTACAGATTTTAGTATTTTAAGTTAACCTTTTGACAAAATTAATTACTCTTATCATTACTGTATGATTTTCTTATGATATCCCTAACCCAAAACCTAACCAATTTTCTTTCTGAGGAGGCTCCCCATACATCCTGTTGATTGTGATTGCATTCAAATCCATAGTGCAATACTCAAAACTTTCTTTCTTGCAGAAACACTGAATCTGTGCCACAATGTTTTTTCATTGTTTTTTGTTGTTGTTTTTTCCGGGGACGCGTCTGGGGGGAGGGGGGAGGTTCTGGGGTGTGTGTTGATTTTTTTTATTGAATTTTTTTGGTGGGTAGTCGGTTTTTGGGGAGTTTTTTGTTTGTTTTGTTGGGGGTTTTTTGTGGGGTTTTTGTTTTTTGTGGTTGTTGACCATTTGTATCTGGACAAAATGTGGAGAAACTCAGAGTATTTAAAGGTAGGAGTGTAATTCATCGTAGTTGTTAACAATGTGATTCGAACTTTAGTATGTGGAATATGTGTCACTTTTTACAATAAATATAACATATCCAACAGTAACTTCGAGTCGCGTGTACAGGAATTTTAGCGAACGGGGTGGGCCTAGACTATGGTGGCCTAAGTACATGCGGAGGGGGGGGGGGGGGGGAGGGGTGTCGAGCCATGCTCAAAACATATATATTGACCAAAAACAATTGGCTGGAGCAGGGAGGGGTTACGACCCCCGAAACCCCTCCCTGCTCACGCGTCTGATTTCTTTCATCTTTCATTATTTTGTCTAAAATTATAAACATAAAAAATAAAAACATACATACATGTAAACAGCGTTGTCTGCTCAATATAGAACTCGGAAACTGGGGCCAGCAGAGGTAGATCATGGAGGGGGGGGGGGGGGGGCAGGGGCCCGGTCCCCACCTAAATTTTGCGATAGCTATAATTTTATTATATATATATTTTTTTTTTTTTTTTTTTTTTTTTTTACGATCCCCCTCTATAACTCCCTCAAAGTTCCCTTGGCATTCCACCTCATGTCACTGGGGCACTCCCTAGATGGATTTTCTGGATCCACTACTGGTCAGGTTAAGTAGATCGATTTTTATCTTATTGTGGCGAAGCATTGTAATAATATGGATAATTTTGTTTTTGAATTACCATGGTGTAGGGCAGACATAGGATATTAGTACTGTCGTAGCTGTAACCCTGCTGCCATCTTGGCACCACGATTGAAGGATGGTAATAAACAAAAATTGTACCACGCTTTGGTGTCGGTCCCTTTGATTTTACCCGTGGCGTATCCTATCGTTAAACCACGGGCGTGTCTGAACTAAATTTTAGCGATTGCTGAATGGCTGAAGAAAGTTACGCCTACATGTCACATTAGTTTAGCGGGAATTAAATTAGAACATTGTTTTAAAAAGTATCACTTTTACTAACATAAGTAATAAAGTTACAATATAAATCTGTAAATATAAAAAATAAAAAAAATTCTTTAAAATTTCTTCTTCTTTTTTCAAATAGTTTCGCTTCATTTTCCATTACATTACTTTATCAGCTGCAACATTTAAAAAGGACACTTCCTGTATTTAGGGAGTTAGCAGCGTTAAAAAGGACGCCTATAGCAAGAGGTCGTGGCACACCACCCACGTTTCCATGTTACACTGTTCAGAATGCTTGAAATGTATTTTAACACCTAAAATTCAAACTTTTCTCTGAGAAGCATGCCAGGGCCCACAAATACATGTATTTTGATCCACTGACATTCGCCCCAGCCCCGCTCCCATTTTCAAATACACTCCGCTGGCCCTGTGAAAAGTACCCTCCCCCCCCCCCCCCCCCCCCCCCCCCCAACTACCTGTTAAATATATATTCGTCTGTTATAATTACATACATGACTCAAAGACAGTGTGGGTGCTCTCCCCACGTATGGGTACCTCTCAATATAAAACCATGCCAAAATTCACCAACATATATATTATCTACATGGTAATTATCAAGCTGAGCAAGATATTACGTTCTCCACAAAAAAAAGAAAACACAATAAATGCATTGTATTCACCTACTAAACATTTCATTTTTTTCCCGGGGCACTTCAAATTTCGAGGTGTTACGCAGCGCTCTCTCCTGCTAGGCCTATCCGTACCTGTAATGTCCAGTGTCGTAGCTAGCTGGTGGTGGGGGGGGGGGGGGGGGGGGGGAGGGGGGATGGAGAGAGATCCGGAAAAAATTATAGAAACTTAAAGAAAATTATCTTCTTAACCGTTTATGGAGTTTTTAGACTATTAACTATTCAGTCCTCCACCACCCCCCCCCCCCCCCCCCCTTACAAGCAATCCTAGCTACGGCCCTAATGTCAGATGAATTAGTATTCCCATGTTTCCCCGTATAGGCTAATCGAAGCAAGTAGTCCAAGGCGGACACAATAAATTGCAAAAACCCACACATTTGCTACGTCCGATTCGGACTACGAAGCAAGGTGACATGTACCGCTAAAATTAAATTATAAAAATTCTTCGCGACCATGGTGACGACTTGGGGGGCGTGGTACAAGCTAGTTACCTTATCTATCACTCGAGATTCGTCTAGTTAGACCACGGTTATTGCGGCCGTTGAGTGATGGGTGTAATAGATCTCGGGTTACGCCATCAATCATTACACCTGTCACTCAACGGCCGCAATAACCGTGGTCTAACTAGACGAATCTCTCGGGAAAAAGACGATGTAACTAAAAACATAACTTAACTTTATAACTGATAATAAAGCAATTATAGACCTATATTTATGGCATTAAGCAAATAAATACGGTTAACAGTTAATTCTGAGTAATAGATTTTAAAATGTAAAAGTAACTGGTAGAGCAATTCGCCGTACAGTCGCAATTTAAATTTTAATGAAAGAAATGCATTATTATATGTAAATTAATGTGTTCTGCAAAGTTAAAGTTATATGACTTTGTAAGAACTTGTATAATGGTAATTCTAATTCAACATATTTGTAAGAACCAATCTGATTGGATCTCTAAAAATTTCAGGTGGTAAAACCGCCGTTATACCGGTAACTCTATAGCCTTTTCTCCTGACCTCCCATGGGCTTAATGAATACTGTTTAATAATTATTATTAATTTTAGACCAGCCCATCTAAATTCGCGCCAAAATTATATTACATTAATAATTAATATAGGTTAGAAATGTTAATATTTCTCTTTAAGGGCGCAGTCAAAATTTATTAACTCCAATTTTCCCCTCTTTTATACTTTTGGTGTTAATATTCAAAATTTCAAAATTGACCATATTTGATAGGTTATCCCTATCCCGAGTCAGACCTCCGAACCTATCGGAGGCCGGACTCGGGATAGGCGTGTTCGAAACACTATTGGTATATGGACACGTTAAACTAGTTACTAAGCTAAGTTATACCGGTCGCAAAATTCCAGGTGCTACCTACGTCACATGTATTCATACGTGCAGATTTGTTTATCAACAAAATTGTCAGACGTCGGTCAAAACGTTGGCCACAACTATAACCCGTTTGGCACATGCTGGGGTAGAAACTCGGGAAATCACAAAAATTTCGGGGAATCGCAGCGAGTGTTAGGAGTTATAATGCAGACTCCTCAGAAAGCCAAAATAGAAAATATTCCTCAATTATTCACGGTATTAATGTTGACGAAATGTCAGCATTGATTCCCCCAAACCACGCGAAAACAAACTCACAACCTGCATAATTTGCCTTGGGGAACGAAAATGGGTTTTTTAAATGATTCAGATGCACTAAAAAATAAGCCACAATTCAACAATCCACGTGTACAATTATGGCACAACTTTTCTACAGCAGTAAATCTTAACAGGCTCATCGTAGTTTAAAAACCAATGTTTTGTTAATGTCAAGGTCGTTTATTATTTCAAACCATTGCTATATTTTACTGCTGTTATTATTGTTATCAGTTAATAGTTACTCAAGAATACAAATCATTGTACACCACGTTGAGAAAAAATTTGAAATAAATTATTACAAAACGGCTTACTTATTTGTTGAGCGTTGGAATCATTTGTTGGTATGTAAATCGGTCGCCATTCCTGAGTGACGTCACTAATAACACTATATCTTAAGGAAGTCTGTTATAGTTTATTTCAGAAAAAAGTAATAAAATAGTTGAAATTAGAATAGGCATAACCGTACTGTGTTTTCCGATTTGTGGACGTATATCGGTGGTTTTACTGTCGCAAATTACCGTTTTATTGTCTCCGCTAACGATATACGTCCGCAAATCGGAAAACACAGTAGGGTTATCCCCTAAGTGACCACCAGCAGTAAGTCATATATAAACGACAAAAGTTTAATAATTATTTTCTCTACTTGAGCTAGCACGATTTGTCAGTACGACAGTACCAATATCCGGTGTCGGTCCCACACAGCGATTACTAGCGATGTTCCAGTGATCGATTTTAATCGAAAATTTATCGGCTTGGTTCTACTGATGTGATGATCGATTATAAAAATCCATAATCGATTGTGTGGTAAAATGTTGACTAAGTTTTCCTCTGGTTTAGATGATAGAATTGATGTAAAATATGCTGGGGTGATTAGTTAGTATTCCAATGACGTCACTTTGCAACTCCTTACAATAACAACAAACTGGTTCCATCACATTACTGTTTAGATGATAGAACTGATGTAAAATATGCTGGGGTGATTAGTTAGTATTCCAATGACGTCACTTTGCAACTCCTTACAATAACAACAAACTGGTTCCATCACATTACTGTTTAGATGACAGAACTGATGTAAAATATGCTGGGGTGATTAGTTAGTATTCCAATGACGTCACTTTGCAACTCCTTACAATAACAACAAACTGGTTCCATTACTGTTTAGACATTACTGGTTAGATTAGTAATCCAATGATGTAAACTTATGCTGCGGTGATTAGTTAGTATTCCAATGACGTCACTTTGCAACTCCTTACAATAACAACAAACTGGTTCCATCACATTACTGTTTAGATGATAGAACTGATGTAAAATATGCTGGGGTGATTAGTTAGTATTCCAATGACGTCACTTTGCAACTCCTTACAATAACAACAAACTGGTTCCATCACATTACTGTTTAGATGATAGAACTGATGTAAAATATGCTGGGGTGATTAGTTAGTATTCCAATGACGTCACTTTGCAACTCCTTACAATAACAACAAACTGGTTCCATCACATTACTGTTTAGATGATAGAACTGATGTAAAATATGCTGGGGTGATTAGTTAGTATTCCAATGACGTCACTTTGCAACTCCTTACAATAACAACAAACTGGTTCCATCACATTACTGTTACTGGGGTGATTAGTTAGATGATAGAATTGATGTAAAATATGCTGGGGTGATTAGTTAGTATTCCAATGACGTCACTTTGCAACTCCTTACAATAACAACAAACTGGTTCCATCACATTACTGTTTAGATGATAGAATTGATGTAAAATATGCTGGGGTGATTAGTTAGTATTCCAATGACGTCACTTTGCAACTCCTTACAATAACAACAAACTGGTTCCATCACATTACTGTTTAGATGATAGAATTGATGTAAAATATGCTGGGGTGATTAGTTAGTATTCCAATGACGTCACTTTGCAACTCCTTACAATAACTACAAACTGGTTCCATCACATTACTGTTTTCAGAACGCTGGAAAAATCTCAATGCAAAATTACTCTTAAAAAAAATATATATAATGTTTGAGAATTACTAAAACACCTATATATATATATCTCTCTCTCTCTCTCTCTCTCTCTCTCTCTCTCTCTCTCTCTCTCTCTCTCTCTCTCTCTCTCTCTCTCTCTCTCTCTCTCTCTCACACACACACACACCACAATCTTTTAACTGACAGCACACTACTAGTGCCCTTACCCCATCCCCACTTTAAAATACACTCGCTGGCCCTGTGCATAAATTTAAAAAGTGTGTTGTTTTTAAAACACTTTTTCTTTTAGTTTTGTGAAATTATTTATTAAAAATAAATTAATTAATTAATTAATTAATTAATTCGACAACAAACATGATCAATGCCATGGGGGTAGGACGAACGACGAACCCACCAAAACCCTCCCCCTCACCAAAAAGCAGTGAACAAAACACACAAATAAACAAATGTCCACAGCATACATAAAAGGAAGAAAATATAATGCTTCAGCTATTTTTTATTCAAATAATATATAAATAATTAAATTGTTAAAAATCGACACCGAGAATGGATAGTTTTTTGGCAATGACACACAAACGTCTCGTTTTTCAGTGATTCACTGTTTTTTGTTGTATTTTGTCATATACTAGATCCATTATGCAGTCCAGACATTCTTTATGCAATGCCTCATCGTCTGAAAAACATATGACCAGTTTTCCTGTTCGTACAGTGGTGGACAAAGTAATTTTATACGACCATTGGCGTCAAATCACACTATCGAAGAGCTGTTTAAAGCGAGACTATAGGGTGTATATGTGTATATGTATTATACGTGCAGCGTTAGTTGTAACCGGAGGCACTCATATTTGCGAATATCATTACACGTGCACGTGTTTCGTGCATAGCTCTTAGTCGTAGATTTACGTTTACGTGTAAAACTAGACTTGCGATGCTTTGTAAATATGGGTCCAGGGCCCCGTTCCACGAAGCGATCTTAGCCCTAAGATCACCTTAAGTGCATATGTTAGCTGTGCAGTTACGGTGACCTTAGAGCTAAGATCGCTTCGTGAAACGGGGGCCCACGTCTTGTCCGCGTTTTACCAACACCTTTCGTTAACACTTGATGTCAATACAGATAGACATTACGTTCATACCAGTGAAGAGTTTGTATATATATATATATATATATATATATATATATATATATATATATATATATATATATATATATATATATTTTTTTTTTTTTTTTTTTTTTTTTTTTTTAATGAAATGATACTTAATTAACACAGCTTATACACTCAAAAGTATTTACAATTGTTATGAATGGATTGTGTCTACTATTCACTACAGTAGAGGAACAAAAATGTAGCATACCTTTTACAGATCGAATATAATAATTGAAAAAAATGTATAACAGGTAGTTCATCAGGATTAACGTTCATCTTGATGAACTAATCAACAGGGGACCGGCCTCGGTGGCGTCGTGGCAGGTCATCGGTCTACAGGCTGGTAGGTACTGGGTTCGGATCCCAGTCGAGGCATGGGATTTTTAATCCAGATACCGACTCCAAACCCTGAGTCAATGCAAGGCTCAATGGGTAGGTGTAAACCTCTTGCACCGACCAGTGATCCATAACTGGTTCAACAAAGGCCATGGTTTGTGCTATCCTGCCTGTGGGAAGTGCAAATAAAAGATCCCTTGCCGCCTGTCGTAAAAAGAGTAGCCTATGTGGCGACAGCGGGTTTCCTCTAAAAACTGTCAGAATGACCATATGTCTGACGTCCAATAGCCGATGATAAGATACAAAAATCAATGTGCTCTAGTGGCGTCGTTAAATAAAACAAACTTTACTTTTTAATCAACAGGGGAGGGGGTCCATACAAATTAAATGATTTGGCCTTGATCTGGCAAGTGTGACACGCACCGAATGTTAATTCATCTTTCTCCAAAAACGACTTAGGGGTTTGTAAAGTTTTGTATTTAGATACTTACTTGTCTGAGCTTTATTATTGATGAAAATGTTCTCGAACTGTGAAGAAAAATCTCACAAAGGAACGACAAGCTGATGATAACAATTCGGATGATGTCAAATTGCGCGAACCGAGCACAAGAAAACAAACTGAACACAGTTATGGACGTTGACGATACTATTTATGAAATATGGATTTTAGTTAATTATTATAAGATATTGTTATTGTATATGAAAAGTGACTGTCGTGGACAGTAATGGAGGGGTTTTTTTTTTCACGATTCGTGTCTGGTAGGAGAGTGTGGTTCGGGCTTTAGCTGGAACGGAGTAGAGAGGCATCGACGATTTGCTTCAATAAACGCGCCCAGTTCCAATATTTTCCGTGTCTCCCCTTCCCCTATCAAATCTCTTTTTTCTTTTTTTTCTTTTTTTACTGTATTAAATTTTATAAAATCATACATAGGACTAGGTCTACCATCGATGTTCCAAACTGCGTTCACCTAACGACAAAAACACGAATACGATATTTACGGTAATATTATTCTACATTTTTCAGCTACGATACGTCAGATAAAATAGATTGCAATCAACTAACGTAAAAAATCAACAATGTGGATGTAAAACAAATCCATTCTATTATCCTGTTCAATTATTTAGACCCAAAGTTTTTTGCAAATGTTACGTTTATTTCCTATTCGATATTTGTTTTCTTTGCATTTACATGAAAACAAACCCAAACCCCGACAGGTTTTATATACAAATCATCATATAAAATGCGAGAAGTTGACTTAATTCCACTTTTTAAAAATCTCTGTGTGTTCGGAATGCACGTTATTTCTCCTATAAATAACTAAGGTCATTTGCATATCAAAAGATTGGGATCGGAGGCTACGTGAAGGCCATTATAGCTTGTTTCACTAAATCAAGGTTATTATTGTTTTGCAGTGTGTAACAGCATTGTCTAATCTTTCCGTTAAACATAGATGTAAACAAACAGAACATGTAACCCTTTCTTGTAGGTGCATTATATTTAATCAATTTAGCTAATGTATTATGTATTTTTATTTTATTATATCAATTCTATATTAGCATACCATACCTAACCTAACACAAGTGAGGTGTAGCACAGTAATAAACACAAATCACCTCACACACCGCAGGAATGTGGTTTCCAATTTTAAAAATAAATTTAATGCAGGGCCGGACCCAGAAGACCGGGGGGGGGGGGGGGGGATAAAATGTCAAAGGCCACCAACATCAAATAATAATAAAAATGTTATTTAATTTGCCTCTAAATTGAGAACTCATACATATATATATATATATATATATATATATATATATATATATATATAGTATTTATGGTGGTGCTAGGGGCTGGGGTTTGGGGGTGGGGTGTTACATTTGTAATGCGAAAAACCAAAGGGCTATTGTTCGGACGTGTATGGGTTCAACCACTTTTTCATCCCGCATACACAGCCCTGAATGTCCAAAATACGATAGCATTGCTTGGTCAATAACATCATTATTTCGATCTGTGACTGCACGTGCTATTGTAGCAATGTGTAAACCACGTAAAATACAAGTTAGGTAGGGTATATAAATTCAATGAAAATGTAATAGTCGACATTCTTGTTATTGTTATTTGAGGAAAAATATGGGTACATCGAAAAACACTTTCAGTTGATGTAAAATCGTGTATTAAGAACGTTTTCGATTATTTTGAAGATGAATATCAGCGCGGTAGACCTAGGTATGCTTCTTAAGTTTCGGTTTCAACAGTAAAAAGAACTGTGAAAAATCTAAGCTCTACGAATCCGAGCACAGAAATCACTGTTAAAAAACGTGACCGAAAACTCGTCGATTTATTTGATAAAGATGTTATTAGACGACGAGTATACAGATTTTATAGAGAGGGCGAATTACCTACATTACATAAGATTAACGTGGCTTTAAGGGAGGAATGTGGAATCAACATATCCATATCAACTTTACGAAGAACACTCCATGACCTCGATTTTAAATACCAACATTTGTCTACAACCGGAAAAGTGATTTTTGAGGACGCCAATATATCAGACAGGAGACTGTCCTATCTCCATGAAATATCCAGTTTACGAGAACAGGGGTATTTAATAGTGTATCAAGATGAGACCTGGGTGAATGTCAACCACACAACATCCCACCACTGGACAAATATCCACCCGGGCACAAGTACCGCCAATCACCTGCCGAAATCAGACGCTGCTGATCGAGTTCCTAAACTCTGTTCGATGACTGGGAAGGGAAAAAGACTTATTATTTGTCATGCTGGCTGTGATAAATATGGATTGATAGATGGCTGTGAATTGATCTTTGAGGCTAAAAAAACAGACGTAGACTATCATGGTGAGATGAATCATGACAATTTCATCAAATGATTTGAAGAACAACTTATGCCTTCTCTACCAGAACCTTCTGTTATCGTCATGAATAACGCAAGCTACCACAACATATTAACTGAGATGACACGATGTCCTGCACTAAACGCTAAAAGGGAAGAAATTCAGTCGTGGCTACTAAACACAAATATACTTTTTGAGAGTAACATGACAAAGCCAGTTCTTTATGAACTTGTGAAAAGTAACGAATGTGCAAAGCAATTTGTTACTGATGATATTGCTGAACGCCATGGGCACTTGTGTCTAAGACTGCCGCCAAGACATTCTGAACTCAATCCGATAGAACTGATCTGGAGTCAAGTCAAAGGGCACATAGCTCGTCATAATGATGGTAAAATGAGCACGGTGCGGAGAGAACTTGCACATGCATTGAACTCTGTCACACCTACACACTTCTCTGACGCAGTTAAACATGTAATAAAGATCGAAGAAGACTTTAGAAAACAAAATAGTTTTATAAGAAATAAAATACCCCCTGTGATAGTCCCCCTTAACGAAGATAGTGATGAAGAAATGTGTTCGTCGACTGATTAAGTTATTTCTCCATACCCATCAGGAGTATTACTTTAATGTATGCATGAACTATTTAACACTAAAAAAAAGAAATTCCATATCATTCACTATCAAATAACCTAACAACCTATAAACTAATCGACTAGAAATGCATATAGACTACACATACATACGAGAGAAATGTTTATTTAACGACACACTCAACGCATTTGATATACGTTTATGTGACGTCAGACAAAACGGTTAAGGACCATTATGACAGTGAGAAAGAAACTTGCTACCGCCACATGGCCCACTGTTTCCGATAAGCAATTTTGATAAGCAATAAGGGCCGTTTTATATGCACCATCCCATAGACAGGATAGCACATACCACAGCTTTTATACATCAGTTGTGGTGCACAGGCTGGAAATAGACACAACCCAATGGGTCCACCATGTGGGATCGATCAGTCGACCTACCATGAGCGAACGCTTTACCTCTGAGCTACGTCCCGCTCCATATACAAAAGAAGCCTTAAGTGGGGTTGGGGTTGTGCAGAGGGTCACACCTCCACCAATCGCATGCATACCATATTCTTCTCTCTCTCTCCCTATAACCATATAACCATAGATTAAAATATGTCGAGTGCGTCGTTACATAAATCACGTACGTCTCTCTCTCTCTCTCTCTCTCTCTCTCTCTCTCTCTCTCTCTCTCTCTCTCTCTCTCTCTCTCTCTCTCTCCAGCGCGCGCGCTTGTGTATTCCACAATATAATTATAATATTTGATACATATTTTTTTTGTCAAACTGAGGTTTTGTCACTTGAACTCCCCACCTGAATCCGCGCCTGCTTCATGTTTACAGATATTTTCTTAAATATAGGTCATACTACGATTTGTGCGGATAGGACGATAGAACCGAACATTAGTTTGAAACGCACTATAGAATGATGCTTTTGATATGCAAATGACCTTAGTTATTTATAGGAGAAATAACGTGCATTCCGAACACACAGAGATTTTTAAAAAGTGGAATTAAGTCAACTTCGTGCATTTTATATGATGATTTGTATATAAAACCTGTCGGGGTTTGGGTTTGTTTTCATGTAAATGCAAAGAAAACAAATATCGAATAGGAAATAAACGTAACATTTGCAAAAAACTTTGGGTCTATATAATTGAACAGGATAATAGTAAGCATACCTTTTGCAGATCGAATGTAATAATTGAAAACAAATTCTAACAACAGGGGTCTTAAAAATCATAAAAATTAAATGCTTTGGCCTTGTTGATCTGGCACGTGTGAGGTCATGTGACATGCACAGAATGTTAATTCATCTTTCTCCATTTTAAGTCAATTTCTACGAGTCATGTGGACCCGATATCGGTAATTTTAAGGAATAAACAAAAACGACTTGGTAAAATTAATGGTTTTAGGAGTTTGTAAAGTTTTGTATTTAGATACTTACTTTCCTGAACTTCATTGTTTATGAAAATGTTCCTGAACTGTGAAGAAAAACTTCATAAATGAACGACATGCCGATAACAACAAATCGGATGTTGATTGCGCGAACCGTGCACGAGAAAACAAAGTAAACGGAATTTGAAGCATAACGCAGTTAGGGACGTTGACGATACATAGTGTGGATTCTTGCCAACCCCCAATTATATTAAATTCTGGCTAAACTAGTGTTTTCAATACTTTTTTAACCCGTAGTAAATTAATTTATTTGGCTGTAATTACGTATGAGTAGGGCCTATATAGTTGAAGGTACCCTACATGTAGGCTACAGGCCTACTGTTTATATTTCGAAGCAAAATTTTATAAGGAAGCCGCCATTATGCAACATTTTTGTGATTGCATTTTAAAGTGGTCAAATTTAACGGTGTAATTCCTTTGGTTACCGAATATTATGGGGGTTTTTAACATTTATTTTTTTAAAAGGCACCCAACTATCTTGTACTTACCTACAAAAACATCAAGTTTTATGCCCGTAAATAAATCCACAGAATTCTCTTGTTGTCAAGAGTGTTCAAAACGAGGCTGGGTGCTGCAATAAAACGATATAAGACTGTGGGTGTTGGAATCATATTTGTACTACAATATTAAAATATTAGCCTCTAAATTGACAAAACGTGTAGAAATCTACATGTAATTCCTCAGCTACTCAAGATATCCGATTCCATTCCGTTATAGTCTGCTCCGGCCCGGTCCGCGTTTTACCAACACCCTGCACTGGCGTAATAAGCGGGATGGGGGGGGGGGGGGGTTTAAGGGGCGGCATGTGCCCCCTTCCCCCACTTTGTAGCAGCAGCTATGGTTTTTATGTATGTATATTTATTATGTGCGTGTGCTCCCCCCCCCCCCCCGACACACACACAAACCCAACTCACACACACACACACACACACACACACACACACACAAACTCACACACACACACACACACACACACACACACACACACACACACTTTTTGGCACCTTCCTACACCCGTGCCTAATAAAACAACTTATAGTCCGTCCCGCAGGAAACGTCGTTTTGTTATGCAATATAATTTACTCCTCTGCTCCGATTGTTTTCTAAATTGTACACAAAAATAGTCTATCTTCTTCTTCTTTTTTTTTTTTTTTTTTTTTTTTTTGGGGGGGGGGGGAGTGTGTTATTTTTAAAACACTTTTAAAGCAAAGGCGCAGCGCCCATTACGCACAGTAGGCTACGTATACATGTGCGTAATGACAAAAAATCCGGGAATAGGTCGAGGCTGTCTGTAATGCCTCAGAAAAGGCTCAGAATGCATCTACAGGCATCCCGAGTTTCAAAATGTTCACGGGGAGAGGCCTCCTCCCCCCTCTCCCGAACCCACCGCTCGGGCTACATTTTTTTCTGGCTACGCCCCTGCTTTTATTTTTTTTCTTACATCAAACCAAACTGCAAGAATTTACAGCAAAAAAAAAATGTTGGAGAATGGGACTACCAAGCAACCAAAACTCTATTTACGTGCCTATATCCACTGAAGATTCAGTTACGTTCAACCCGATAGCCACATCCGACACAACTGAAATGTCGGTTGTAAATATATCGATCGGGACAGAGAGGGGGCTGTGTGAACGGGACGGACTATGACGTGTCGTTATACCTAACCTTATGTCTCACATCAGACTTTTTTCATAGATGTAATCTGCCATTGAAATCCATGTTTAATTGCTCAACTTCAAGATTCCAGCCAGTTCACCACGACTGGTATATCAAAGGCCGTGGTATGTGCTATCCTGTCTGTGGGATGATGCATATAAAAGATCGCTTGCTATTAATGGAAAAATGTATCGGGTTTCCTCAACTAATGTCGACCTAACAAGTTCCATACGATTTTCTCTTGTTTTATTTCGATAAAACACTTAATTGCCTTTCTGTATTAAGCGTATCTTTCTTTACATATATCATTAAATCAAGATTATCTTCTACTTTAACATAATGCTGAATTTTACTAGTTGTAACAGTACAATGAGGTACAATACGATCGTTGAGTTCATGTGTGAATGTATTTACACACGTATTAACAGTTTCCTGACTGTTATATTTAACAGTGTATATATTCATATGCGTAGGAAGGTGGCAAAAAGTGGGAAGCACACTTTTATATTTACACACTTTTACACTATTATAAAGCAAATATAAAGCAAAATATCTGGAAAGTGGGGGGGGGGGGCACATGCCCTCCTTGCCGCCTCTTACCCCCCCCCCCCCCCCCCCGCTTCCTACGCCAGTGATATTTATCAAGTTATCAATATTTTGAGCAAGTTTATCAACAATCTCATCATTATACTCATCATTCCAGGGCAATACCCTGATCAAAATCCTAGCAGGGTGGGGGCACTACTTTTTATAAACAAATGAAACACTACACAAATTAAACCCTGAGATGTGTATGCTATTTTCCGGAGTAAAAAAATAAAGTGAGATTCTCACAACTGCCCCCTCCCTTCCCCCCCCCCCCCCCCCCCCCCCGGATAAATACGGCCCTGCATTCCATTTTATGCTGGTATATGTCTGTTCAATCGTTATTTCTTTGGCTATATTATATAACATTGTGAATCAAACCGAGAAACGTATGGATGCGTGGTCAAAAATGCAGTTAAATTTACCAAACTCCAAGTGTTCAATGTAATGCAATGCTACCATCTTTGTCACCAGCATGCCCACCATTAACGATTCGCAAGCCACTAAGTCTAGCTACCAAAGTAACCAAAGTGAACCTGTATCTGGAATTAGAGTTAACAGTTAAAGGGACATTCCTGAGTTTGCTGCAATTTTTAAGATGTTATCGACTAACAGAGACTGTTTAACGATTGTAATTACATATCAAATATATTTTTCTGCATAAAATATTAGTGGCTGTATATAAAACGTGTTTCTGATCGTTCTAATATTTGTACTAGGTTAAATTTCATTTTATTTCCTAAAATATTGTTTTTTCGTACGTACGAAATTATTTGATGACAAAATCTGGTTTGGGCTTCTGAGAAATATTAAGACGACCAGAAACACATTGAATATACAGACACTGATATTCTAAACCAGAAAATATAGTTAATATGTAAGTTTAATCGTAGAAATATTTTATTAGTCTGAAACATCTTACAATGGAGCAAACTCGGGAATGTCCCTTTAAGGCCCATGAGAAAAGTAAAAATGATTCAAACAAGCAGCTGTTCATCATACTAAACAATAATGATGTTCCAATGATCGATTATAATCGAAAATTGATCGATTTGGCTCTAACGCTGTGATGATCGATGTCACGGGGATTCTATAATACCCGTAACTGAATGAAACACGA
Source organism: Gigantopelta aegis (assembly GCF_016097555.1). Classification (NCBI taxonomy): domain Eukaryota; kingdom Metazoa; phylum Mollusca; class Gastropoda; order Neomphalida; family Peltospiridae; genus Gigantopelta; species Gigantopelta aegis. Next base: position 37,789,590 of record NC_054710.1, on the reverse strand, counting down.
TTGTCTAAATATCTCTCCTAACTGTATATCTATTAGATCTCTCTGTAACAGGCAGTTATACCCGCTGTGGCTCGTCTCTAGGTATGATCAGAGATACGATCTTATATAAAGTATATATTATTATAGCACGTTTAGTTCACTAGAAAAAACAACAAAAACACAATACACTTTGGAATCTGTATTAACCTACGCTGACAAATGTACTGCCGCAGTAGTTAATTAACAACAACAAATAATAATAACCCAGAACTGATCACTTAATTAGTTAATCTCTAGGTGTCTAGTTTACACAATATGCTAATCACTTCACCGTGACACAACACCCACATTTGTGATAATGAAACGCTAACACACACACGTGTAATAATGGAGAAACGCTTCCAGGGGAACTTAATTAATAAAGGAATTACCACTCTATTCCTAACTGGTTAATTTTTAATTAACCCTTAACTACTCATTCAGTAACCTTGTAACACATAATTAATACTGGTACCTATCACAATAAAGACAATAACCTACAGTTTACCTAGGTCCTCTAGGATGACTGGTTAAGCTTTTTATAATTATTTAGGACAGTGAGCCTACAGAGTACTGCGTCAGATGACCGGCAGCACCGTCTAAATAATATTGGTATAATACAGTATTAAAATATTTAAAGTCACATCAATCACATCAAGGTTATACACAGAGCAGAAAATATATATTTACCAAAGTCCCGTCTGAACTAATATAGATCGTTCAGTGGACGGACAGCCATCCCCTGGAGCCTTCCAAATGTTTCTCCTCGATATATCTAAATCCTAGCTATTTATTCAAAACTCTCAGAGACAGCGAATATCGCCTGGGGGTACATCGCGGCACCGAATCCCTACAAGTGCTATTTCCACCGCGACCAAGCGGTATTTTTTTTCTCAGATCGTCAGACTTAATGTCGCCAGTTCGCTAGAGATTCCATGGTCGCGCGGAGGTATTACGTAACTACTGGCCACGTGGCCTCCGCACCTGGATGGGTGTGTATTAGAAACTGCACACGGCCGTCGCACAGAGGTATCACGTAACAAAGTTGCCCATCTGGGCTTAAGTGCAAATTGGAACTGCACACGGCCCTCTAAAACAATTAATATCGCCACAGGCGAAAACAAAATTAAGAGCATGTTCCGTCACACACCCCCACCTCAAAAAGGATATTTCCTCTACTCTAGGAATAGGGAAATATACTACATTAAAACAAAAAGTGCGTTAACCGACGCATCCGGGCATTTATAACACATGTAATAATAAGGTGACTACCAGTAATCACACTGAGTCTCTGAGTCCCTGGTATACAAATAAAATATATAAAAACAAAACAGAAATCAAGAATGTCAACACATTATCATAACGTTCAACTTCGGGACAGGGCATCAGCGATTACATTGGATGTGCCCTTGATATGTTCAATGGTAATTGGGTATTCTTGCAGAAGAAGACTCCACCTCAAAACTCTCTGGTTGGTGGCTTTCATTCTGTGAATGAAGGTAAGCGGATTATGATCAGTAAAGACCACCACTTGATGCACTGCCGATTTCACGTAGATCTGAAAATGCTTCAGAGCTTGTACCATGGCCAAGGCTTCCTTCTCTATAGTGGAATAGTTCACCTGGTGTTTGTCAAACTTTTTAGAGAAGAAACTTACAGGATGATCCAGTCCATTTTCGTCTTCCTGGAACAGCACAGCTCCAGCTCCCACGTCACTGGCATCCACAGCTAGCTTGAACGGCATTCGGTAGTCTGGTGCTGCCATCACGGGAGACGAGTAGCCCATCTGCTTGAGACGGTTGAATGACTTCTTGCATTCACCTGACTACTGGAACTTCGTTTCTTTCTTTTGCAGTGGCGCACGTTTTCCAGGTTTTCTCCGATAGGCATGCTGTCGAATCGGTGTAGCGTTGGGTTCCAAGCGCACATCCTGGCTTAAGGTGTTGGTAATCGTTGGAAGGTTCTGACAAATGGAAACATTGTCTTGTATCAGCGGAGTCAACTTTTCTCGCTGGGGGTTCAAGTCTGCTAGAATCTGGCTGTTGGTTAATTTGATCTCTGCAGTCTTGACGTCATCACAGGAAATTGAGTGACTCTCAATTTGGACAGGTAGCACTGGAACTATCGGCAGTCTGTCAAAATAACCTTTTAGCAAATTGATGTGACAATACCTACTTTTCCTAACCCTATCAGGAGTGTTTATCACATACCCTGTCTCATTAACCCGTTTGTGCACAACATAGGGCCCGAAATACCTGTTCTGCACAGAACCCCGTTTAATGGGAAGGTACAGCAGCACCTTATCCCCTGGTTTAAATTCCCGACTCCTAGCCTTCCTATCAAACACTGATTATATTTTGCTCTGAGCATGGCTCAGTTGCTTCCTAGCCTTCCTATCTCTAACTCTCTTATTCATTAATACTCCCTTGTCCATATCATAACCTGACATCTGATCCTCCATCTCACCCTCTGTTAACAATGTAGTTGCAGCTGCCAACAATTTTGGATCAGTCCCCTGCTCTAGAATTAACTCTTGTCTATTACAAGGTAAATCCCCTCTATCAAACACAACTGGTTCAATTCCCCTCTGCGGGAGATCAACAGGTTCCACCACATTTAGTTCGTCAGTTGACTTATCTATCATTTTACTGATAACCTCATCCACTCCAATTTCATGGCTCACACACGTATCAGACAAATCACAAATATCCTCTGGGTATCGTGTTACCCTACTGGCCATAGCCCTAGTCTTTACACACGCAGGATATCTAATCTCATCAACCTCACACTCTTTTATTGGTAAAGTGCTGTCTTTAATTAACAATTGGTCACATTTCGGCTGACAACATTGACTAGTCAAATCATTACCCAACAAAAAACTCCTATGTTTTCAACAGGCAAGTCCTTCACAACACCCATAATGACTGGTCCCGTCACAAGCTTCGAAAACACAGAAAACGTTATGTAACCGGACAACCATTTTTCTCCAGTAACCGAGGTTAAGGCCAAACTACGTCCTGTATCTCAATTCTTAATACCAGCTAAAACACTCCGACGTGATCAGCGACTGACTAAAATCCTTGTATCTAGATAGATTTGATATGGGCCTTAGGACTCAAAATTTCTGTTTCACCATCACAAACCATACCAGTGGACACTACGGGTTTACAAATTCTCTGCCATGGGGACTAACCATTAAACTCTCTCGACATAACCGGAGCTGGACTCTCACTAAAACCGACCCCTTGCCGCATTATCGCGTTTTCCTTTTAAAAACCAGTCCCCGACAAGTGATGGTTATCCTTTTGACAGTTAAACTGCAATGGGGACGAAAAGTTCGTGCCATGGCTGATAATGCAGGTTTATCCTTAACTTTGCCCACCCGGTGATTCCTTGCCTGCTGCGACCAACTGACGATCTCCCATAGTTCTTTCCTGGGAAAAAACGGCTGAAATTTTTTCTTAACCCTGTTGTAAAGAGC
>NC_054710.1:37765876-37785891 GCF_016097555.1 Gigantopelta aegis | reverse complement strand
CTCGGTAGTCTGGTGCTGCCATCACGGGGAGAACGAGTAGCCATCTGCTTGAGGGGGACGGTTGAATGACTTCTTGCATTCACCTGACTACTGGAACTTCGTTTCTTTCTTTTGGCAGGGCGCACGTTTTCCAGGTTTTTCTCCGATAGGGCATGCTGTCGAATCGGTGTAGCGTTGGGTTCCAAGCGCAAATCCTGGCTTAAGGTGTTGGTAATCGTTGGAAGGTTCTGACAAATGGGAAACATTGTCTTGTATCAGCGGAGTCACTTTTCTCGCTGGGGGTTCAAGTCTGCTAGAATCTGGCTGTTGGTTAATTTGATCTCTGCAGTCTTGACGTCATCACAGGAAATTGAGTGACTCTCAATTTGGACAGGTAGCACTGGAACTATCGGCAGTCTGTCAAAATAACCTTTTAGCAAATTGATGTGACAATACCTACTTTTCCTAACCCTATCAGGAGTGTTTATCACATACCCTGTCTCATTAACCCGTTTGTGCACAACATAGGGCCCCGAAATACCTGTTTCTGCACAGAACCCTGGAGGGTTTAATGGGAAGGTACAGCAGCACCTTTCCCCTGGTTTAAATTCCCGACTCCTAGCCTTCCTATCAAACACTGATTATATTTTGCTCTGAGCATGGCTCAGTTGCTTCCTAGCCTTCCTATCTCTAACTCTCTTATTCATTAATACTCCCTTGTCCATATCATAACCTGACATCTGATCCTCCATCTCACCCTCTGTTAACAATGTAGTTGCAGCTGCCAACAATTTGGATCAGTCCCCTGCTCTAGAATTAACTCTTGTCTATTACAAGGTAATCCCCTCTATCAAACACAACTGGTTCAATTCCCCTCTGCGGGAGATCAACAGGTTCCACCACATTTAGTTCGTCAGTTGACTTATCTATCATTTTACTGATAACCTCATCCACTCCAATTTCATGGCTCACACACGTATCAGACAAATCACAAATATCCTCTGGGTATCGTGTTACCCTACTGGCCATAGCCCTAGTCTTTACACACGCAGGATATCTAATCTCATCAACCTCACACTCTTTTATTGGTAAAGTGCTGTCTTTAATTAACAATTGGTCACATTTCGGCTGACAACATTGACTAGTCAAATCATTACCCAACAAAACTCCTATGTTTTCAACAGGCAAGTCCTTCACAACACCCATAATGACTGGTCCCGTCACAAGCTTCGAACACAAGAAAACGTTATGTAACCGGACAACCATTTTTTCTCCAGTAACCGAGGTTAAGGCCAAACTACGTCCTGTATCTCAATTCTTAATACCAGCTAAACACTCCGACGTGATCAGCGACTGACTACAACCTGTATCTAGATAGATTGATATTGCCTTAGGACTCAATTCTTGTTTCACATCACAAACCATACCAGTGGACACATACGGGTTTACCTTCTCTGCCATGGGACTAACCATTAACTCTCTCGCTAACGGAGCTGACCTCACTAAACCGACCACTTGCGCATTATCGCGTTTCCTTTTAAAACAGTCCCCCGACAAGATGGTTATCCTTTTTACAGTAACTGCAATGTGGACGAAAAGTTCGTGCATTGGCTGATAATGCAGGTTTATCCTTACTTTGCCCACCAGGTGCATTCCTTGCCTGACTAGCTGACCAACTAGACGACTCTCCCCGATAGTTACTTTCCTGGGAAAAACCTGGCTGAAATTTCTTCTTATCACCCTGTTGTAAAGAGCTACCCTGTACTGCCTGAGCTTTGTGTATTAACACGTAATCATCTGCCACTATGCCTGCCTCCTCTATCTTTTTGACATCACGATCCTCTAAATGAATACGTAAGCTAACTGGTAATCCATTTTTAATGTCCTGTAAGATCAACAACTCCCGTAACTCGGTATATGACTCTACCTGATGAGACACCACCCATTTATCAAACATCCCTGCCTTCTTAGCCACAAACTCACTATAAGACTGACCCTGCGTTTTTCTCAACTCGCTATACCGTAAACGATAATCCTCAGGTCGTAATTCATAAGCCCTCAACACTGCAGCCTTAACTAGGTCGTACTGACTTGCTCGCTCATCACTCATTGAATTATAAGCTACACTAGCCTTCCCCTTAAACTTAGACACGGCTAACAATGTCCACTTAGACTGCGGCCAATTTAGCTGCTTAGCGGCCCATTCAAAAAGTTTGAAGAACATATCTACCTCCTGGTCATCAAATACAGGCACTGATCTATAAGCCTCCGACATGTTAAAACCATTTCCTGCCTCTCGTCTAACTTCTTCAGTATTCAACTTTAACTCATGTTCCACTTTTAATTTTTCTAACTGGAATTCTCTATCCCTCTCTTCTTTCTCTCTATCCCTATCTTCTCTTTCTCTCTCTGTCTCTCTCTCTCCTCTCTCTCTCTCTCTCTCTCTCTCTCTCCTCTCTCTCTCTCTCTCTCTCTCTGTCCTCTCTCTTCTCTATCCCTCTCTCGCTATCTCTCTCTCTCTATTCATCTCTTCTCTCTCTCTCTCTCTCTCTCTCTCTCTCTCTCTCTCTCTCTCTCTCTCTCTCTCTCTCTCTCTCTCTCTCTCTCTCTCTCTCTCTCTCTCTCTCTCTCTCTCTCTCTCTCTCTCTCTCTCTCTCTATCCCTCTCTCTATCTTCCCTATCTCTATCTCTATCTTCTCTAGCTCTAGCTCTATCTTCTCTATCCCTTTCTTCTTTTTCTCTCTCTCTCTCTCTCTCTCTCTCTCTCTCTCTCTCTCTCTCTCTCTCTCTATCTAATGCACGTTCTTCTCTTTCGTACTCAAGCTTTTTAAAAGCTAATTGTTGTTCCACACTTAACTCATTTATCTCTATCTCTGGAACAATCTCACTGTCTTCCATAACAGGACTATCACCAAAAACTTCCTGGATAATAACTGTCCTTATATCACCTAAGGTTTTAGCTGATGTTAAATCAATTTCTCGCTCACCCGCGATTTCAACTAACTCGGCCTTACGTGCTCGCTTAATCTCCACTACACTGAGCGTAGGCCTATCCAGCAAATTCTTATCCATGTTTAGATATGACGCACTTATTATTAATTAATTTTCTAGTGAACAACGTTGTTACTTCTGGTAATTTGTAAAAATAATTTATAAAGCCCCCATTTACAAACAATACTTTTCTAAATATGCATTTCCCGTTTCAGATCCGGGACGAGCGCCCCAATTTTCTACTCCTGTCACGGGGATTCTATAATACCCGTAACTGAATGAAACACGATTGTCCAAATATCTCTCCTAACTGTATATCTATTAGATCTCTCTGTAACTGGCAGTTATACCCGCTGTGGCTCGTCTCTAGGTATGATCAGAGATACGATCTTATATAAAGTATATATTATTATAGCACGTTTAGTTCACTAGAAAACACAACAAAAACACAACACACTTTGGAATCTGTATTAACCTACGCTGACAAATGTACTGCCGCAGTAGTTGATTAATAACAACAAATAATAACAACCCAGAACTGATCACTTAATTAGTTAATCTCTAGGTGTCTAGTTTACACAATATGCTAATCACTTCACCGTGACACAACACCCACACGTGTGATAATTGAGAAACGCTAACACACACACACACGTGTAATAATGGAGAAACGCTTCCAGGGGAAATTAATTAATAAAGGAATTACCACTCTATTCCTAACTGGTTAATTTTTAATTAACCCTTAACTACTCATTCAGTAACCTTTTAACACATAATTAATACTGGTACCTATCACAATAAAGACAATAACCTACATTTTACTAGGTCCTCTAGGATGACTGGTTAAGCTTTTTATAATTATTTAGGACAGTGAGCCTACAGATTACTGCGTCAGATGACCGGCAGCACCGTCTAAATAATATTGGTATAATACAGTATTAAAATATTTAAAGTCACATCAATCACATCAAGGTTATACACAGAGCAGAAAATAGATATTTACCAAAGTCCCGTCTGAACTAATATAGATCGTTCAGTGGACGGACAGCGATCCCCTGGAGCCTTCCAAATGTTTCTCCTCGATATATCCACCGAATCCCTACAAGTGCTATTTCCACCGCGACCAAGCGGTATTTATTTTTCTCAGATCGTCAGACTTAATGTCGCCAGTTCGCTAGAGATTCCATGGTCGCGCGGAGGTATTACGTAACTACTGGCCACATGGCCTCCGCACTTGGCTGGGTGTGTATTAGAAACTGCACACGGCCGTCGCGCAGAGGTATCACGTAACAAAGTTGCCCATCTGGGCTTAAGTGCAAATTGGAACTGCACACAGCCCTCTAAAACAATTAATATCGCCACAGGCGAAAACAAAATTAAGAGCATGTCCCGTCACAATCGATTATAAATATCTATAATTGTTTGTGTGGGAAATTGTTAACCGTAAGTGTTCCTCCAGCTTAGGTGATGGAATTGATATATATATGTTGGGGTTGGGGTTTGTTTCCATGTGCATTTAAAGAAAAACGATTTTAAATAGATAAAATACATAAAATATTATTAAGAATCTCAGCTAAAAAAAAAGGAAAAGAAGTAACAGCTGTTTGCCTTCAACAAGACATTCATTCAATATGTCATTAGTCCATGGGCTTTTCCACGTTTAAGATTATGGATAGCGTATAAAACATCTTGATCTGTTATTGCATTATCCAGTGCTTCATAAATCGTGTCCTTTTTCTCGCCAGGAACTATATAGTCATCATCAACATCAACAACAGGTTGTGTGCTATTTTTATCGGAGTCTCCACTTAAATACTTAAATTGTGTAAACACCTCATTAAAGGGACATTCCTGAGTTTGCTGCATTATAAGATGTTTCCGACTAATGAAATATTTCTACGATTAAACTTACATATTAAATATATTTTCTTGTTTAGAATATCAGTATCTGTATATTCAATGTCTTTCTGGTCGTCTTAATATTGGTAAGAAGCCCAAACTGGATTTTGTCTTCAAATAATTTAGTACGTACGAAAAAACTATATTTTAGGAAATAAGATGAAATTTAACCTAGTACAAATATTAGAACGATCAGAAACACGTTTAATATACAGCCACTAATATTTTATGCAGAAAAATATGTTTGATATGTAATTACAATCGTTAAAAAGTATCTGTTAGTCAATAGCATCTTAAAAATTGCAGCAAACTCGGGAATGTCCCTTTAATTGTAAATAAAGATTGCTTTTTCTTCACTTACTATAACTTACTATAAAATTGCTTAGGATTATGTTTCTTTAAATATTCCAACATGTTGACTTCATTTCTTTTATACTATCGTTTTAATTTCCGTTCTAATATTTTATAACTTCTCTTTTTAATTTTTAGATTCACACATAGTTTTGTTAGTTTTTGACCGTATTAAACTGTATAAGAGCAGATAAGTAAATTTGTCTTATCCGTTTTAATTTATCATCAAACCATGGTCTATCTTTCACATTACTATATAGGTTAACATTTAAATTACCTCTCTGATTAATTGCTAGATATACAGGTACATGTATGCACATTGGTGGATCAGTGGTGCTTTGGCTCTTGCCAATCAGAATTAAGGTTTGTTTGCTTTTTCCTTTTTTACTAAAAAAGTGTATATTAACTATGTTTTCTTTTCTTTCTTTCTTTTTTTTTTTTTTCTCGAATACGAATTTTATGTCAATGAGTGATATGAAAAGCACATGTTCACGCATTGCAAAACACTGAGTTTCGCACATCACATGAAAATCACATTAAAATCGAATTCGTAAAAAACAACTCACTCTCTCTCTCTCTCTCTCTCTCTCTCTCTCTCTCTCTCTCTCTCTCTCTCTCTCTCTCTCTCCGTATCTGTTTCTCTCTCTCTCTCTCTCTCTCTCTCTCTCTCTCTCTCTCTCTCTCTCTCTCTCTCTCTCTCTCTCTCTCTCTCTCTCTCTCTGTGTGTGTCAGTGTGTGTTGGTGTGTGCCTGTTGGTGAACTGTCCTGCATTTACCGTACAAGAATATCAGATTATCATGACATCGTGTTTAAATATCCTGTTATATTAATGAGTCAAGTATCACCTTTCTTATTTCACTCTGAAAAGAAGACGAAGACAAAAGAAGAAGTTGCATTAAATATTTACCGTCCTACCCAGACATCGAAGACTAAAACGTGTATTGTTTCCTTGTTTGACATTTGAACATATCAATAAGTAAAGACTTCTTGGAAGACAATCGTTTAATCTGTATGTGTAGTTAAAGGTGCATTTCAACTTCTTCACTGTTAGTAACGTTTTGTAACGTGCGATCTTGCTGTCATGTTAAGACGTTTAAATCGTTAAATCGTTAAATATTTAATTTGAGCGTTACAAAGCCTAAAGGATGAGCACATCTATTTCCGATGATTAATCATTAAAGTTATATATCAAAGTTGCACAATACTCTGTAAACCCCACCCCAACCCAAAAACACCACACAAAAACACCACACACAAAACGTGCGTTTTTAAAAATATGAAAAATGCATTTTTTAGATATTAAAAAACCCAGGATGACCAAAAACACTTCGGATGTACGGAAATTAATAATCTAAACCATAAAATCTAAGTAAATTATTATTTCAGTTATCAAAAACGGCTATAATAGTGATAACGTTTGTTTTGTTTAACGACACCACTAGAGACTTTGTTTTATTAATCATCGGCTATTGGATGTCAAATATATGGTCATTTTGACAGTCATAGAATTGAAACCTGCTCGATTTTTCCATTAGTAGCAAGGGGTCATTTATATACACCATCTCACAGATAGGATAGTGCATACCACGGCTTTTGATATACCAGTCGTAGTGTACTGGCTAGAGTGAGAAATAGCCCTAATAGAAGCTAAAAATTGTTACCATGAGTTGCGCTGTCAGGACGCACCTTAATACTTCCATACCACTCACATGTGGTTTTCTTGTATGCAAGTCTACAGTACAACGCACATTCTCGCGATCTTATAAAACATTTTGTAAATTGTGCGATAGGGCATTCATACACGGACAAATCAGCCACTAAACTACATTATCTAGTTCTGTATTCGTATCAAGGAAATTCATGCATGGACTAATCAACGAATAAACTACTTTGACCGTCATCTGGTTCTGTATTGCAATGAAGAACATTCTTACATTGACTAATCAGCCATTAAACTACTTTGACCTTCCTCTGGTTCTGTATTGGAATGAAGAACATTCTTACATGGACTAATCAGCCATGAAACTACTTTGACTTTCATCTGGTTCTGTATTGGAAGCAAGAACATTCTTACATTGACTAATCAGCCATTAAACTACTTTGAGATTCATCTGATTCTGTATTGGAATCAAGAACATTCTTACATTGACCATTCAATCATTAAACTACTTTGACCTTCATCTGGTTCTGGAATCCGATATATTACTGTGCAGAATGCTGGAATCTGAACATCTGTCTATTTTTTTAAGTAATGTTCCTCTTCGCCAAACCACGTTGGGCATGTGAACTGGGCTAAGTACTAGTTTTCTTCATCGTCGAAGTAGCCCATTGTGAATACCGGTATTTTCGTTTCATGTGTCAGATCTACAGGAATATTTTTAAGATTATTGTGCATTGCATTTTGCAATCCTAGTAGTCTACAGTCCAGGCTAACTATTATCGATCATCAAAGTAGCCTAAGGTACATATTTTGATACCCTGTATGTCAGATCTATAAGTACACGTCGTTCACAAAACAAGACTGAAAAAGCTGTTGTCTTTTAACATTAAGGTGTAGTGGTTTACAGTCCAGGCTAACTATTCTCGATCATCAAACTAGCCCATGGTACAGATTTTAATTCCCATTTTTGTGAGATTTATAAGTGCACGTCAATCACTAAACAAAATTGAAAAACCTATTGTCTCCTGGGATGCATTTAATAATATTGTTTAAATTGCAGTTTGCAGTCGTGGTTATGTGCTATCCATAAAATCATATTGTATTCTGGTTTGCATCCTGTTTAATTCGTAACTGCAAAAGTTAACCTACAGTGAACTTCATTATATTGCGTTTTTGCTGCATTTTGGGATTTGAAAGCTAAAACGTCCGTGGTATGATCTGTAAGATGATTATCTGTGTTAGTTAATGGAACTGATCCACGCTAGAACTTGCGCCCAAGACAGGGGTGCACTACAAATGTTTGCTTTGAACGTGCACGCTAAATTAAGTGAAACGAATCTTTGATTGTTTCTGGACTTTAGAATTCCTGGCAACACATTTAAAGCATGTGATCTATTAAAACCTGTCGGGTTTTTAAATTGTTTCTGGACTTCAGAATTTCTGGTAACAGGTACCAAACATGTAGTCCACAAGAACCTGTCTGGTCTTTGACTGTTTCTGGACTACAACAATCCTGGCAGAAGATACTAACAACGTGGTCCACTAGAATTTGATATACGACGTGATATTGCACTATATAACATTTGGACGACTCATGACCGACACGTTAGTTACCGTTCTATCGGCTGATCTACATATATTCTGTTATCGGAAGCTGATCTTTAACGTGTGTTGTATACCATGTGCTTAGCCTCTGACAATCACCAGTTAATGTAGTGGAATCCGTTAGCTGTCGTTGGCAAGTGAAAGAGAATGCAGTATAAGCTGACTTGATTGGGTGAACATGCACTAGGTTTTATTTTTGTGTGTGTACGATTTTGTATTGATTTTGTTTCTGGATGTGGGGAGGGTGAAAGAAAGGGTTGAAAACAGCAGCAACAACAACAATAAACACACACACACACACACACACAGAGAGAGAGAGAGAGAGAGAGAGAGAGAGAGAGAGAGAGAGAGAGAGAGAGAGAGAGAGAGAGAGAGAGAGAGAGAGAGAGACACACAGACAGACATACAGACAGACAGAGAGAGACAGAGAGAGCGAGAGAAACAAACAACATGCTGACATTTAACGGCTAATCGAATGTATACTGTTAATCACAAACATTAAAAAAACAAGATCTATATGCAGATTACTCGATCTTCTTGGAAGCTGGTTTCTAACCTTTATAGCTTATGACAAACTTGACGTTTTTAACAACGAGACAGACGCTAACTTGCACATTGTTTATTACTTGAAACTGAACTTTAACCTAATTTGCCATACAGTATATTTATATATATCCTTTTGGATACCTTGTCATTCAGATTTCCATTAAAAACTAACCCATAGTACAAATGATACATCAAGACATTTCATATTACTAGTGTAGAATTTTAGAATCTAAAACAGAATACGTATGGTACTAATGAAAAGAAACTAATTTCCCTTTTAACTGGTTTTTGATAATATGCACAATGTTTCCACTTCTAATGCACAAACGAAATAAGAAAGAGAGGTCGGCAGGTAGAAAACAGAAGTCTAGAGCTGTTCAAAACGTCACTTATGAAGCAGCTGTTGAAACCTCTGTCCCAGAGACCGAGACATACCTAGAGGCTGCACCGGTTGCACAATGTGAAAACGCCTATAACCAAGACCAACATGACGCAACTTCTACAAAGACTGCAACAGCTGAAGTTTTATCATATGCTACTTATGTGGTTTATCCAGCGTGCAAGGACGCTTGTTTATTCCATTATGGAAAATCAGAACAATTGTACAAGCATGCAATTAATTTACAAAGAAGTGATTCTGCGTGCGAAAATAAGCAGACCAGTTCAGATTATAATCAAGGAGATATTCTTGAATCAGAATATAACATGTCTGCAAAGAAATGTATAGGAAGCATTCCAAATGTGAAGACGTCTAAAGTGCAATCAGAAGTAGAAGTAATAACATTGACAGATGATGAACTACAATGCGCGCACATACTAGATACAGGCAAAACTGTTTCTAGATGCACAGATGGACCTATAGTGGCACTACCAAAAAACGATTACCATCCTCAGTCAAATAAATCCGGATTCGTTTATCCTCTGGATCAGTTCAGCGAAGGAGGAAACCCATCAGAGAAAATATCAGAGGAAACTGTAAAACAGTGTGCTAATTCACAAGACATTAGCGGTGACCAGACAGTTAGACCTGCATTTCGATCTGCTTTAGGGACTTCCACTGGAGATGGAAGAACAAGCAGCGATAACGTAAGTATTTCTGCATCTTCCTTTGACAGCAATGGAAGATGTGATGAGACTGTCATACCAAGGTCATTTCATGTTTGCAGCGTATACAGGAGTCCTAGCCTTTCCCCGTGTGTGACATTCGTTGGACAACCATATGCCACCATGTGCTGGAGAGCTTATGACAATATTAATGAGGAAGATTCTATCTTACCTTCTGGCCTTCTAGCTTCATTTGCAACTGACGCCATACCATTAATACCTTTAGTGTCTTCTATGGCGGACAATGATGTTGAATCGACTGTTCAGAGGCACTGTCTTTCAAATACACCTACAACAACTGGTAGGCTTGGGAAAGAGAAAACTGACGAAGAGGTGGGTGCCATGTGTGTTCCACAAATGACAAAAACTGAACAAAGGCCGATACTGACTTATGCTATGGTGTCCAAAAGCAAACAGGAAGAAAGACCCATTATGTTCCATAATGCATTACAAAAACAGGATGAAATGTGTGTGGGGTCCTGTGTTGTGGGAAACCAGAATGAAGTTATGATTACTGATAATTCTTTGCAAAAACAGAAGAATGTTCTTTGTGAAAAATGGGACTCAACTGATGAACTAAATTTGTTTGAGTCGTCAAAAGAATTGAATTCACAAGTAAATTGGCTAAACTCTGCCTCAAGCACTAACAAGGAAATGAAAGATGTTGCAACTCAAATATCCACTAGAAGGATAAGAAAAAAGACATCTCTGCCAAAGACGTACGTATCCAAGGCAACACAAACATTGCCATTGCGCAAAAAGTCGAACAGACAATCAGTTTTGCCTCTAGCTACATCCATTGCCTGTGACTATAGCAACGATGTGAATTACGATCTCACAATCACTGATGTTAACACAGTGGAAACAATAGGACCTGATAACGGATGTACAACAATTCAGCAGTTATTGAATTATACATCAAAACAAGAGACTAACAAAGGATCAGGAAGTAAGCTAACAGATGGCCTGAAACATGCTTCTACAGAATCAGTTGGCAATGGTTTGTTGACTCACAAAACCTCTAGCTTACAAACGCCCAACAGAGATTTAAAGTATCTACAGAATCCTGATACGGTGTCAGAACGTGATACGGCTGTTAGGCACACAAACAAGAAATGGATTTTGAAAGCTTCTGGCGAGGACAGCTATAAGAAATCAAGAACATCTGAGAATGTGGAAACAATGAAACAGTGTGATGGTAAGTCACATCATTCTCACCTAGATTCAGCAAGCAATGGTGTCCACGATAATAAAATAGACAGAGTTCAAGCTAATTTGCCTAAGGTTCTAACCTCTGTTCCAGAGCATGAGGTATTATCATTCAATACTAATAGTAAAATGGATTCACATCAATCCAGGATGCTATGGAGGCAAATATCACCAAATACAGCTGATGATATTGTAGGTGTACCTTATTCTGAATTAGACACGAGCACTGTTGCTGTAAAGATAAGATCCTCGGACTATCTTCATGTGGAATGTCAAAATCCACTAACAGTGGACAAAAACAGCAGTGGGACATGTCTCAAAAGTTCAGCAACAGTACGGTCCAACGCAACGTTTTCACCAAGCAATGAATCTGGGCATTTAATTTCTTTACATGCACCCACAAACAATGCTGCTGTTTTAAACTCCAAGATTAGTGTGTATTCAAATACCAGCAGTGATACTAATGCTAAAACTATTCTCGTGACGAAGAGTCCACAGCACCTAAACAGGCCCCTTTCTCTTTCTCCGGGTGTGGGAAGGAAAACTAGCAAAGAACAAATTAAGAAAAAGATGGATGCATCCGAGTTTGTTCCATATGAAGAAGAAACTGCTGAAAATATAACTTTAAAACATGATACAAAGATCAAACGTGCCAAAAAATTAAATTCTACTTGGGAGGTACACCTCGATAGAGGCACCATTTCTAAAGTTAGACCTAATAAAGTACTGCCTCTTCCTTCTATAAGATTTCCATCTACATCTAATAAAGTGTTGCCTCCTACTCTTGGATCTGACAGACCAATACTTGGTACATCTTCTGGATCCAATAGCCAACTTCGCCATACTTCTTGTGCTACTTTTCGATCTCCCAAACTATTGCCCAATGTTTCTGCGTTTAACGCTACACAAGAATCCAATAGTTTACTGCCAGATGATTCTGAATGTGCTAACGTATCGTGTAGTGCTTCTCCTAACTCAGCAGATGAATCTAGCAGGCCGTTGCTTCCTTTTCCATCTAGTTCTGTTCCTATGTTGTCACCAGCTTCTTCAAGACATGAGTACGACACACGGTTACCTGCTGTTTCTAGTTCACCACCGACATCTAGCGATTCTATACCTGAATATGACAGTGCTTATACATATGGGTCTCAGCATTTTAAACTTGGATCTAAGAACACTGTCATACCTAAATCTGACAGTTCCACCCATGGATCTAAGTATTCTAGATCTCCATCTAGAAACTGTTCCATATCCGAATCTAACAGTCCTACATTTGGGTCTAAACTTTCTAAACCTAGCCTGAAGGTAATTGTCGTACCAGAAGCCAAGATGTCTTTGCTTGGATCCAACAACAACAACAACATTTGCACATTTGTGTCTAATAGTTCTATGCCTAACAGTCCTGTATTGAGATCTAACAGTTCTATGTCTAGATCTAACAGTTCTAACCA
The DNA here is from genome assembly GCF_016097555.1 of Gigantopelta aegis. Taxonomy (NCBI): domain Eukaryota; kingdom Metazoa; phylum Mollusca; class Gastropoda; order Neomphalida; family Peltospiridae; genus Gigantopelta; species Gigantopelta aegis. The sequence goes on along the minus strand of NC_054710.1, from coordinate 37,773,096 downwards.
TTGTATACCTAGATCTAACGGTTCTGTTTCTGGATCTAACAGTTTTAACACTGGTTCTAACAGTGTTATTCTTGGGTCTGATGGTTCCAGACCTGGATTTAACAGACTATCACCTGATCCTTCTTCTGGCTTGATACACAGATCTAACAAACTGTTGCCTCATCTTTCTCCTAGTCCTGTGCCTGACTGGACATTGTCTCCTTATTCTCACAACCGTACACATGAATCTGACATTGTGCTGACTGGTGTGTCGTCTAGTGCTACACCCAACTGTAACATTTCTACATGTGTATCTAGTCATTTTACTTCAGGACATCGCCGTTATACACCTAAATCTGGGTGTTCTCCTTCTGGATCCAAACATTCTAAACCTGGATCCAACGACATGTGTGCACCTGGGTCTACGTGTTCTATAATTGGCTCAGATATGGACAATACTGAGACAGTAACTAAATTAGATAAGACAAATATCAACAAATGTGATGTTGTAGAAAATAATGAACTTAGGCCTGATACTGAAAGAGGCAAACATATAACTGCTAATGACAAGAAACCAAAATCGGCAACAGTACAAAACCCCAAACATCTAAAAATGTTGTTAGAACAAAATATCGTACAACCACAAAAGATGGTGGAACAAAAGCTCACACAACCACAGAAGATGAACAAAAAAACGGCCACACAACCAGAAAAGACAGCAGGACAAACGTTTGCAGAATCAGAAAAGGCGAGAGAACAAAAGGTCACACAATCCAAAAAGGTGATAGAACAAAAGGTCACACAATCAGAAAAGGCAAGAGAACAAAAGGTCACAAAACTAGAAAATGCGAGAGAACAAAAGGTTACACAATCAGAAAAGGCGAGAGAACAAAATGTCACACAGTCAGAAAAGGCGAGAGAACAAAAGGTCACACAGTCAGAAAAGGCGAGAGAACAAAAGGTCACACAGTCAGAAAAGGCAAGAGAACAAAAGGTCACACAGTCAGAAAAGGTGAGAGAACAAAAGGTCACAAAACTAGAAAATGCGAGAGAACAAAAGGTTACACAATCAGAAAAGGCGAGAGAACAAAATGTCACACAGTCAGAAAAGGCGAGAGAACAAAAGGTCACACAGTCAGAAAAGGCGAGAGAACAAAAGGTCACACAGTCAGAAAAGGCAAGAGAACAAAAGGTCACACAGTCAGAAAAGGTGAGAGAACAAAAGGTCACACAGTCAGAAAAGGCAAGAGAACAAAAAGTCACAAAACCAGAAAAACAACAGCTAATACAACCAGAAAAGAAGAGTACGACACAATGTCTGTCGGATGTATCTGACAAAGAATACATGCAACTCATAGCAGACGGCTCTTTGCCTCTGCTGCACGATGTAAAGCGATGGCAGACGATGTTTGGTCTACAGGCAGACACACTTGCTGCACGTGCCAAACGACTTCTGGTAGGAGACATGTCTGACGTGTGTGAGGGACTCAGTCTCGACGAACTGGAAACAGTGGAGACCATGAGACAACAGATGAACAAAATGACGGACAACGAGCTGTTTGGATCAATATCTCAACACATATAAGCCAGGGGCGGGACGTAGCCCAGTGGTAAAGCGCTCGCTGGATGCGCGGTCGGTTTGGGATCGATCCCCGTCGGTGGGCTCATTTGGGCTATTTCTCGTTCCAGACCGTGCACCACGACTGGTGCATCAAAGACCGTGGTATATGCTTTCCTGTCTGTGGGATGGTGCATATAAAAGACCCCTTGCTACTAATGGAAAAAAATGTAGTGGGTTTCCTCTCTGAGACTATATGTCAAAATGACCAAATGTTTGACATCCAATAGCCGATGATTAATAAATCAGTGTGGTGTCGTTAAAGAAAACAAAATTTCTGCGTACGGGCCTGGATGATGATGATTATGATAATGATTATTATGACGACGATGGTGACAGAAATGATGATAATGATAACGATTATTATGACGACGATGATGACAGAAATGATGATAATGATAATGATTATTATGACGACGATGGTGACAGAAATGATGATAATGATAATGATTATTATGACGACGATGGTGACAGAAATGATGATTATAATAATGATTATTATGACGACGATGGTGACAGAAATGATGATAATGATAATGATTATGATGACGACGATGGTGACAGAAATGATGATAATGATTATGATGACGACGATGGTGACAGTAATAATGATCATAATGATGACGATAATGATGATGATGATGATGATGATAAAGATGATGATGACGACGACGTTGACAATTTACTTCCATGTTTAATGAACTTGGTTCTATCCTGTCTATGGGATGATGCATATAAACGACCCCTTGCTGTTAATTGGAAAGAGTAGCCGATTGCATGGCAGCATCAGATTTTCTCGGGGCGGGACGTAGCCCAGTGGTAAAGCGCTCGCTTGATTCACGGTCGGTTTGGGATCGATCCCCGTCGGTGGGCCAGTTGGGTTATTTCTCGTTCCAGCCAGTGCACCACGACTGGAATATCAAAGACCGTGGTATGTGCTATCCTGTATGTGGGATGGTTCATATAAAAGATCCCTTGCTACTAATGAAAAATGTAGCAGGTTTTCTCTCTTTAACTATGTCAAAATTACCAAATGTTTGACATCCAATAGCCGAGGTTTAATAAATCAATGTGCTTAATGGTTTTCGTTAAACAAAACAAACTTTAAAAAAAATTCTCTTTCATTATCTTTGTGGTCATTAACCAAATGTCCGACACCATATAACCGTAATAATAATTAAAATATGTTGTTAAATAAAACATTCTGTTCCTCGTTTTATGCAGACACTGTAAAGCATTCATTATATTATTGTAAAATGATGAAGCCTTTCTCGGTTATTATTAGTAATTTAATGTTGGATTTGACTAAATGTTATGTGTTTTTATATTGTAAGATGATACGTTGTAATACTTTACTAAAAATAGTCGACTTTATATTTTTCATGCTCCTTTGAGGCTGTTTGCATCGCAGGATTGAACCACCTCGGTGGATCTATTCAACTAATTGGGGGTTTTCTCGTTCCAACCAGTGCACCACAACTGGTCAAAGGCTGTGGTATGTGCTTTCTTGTCTGTGGAAATGTGCATATAAAAGATTCCTTTATGCATTAATTAGAAACAAATGTGGCGGATTTCCTCTGATGACTACGAGTCATAATTACCAAATGTTTGACATCCAATAGCCGATGATTAATTAAACAATGTGCTCTAGTGGTGTTGTTAAATAAAACAAACACATTTTTTGTCTTGCAATGATGTTGTCATAAGATTAACCAGATGTGATGTTAAATGTTGAGTCAATAATTTAGTTGTTTTTTAAATCAAATAATATTTAAAATATTTGTTGGTCGCGTTGAGCGGTAGCTTGAGGTGCTTGCGTCGCAGGATCGAACAACTTCGGTGGATCCATTCAGGTGATTAGGGGGTTTTTTCTCGTTCCAACCAGGGAACCACAACCGGTCAAAGGCCGTGGTATGTGCTTTCCTGTCGGTGGCAAAGTGCATATAAAAGATCCCTTGATGCACAAGGGAAAATGTAGCGGGTTACCAAATGTTTGACATCCAATAGCCGATGATTAATTAAACAATGTGCTCTAGTGGTGTAGTAAAACAAAACAAACTTTTAAAAGAAGTTTTGAATAAGTGTACCTAAAACCAAAGGTATTTGTATCACTTATTAAAGGGACATACCCTAGTTTTAAACACGTAGGTATATTTTTGACTATTATAGCCGTTTTTGATAACTGAAATCATACTTTACTTAGATTTTATGGTTTATATGATCAATTTCCGTACATTCGATGTGTGTTTGGTCATCCTGGTGTTTTTAATATCACAAAATCAATTTCTCATATTTTTAAAAACGTAACAGTTATGGAGTCGAGTTTTAGTCCGTTTTCAGAGGGTATTTCACCATGTTTCACTCAGTTGTAACTTGATCCAAATGTGTTTCAGGTTTGTAGATTAACTAAACTTAGTGTTAATTTTCACGGGTTGAAACTAGGGTATGTCTCTTTAATAAAGGTTACATTATTTACTGGAATTATCATATCTAATATTTTCGTATGTTTTTCTTTGCTAGATGTCTTTCTCTCATTTCTAAATATTCATCTTATCATTATTCATTGAGTGACATCCAGTTTATATACATGTTGTTGAATTTTTAGGTTTTTTTAGATTGCTGGTGGTGGGTGGGTGGGTATGGTGGTAGGTTTGAGGGGACGGTTTGTTTTGTTGGGGTTTGTTGGGGGGTTTGGGGGGTCTGTTTTGGGTGTTGTTTTGTTGTTGTTGTTGTTGATGTTATAGTAGTAGTTTTTCTATTTGATGAATAATATGTAGTTATACATTTATTTGTATTAAAAAAGGAATATTGGTAAATATTTATTTATTTATTTTGTGTAATTTAAGAACAAACATAGAAAGTATAAAATTTAATAAAATAAAAATATGTATGACTGGAAAATAAATGAAGATTTCAGAAAACACAACTTTTCTTTTTAAAAACCCCCACTTTTTTAACTCATTTTATAGTACTTTAAAATGTGAAACGTTTTGGGGTTTTAATGTGTAGTTATGGACATCCTCACCCCCCCCCCCCCCCCCCCCCCCCCCCCCCCCCCCTCACCCCCCTACAAAAACTCGTGGACCCACACACCAAAATGTCTGTGCTTCAATGGAATGTCGTAAACGAGTATTTGCTACCAAATTTAGAATGATTCTGGATTCATCTGCATGAAATTAGATTAATCATCCGTATCCCTCTTGAAGCCTCGGCTGTGTAGTGGTTACGCCATAGTGAGTTTAACAACTAAAATTGGTTCACGTGTAAGACCACTACTTAACCGACTCTCTCTCTCTCTCTCTCTCTCTCTCTCTCTCTCTCTCTCTCTCTATATATATATATATATATATATATATATATATATATATATATATATATATATACTAGACTCTCTCTCTCTCTCTCTCTCTCTCTCTCTCTCTCTCTCTCTCTCTCTCTCTCTATCTATCTATCTATCTCTCTCTGACTCTCTCTCTCTCTCTCTCTGTCTCTCTGTCTCTCTCTCTCTCTCTCTCTCTCTCTCTCTCTCTCTCTCTCTCTCTCTGTGTGTGTGTGTGTATATTGTCTCCTCTCTCCTCTCTCTCTCTCTCTCTCTCTCTCTCTCTCTCTCTCTATATATATATATATATATATATATATCTATATCTCTGACTCTCTCTCTCTCTCTCTCTCTCTCTCCTCTCTCTCTCCTCTCTCTCTCTCTCTCTCTCTCTCTTCTCTATCTCTCTCTCTCTCTCTCTCTCTCTCTCTCTCTCTCTCTCTCTCTCTCTCTCTGTCTCTCTCTCTCTCTCTCTCTCTCTCTCTCTCTCTCTCTCTCTCTCTCTCTCTCTCTCTCTCTCTCTCTGTGTGTGTGTGTCTCTCTCTCTCTCTCTCTCTCTCTCTCTCTCTCTCTCTCTCACTCTCTCTCTCTCTCTCTCTCTCTCTCTCTCTCTCTCTCACACACACACACACATACACACACCCACACACACACACTCTCACTCTCACTCTCACTCTCACTCTCACTCTCACTCACACCTAACCACTAACCCACCATCCTGGACAGACAGCCCAGATAGCTGAGGTCCGAGCTCAACATAGCGTGCTCGATCCTTAATTGGATAAAAGCACGAAAATAAGTATACATGAAACAAAACGATTAAAATAACAGGACGGAAGCGGTGGCTGTGGTAGGGCGGTTGCTGGGGGAGGGGGGAGCATGAATGAAAAATAAGTCATGGTAACGTTGAGTCCAAATTAGTGTAAATAAAAATTATTTTATATAATAAAATAATTATGTAAAATAAATAGTTTTTACACCAATTTGGACTCTACATTAATTATATAAAATAAAAATTAAATAAAATAGATAGTTTTTACACTGATTTGGACCCTACATTACCATGCCTCGTTTAGTTGGATATGAATAAGCATCTGAGCTAGAGCGGGACGTAACCCAGTGGTACAGTGCTCGCTTGAGCGCGGTCGGTCTAGGATCGATCTCCGTCGGTGGACCCATTACGCTATTTCTCGTTCCAGCCAGTGCGCCACGACTTGTATACCAAAGGCCGTGGTATGTGCTTTCCTGTCTGTGGGAAAGTGTATGTAAAAGATTCCTTGCTGCATTAGGAAAAATGTAGCGGGTTTCCTCTGTTGACTACGAGTCAGAATTACCAAATGTTTGACATCCAATAGTCGATGATTAATTAATCAATGTGCTCTAGTGGTGTCATTAAACAAAACAAACAAACTTTTAGCACCTAAGCTAGAACATTCTTAATACTTAATTTGAAATACTGTGAGTGAAATCCCCTCCCTACAGACATCTCGTATCCGCTATTCAAGCGCGTGTTCGTGGGTGGGGTGGGAAAAAGAAAGAAAGAAAGAAATGTTTTATTTAACGACGCACTCAACACATTTTATTTACGGTTATATGGCGTCAGACATATGGTTACGGACCACACAGATTTTGAGAAGAAACCCGCTGCCGCCACTTCATGGGCTGCTTTCTCCGATTAACAGCAAGGGATCTTTTATTTGCGATTCCCACAGGCAGGATAGCACAAACCATGGCCTTTGTTGAACCAGTTATGGATCACTGGTCGGTGCAAGTGGTTTATACCTACCCATTGAGCCTTGCGGAGCACTCACTCAGGGTTTGGAGTCGGTATCTGGGTTAAACATCTCATGCCTCGACTGGGATCCGAACCCAGTACCTACCAGCATGTAGACCAATTGCCTAACCACGACGCCACCGAGGCCGGTATTGGTGGGGTGGGAGGTTCAGGGATCACCCACTCGATCCTCTATAAACTTCGGTCGCCACAGTCTAACCCACCACCCTACCACCCACCCTACACACACACTTGCTAAAATTCCTGCACAAGTGTTTGATTACTAATGCTGAAATGACACAGATACAAATGAGATACGCCATTCTTAATAGATCTATTGTGAAAATAATATTTTACAATCCATCATACTCCCGTTCCATTTACCATTGACGAAATACAGTAAAACGTCAACAATCGCATCATAAAAAAATCATGTAATTATATAGAACTTGAATTATCACTGCTAATGGAACTCTTTATCACTGTTTGTCAACGTGCGTGTTAATGGAGGGTAAACAGGTAACATTGTA
>NC_054710.1:37738376-37755876 GCF_016097555.1 Gigantopelta aegis | reverse complement strand
AACATGAATGTACTAGAAGACGAATATCACTTTGTTCTAGTTTGTCCGTTCTACTATACTATAAGAGATAAATATATTAAAACTTATTATTATAATAAACCATCAACTCTGAAATTAACACAACTACTGTCCACCGATAACTCAAGAGAGTTAATTAAACTGTGTAAATACTTGATAACTGCTACCACACATAGAACAGACAACCTTGATTTATGAGTATGTTTTTATTTATGTATTTATTTCATTACTGTATTTTACTATCGACTGTGATAACTTTTAATAGGTCTATCCTGTAGACCTCACCATTCCACGCAATGTGTACAATGTATTATTTTATTGTAAATATGTTTGTATGCCTATAAAATGTATATTTTTTAGCAAATAATAAACTACTGTTGACCACAAAATAATGCATATTGTTCACGAGAGGCTCACGGGCCAATACTACCGTAAAAACATCATTGCACCGATTGGGGGCGGAACGTTGTCCGATGGTAAAGTGCTCGCTTGATGCGCAGTTGGCCTGGACTATTTCTCACTCCAGCCAGTGCACTACGACTGGTATATCAAAGGCCATGCTATCATGCCTATGGGATAGCACATATATAATATCCCTTGCTACTAATGGAAAAATGTACCGGGTTTCCTCTATATGTAAAAATTACCAATGTTTGACATCCAATAACCGATGTGTTCTAATGGTGTCGTTAAACAAAATAAACTTTAGCTTTGTCTTTTGTACCGATCACTGCGCCCTTCGCATGTCAGGTTGGGCGATATTTCTGTTTTCAGGGGTGTGTGTGTGTGTGTGTGTGTGTGTGTGTGTGTGTGTGTGTTTGTGTGTGTGTGTGTGAATCAACAGTACTTTATTTCATTATCTATACAGGGTATATTTATCAACGATAGTAAACTCGACTGTAAGTGAAGACACGCCCCCTACAAAGAATGAAGAACAGTTCAGGTGTTACGTCAGCAACCAGTGGGGAACTGCTGTGTCTCCGACAATTACCGTCAAATACTGGGGTAAGCATACACATAATAATATATAGTTTTTTCTTACGCAACCGTTGTTGAGAACACCATGCGTTATTTTTGGTTACACATGATTGTTAACACATGTACGTGTGTTAACAATTTCAAGACGTACGACTGGCTGCTCCTAGGTCGCCAGTGCCATACAACCAATGCCATACATTCAGTGAAAACCTACACGATGGAAATCGATTACATTGTGACGTATAGTTAACCTGACAACCATGGGTCTGTAACGCGTAAGTTAGCTACAAGTGCAACGGCTGTAAATACATTTTAGTCGGAAAAGATGTTAAAATTTGCTTAAAACCTCGTTTTTGAGAATATGTAAGAAATAGAATAATACATTCGTGTCGCCAGTGCCATACAACCAATGCCATACATTCAGTGAAAACCTACACGATGGAAATCGATTACACTGTGACGTATAGTTAACCTGACAACCATGGGTCTGTAACGCGTAAGTTAGCTACAAGTGCAACGGCTGTAAATAAATTTTAGTCGGAAAAGATGTTAAAATTTGCTTAAAATCTCGTTTTTGAGAATATGTAAGAAATAGAATAATACATTCGTGTCCGTTAGATACCACTTATCTCACAACTTGTTGTGAGGTAAATTGTATTTAACAGCCACTCATGTACAGTATGTGCCCCGATGACTCATACTTGAACATTCGAAGTGTTATTATATCACAACCTGATAACACCTCCGTTGCTACTATGATAACCTTGGCGTTGCTATGTGTTATCAGGTTACTAGGAAATTCAGTCTACACATGATAGTGGGTTAGCAGGTTAGTAGGAAATGAGTTCTGCGCATGACGGTTGTTTACTCAATTTTCAGGGATATGGTTTCGTCACTTTTCAAACATCCATTTACAGCAATAACTGTTGAACTGCATAAATAATTATAACATTTACAAAGTCCGTTACATCAAATTACCTGTTAATTTTCAATTCCTGGTTATTAAAAAAACAGATTATTCTTTTAAATCAAGCAAACCGTCTGTGCACTTTTGTATACAGTGGGTACATCGATTTTCGGCACAGAAATTTTCACAATTTCTTTCCAGACGAGCAGGACATGAGACCGTTACGTATTGCTTTAACCAATCAGTCGTATACGTCACTTCCGTGTCTGCAAAATGCTGATTATATCCGGGAGGTGGCACCTAACATCACGTGGTACAAAAACGACACCAAAATCAACTATTCCAAAAAGTACTACATTGATTTGAACGGTAATTACTATAATATTATTAATATTTTAATAACGTGTGTGTGCCTGTGTGTGTGTGTGTGTGTGTGTGTGTGTGCCTGTGTGTGTGTGCGTGTGTGTGTGTGTGTGTTTTCGTGTATGTGTGTGTGTGCGCGTGTGTGTGTGTGTGTGTGTGTGTGTGTGTGTGTGTGTGTGTGTGTGTGTGTGTGTGTGTGTGTGTGTGTGTGTGTGTGTTTTCGTGTATGTGTATATATATTTCGGAGGTTACATGTAGTTATGCAACATAACCGAAAGGTAAAAAAAAAAGATTTCTTTTGTAAAAATGTATATAATAATAATAAAAACTAGAGCTGGTCGGTATTGAAATCTGAGGTTCGGTATTGAAATCTGAGGTTCGGTATCGATATCGGTATTTTGGGGGGTGATTTACCTTCGTATCGGTACGGTATTCGATACTGACACGATACCGATACCAAGCACTATTTTCGGTATACTCGGCTTTAAATGCATGCCTGAGTTAAGGCTCACCCGCTGATTTCATCAAAATACAATTAAATTCCAACCCATTTTGCGTTCGTCAGATATATTATTAGTGTTTTACTAAATGCCGGGAAATATTTTTCAATACCGAAATTTCGGTATTTTGGAATTTGCTCGGTACGGTAAATCGGTATTGACATAATACCGATACCGAACGGTATATACGGTATACCGCACAGCTCTAATAAAAACCCTAGTTTATAAGTTTTCACAGATTTAAGATATGGCACGCTATTGTAGCATAATTAGCTAGAAGGTCACAGAAATTAATCACATAAATAGTAGCAAGTATTCCACCCATCTCAAGAAATAACCTCAGCTCAAAACACACACAAAGACACTCACACAAACACAAACACACAGGCACACACACACACACACACAGAGAGACACACATACACACATACACACACACACACACAGGCACACACACACACACACAGACACACATACACACACACACACATACACACACACACACAAACACAGACACGCGCGTGCGCTCACAAAAAAACCCACGAATCCATTGAGTTCCGTCTAGACTGACACCCGATACAGTCGATTCATGTGCCTAGGACTTCGAGTTTGAACCGTCGTTGGATACAAGCAAGAAAAGAGATCATCATTACTTTCATCATCAGCATCATCATTGTCGTTGTCATCATCATCAACGACATCATCATCAGCAGCATCATCATTGTCGTTGTCATCATCATCAACTACATCATCATCATCATAATCATCATAAACAATTCAATATAAGAAAGAAATGATGTATATCATCAATAACAAACCCCTACAAAAACCCAACAAGAAACTAAATTATCATCATCGCCGCCATTATGATTTGACTATTATCATCACAATAATTATTATCATAATTCACTGGATAAAAACATGAAGCTATTGTTAATCGTCAAAATTATCATTATTATCATCATCGCTTGCCATTATTATCATCATTATCATCATCATCATCATCACCATCACCATCATCATCACCATCATCATCATCACCACCATCATCATTATCATGACAATCATTATCATCATCACCATCATCACAACAAACACCATCATCTTTACAATCATAAATGGTTGGATATAAACACAAAAATAAATCATCATCATCATCATCATCGTTATCATTGTCGCTGTCGTCCATACTATGTTTACAGGGACCCTCCACATCTTTAACCCGACACGGCTGGATGTCGATGAGTACGTCTGCACCGTGGACGTCTTTCTTCCCGACATCAAATTCTCGTTCTACGTGACACTGAGACGCCGCTTGACGACAGGATATGACGACGTCGTCTCAACGCCCACATCAACATCAACAGATACCACAACTACACACACAACTACAGGCATGGACGCTGATGTCGGGACATTGCATGACGACGACGACGATGACAGTCATAGCACTACCACAGTGTTGACAACTACTACAACGAAGACTACTTTCACTACTACGGCAACAACTATTACGGTTACGACGTCGCCGAAACGATTACTAGGAAAGAGAACAGCGGATAGCTCAACTCTAGCTCCTCAGACAAAGTCTACTATGATGACAAACGTCGCCACACCTAAACACCACAACCAGACATCCAGTAATGGTATGATGAAGACGTGTATGGTTGAAATGAAACAACGTCCCAGTTCGTCTGCATTGAAAGATCTTTCAGAATAACAGAGCCTCTTTAATAACAAAAATTACATATCAATCAGTGGCGGATCTAAGGGGGAGGGGGCCTAAATTTTGCTTTTTATTTATTTATTTTTTTATGTTGAAGAATTCGAGGAAACTATTTGGGAATAGTTGTGTCCTTTGGGCGAGAAATAGCCCAATGGGCCCACTGACGGGGATCGATCCCAAACCGACCGCGCATCAAGCGAGCGCTTTACCACTGGGCTACGTCCCGCCCCATTACAAGAGGGATGAAATCTCTAGTAAACGATCTCCCCAGGAGTGGCTGTCCTCTTATAGACGAGGCACTAGATGGAATCAACCACTGTTTTAATAATAAAAAAGTTTGTTTTGTTTAACGATACCACTGGGGCACATTAATTAAACATCGGCTATTGGATGTCAAACATTTGGTAATTCTGACTCGTAGTCATCAGAGGAAACCCGCCACATTTTTCCTAATGCAGCAAGGAATCTTGCACTTTCACACAGACAGGAAAGCACATACCACGGCCTTTGTCCAGTTGTGGTGCACCGAGGTGGTTCGATCCTGCGACGCAAGCACCCCAAGGCGAGCACTCAACCGACTGAGCTAAATCCCGCCTCCTGTTTTAATAAATGCCCATTGGAATCTGCATGGTTGCAGGATAAAACATATTTAAATATGTACTTGTAATCTTTAAAAAGACTCTATTGGTCACAACATCTAACAACAGCAGCATACTATATACGTATAGATGTATGAATATCTATATAGTGTACGTACAGATGTATGAATATCTATATAGTGTACGTACTGATGTATGAATATATATATAGATATATATATATATATATATATATATATATATATATATATATATATATATATATATATATATATATATATAGTGTACGTACAGATGTATGAATATCTATATAGTGTACGTACAGGTGTATGAATATATGTATAGTGTACGTATAGATGTATGAATATCTATATAGTGTACGTACAGATGTATGAGTATATATATAGTGTACGTACAGATGTATGAATATCTATACATTGTACGTATAGATGTATGAATATCTATATAGTGTACGTATAGATGTATGATATATATATATATATATATATATATATATATATAGTGTATGTACAGATGTGTGAATATCTATATAGTGTACGTATAGATGTATGAATATCTATATAGTGTACGTGTAGATGTATGAATATATATATATATATATATATATATATATATATATATATATATATATATATATATATATATATATAGTGTACGTATAGATGTATGAATATTTATATAGTGTATGTACAGGTGTATGAATATCTATATAGTGTATGTACAGATGTATGAATATTTATATAGTGTATGTACAGATGTATGAATATCTATGTAGTGTATGTACAGATGTATGAATATCTATATAGTGTACGTGTAGATGTATGAATATATATATATATATATATATATATATATATAGTGTACGTGTAGATGTATGAATATCTATATAGTGTATGTACAGGTGTATGAATATATATATATAGTGTACGTGTAGATGTATGAATATCTATATAGTGTATGTGTAGATGTATGAATATCTATATAGTGTATGTACAGATGTATGAATATCTATATAGTGTACGTGTAGATGTTTGAATATATATATATATAGTGTACGTGTAGATGTATGAATATTTAGAGAATAACTAACGAGCTACGAGGAATTATTAATTATCTGTCCCGAGTGAATGAATGTTGTAAACCCGAGCCTTTGGCGAGGGTTTTACAACATTCATTCACGAGGGACAGATAATTCGTAACTCCTCGTAGCGAGTTGGTTATTCTCTTTATTACCTATTGTCAATTTTAACAGATTTTTAATGTAAAAATTCCTCTGCAGTCTACAACAAAGCCATCAGCCATTACGTCATATAATCTTACGCACATTACATGACGTAATGTAAGTGACGTCATAGCATAACGGCGTTCTTTTTACAGCCAGATGTTTACAGTACAAAATAATACGACTGTATTTGCATTTGAAAATAATTATTTTTATATATTACTAAAGCCGCTGCTTATGAAAATATACCATTTCATGTTTACGAAACAAGTGAGTCCATTTGTTTTTGTAAATCTTTGTATATCGTATAACGTATGTGTAATCTGACTCATGAATGGAAACATTATATGAAAGTTCCGGCCATGACAAGCAACCAACCAAACATCGTGATTTTTAAGTCAGCCAATCAGTGGCTGTAGAAGCAATCTGCACACTGTGCAGAGATCGAAAAAATATTACCCCGTATATTTGAGCCCATATGGGTAATAAATATATATATATATATATAGTGTACGTGTAGATGTATGATATATATATATATATATATATATATATATATATATATATATATATATATATATATATATATATATATATATATATTATGTTACAGTTAATCTGTATAATCAGGTAATATGTATATTACCTGATTTTTTCAGCTAATATGTATATTACCTGTTTCACTCAGGTAATATGTATATTAGCTGAAAAAATCAGGTAATATACATATTACCTGAAATATACTTCACTAATTTATACAGATTACCTGAAACGTGCAGAATGGTATTAACAAGTCTTTTGATCAATGTAGTCTATGTTCTCAGTTCAAAACAAGTCTTTTGATCAATGTAATATATATATAGTGTACGTATAGATGTATTATATATATATATATATATATATATATATATTTTGTACGTATAGATGTATGAATATCTATATAGTGTACGTATAGATGTATGAACATCTATATAGTGTACGTATATAGATGTATGAATATCTATATAGTGTATGTATAGGTGTATGAATGTATATATAGTGTATGTATAGATGTATGGAATATATATATATATATATATATATATATATATATATATATATATATATATATATATATATATAGTGTATGTATAGATGTATGAATATCTATATAGTGTATGTATAGATGTATGAATATCTGTATGGTGTATGTATAGATGTATGAATCTCTATATAGCGTATGTATAGATGTATGAATAGCTATATAGTGTATGTATAGATGTATGAATATCTATATATTGTATGTATATATGTATAAATATCTATATAGTGTATGTATGTATAGATGTATGAATATTTATATAGTGTATGTATGTATTTATGTGTGAATATCTATATATTATATGTATGTATTGATGTGTGAATACCTATATATTGTATGTATGTATTTAAGAATGAATGAACGCACTGGCTCAGGAATTTTTTTAAAAACAAAAAATTGTTATTTTCTAATTTTGCCCCAGGGATTCGAAATTGATTTTAAATTGACCGTTGTGATATACAAAATATAACTGTTTTTCGGTCATTCTTGTTTTAAATTTATTTGGCTAGTACTATGTTTTGTTTACAGCCGGATACGATGTATTTGTTTGTTTTTTAAAATTTGTTAGGAAAGGGATAACAACAAACCAATCACTGAAAAATGGACCGGCTTAGAGGCTTAGACGCAGGCTTAGGCGGCGTGTAGTCGGGTGGAGACTAAGATATCCTTGAGACTTGAATGTTTTCTATATGCAATAACCGGACGTGCTGTAATAGGGTTTTTCATAACAGTTTGCAGCTTTAAAAACTCCTCCTTCATAAGTTTACCAATATCAACGCTACGTCGACTCTAAATTATTGGAAAAATTATTTTATCTCTATAATTGTGAATACCTATATATTGTATGTATGTATGTATGAATAGCTTTGTGTATGTATTGATGTATGACTGTTACATACATAGATATTAACGCACTGGCGCAGGGGGTAATTAAATGATTTGTGGCCTCACAAACTGTCCCATGCCGCTGCTGGGACTCGAACCTATGGCACCGAATTGTCCGCAACTTGCAGACTTGACGCGATACCTTCTGAGCTATTGAAGCATCCATAAAAAAAAGATGCTCTTTAACTCAACCATATGCATGGGGCTTACGTGCATGAAATAGTGGGCAGACCTGGCACTAGCTAGTCTGTGTTCATATATGTACGTAGTTTCTATTTTACGTGTGTCAGTGAGAGATCCGCATTATTAACTTATCACAAACTTGACATTAAGACGTAGCGACCATTGCTTGGCACATTGCAGGATCCGACAACCTCGTCATCTTCTACATCAGCAGCTACAGAACCTACAGCTACAACTCCAGCATCGTCCTGGAATGCCTCTGTGCTGGCAAGTAAGTAACGGGAACGCTATAGACATTTATTTTTGCATTCTCATAAAATCAGGGGCACAGTGGTAATGCACTTGCCTCATGCACGGTTTGTCTTAGATCGATCCCCGTCCTAGCTATTTCTCGTGTCAGCCAGTTCACCACGATTGGCATATCAAAGGCCGTGGTATGTGCTATCCTGACTATGGGATGGTACATATAAAAGATGCCTTGCTAATAATGGAAATATGTAGCGAGTTGATCTCTAAGACTATAATGTGAAAATTACCACATTATTGACATCCAATAGTCTATGATTAATAAATCAATCTGTGCTAGTGGTGTCGTTAAAGGAGGGGACAATTAAGGCATTTGGCCTGGTATGCATATTCAACGATATATAATGCACATTATTGCTTAATATCAACAGGTATAATCTATACTTAATTAATAAAACGGTTAAATGTGACGGCTATTATATATAACATGCGCAGCCATTTTGTACCATCCCAGTGAATACGCCCTCTGGCGAGCTGGTGGTTACGTAATACCTAACGTGTCACGTCAGGAATTAGTGTTCGAACTGAAGAAACAAGACATACCTGATTTATGCGGATGCATCGCAATGTTCTGTAATAATATCCATCCTAGTAAGCCAGTACCAATTATATATTATTTGTCAATACAAAATAAAGCACCATTGTCAAAGGGTTGAAATAACTGTATTATGTTTTGTACATAAATTAACCCACGTACTGAAACAATAATTGGAGTGTTTTCTTGGTTAATTGGTCTTTTCTTTCCGTGGCCTGTACCTGTGGTTCCTGATTGGCAGGTGTATGTTTAGACGGTCCCCAGACACTGTGTCTAGACACACTAAAAAGACGTACCTCTTTTATTAAGATCACAGGGTATTGTGTGATAACAGCACGGATACCCCTCGAATCGTAATGGGCATTATTAGCTGTCCTGTTTTATTACTGTAAGTAATTCTGTAAAACCCTTGATTAAGTAGACTTTCCCATCTAAAATCACAAAACTGACCAATTACGTCGTCCCAAAGAAAAGAAAAGTAGCCTATCACTTGGGTATCGTGAGTAGTCGTTTTTGCTCGAACGTACCCTACCAATAGGCCTAATAATATGCATTTTTTCTTTGGATTTAAAAAAAACTCCATTTCGTTCTATTGATGCAACCTGAAATATATTTAGTTAAATAGTTTATTATACTATCAAGTCATTTGTGTTGTTTTACAAGTCCGGTTGATGAAAGCGAAGCACCTTATCGTAAATTAGAGCGTTTGTTTACACTGTACATAGAGGAGATGAACGGAGCTGACGTCACTTCGCCCCAAGCTATACCACCGGACGTCACAAAAACGAAACAAAATGGCTGCCCCCAGTTAGCAGGAATAATCATGGTTTTTTTATTAACTCTAAAATTACGCGTTTTTCATTTCTTAAAGTGTCAGTATGTGTTGGTGGTCCGGGTATGCATCTTTCCAACACATAAGGCTCTTGTTTGAGTTGACCCTACCTTTAAATAAAACAAAATTCAATCTCGTAAAATCGGTATCAGTGGAGTCACTTTAATCCAAACCGCATCCATTTCTTTTATCAATTATACTAATATTAAGTCATCATTTTGATCCAAAAAACAAAATGGAAGTGTGAAATAGACGTATCTTGGCTCACACCGCCAAACCAATGTTTTAAAGAGACATTCCTGAGTTCGCTGCATTTTTTAAAGATGTTATCGACTAACAGAGATTTTTCATGATTTTTATTACATATCAGATATATTTTTCTGCATAAAGACACTTATATTCTAAATAAGAAAATATATTTAATATGTAAGTTTAATCGTAGAATTATTTTATTAGTTGGAAACATCTTACAATGTAGCAAACTCGGGAATGTCCCTTTAATGATTTCTTCTGGAGCAATTCGAAAGCTTGCTGAGATTATGCAAGAATGAGTACAGTGGACAGGAGGTCAGGTTAATATAAAGGGCATATTTCGATTTACTTATTTTAAAAAGTAAAAAAGAAAAAGACTACGATAATTATTGCAAATGTACGAACGTACGAGAAATGTATGTCTCTCTCTCGCTCTCCCTCTCCGTCTCTCTCTCTCTCTCTCTCTCTCTCTCTCTCTCTCTCTCTCTCTCTCTCTCTCTCTCTCTCTCTCTCTCTCTCTCTCTCTCTCTCTCTCTCTCTCTCTCTCTCTCTCTCTCTTATATGTTGAAATATCCACATAGTTTATTCACCAAATAGCCGTAGTTTAAAATGTGTTCAGATTTCTTTAAATAAATACTCCTATCTTTTATTCCACCAGTCCTTTTCCCTATGTCATGTGGAAGCATGGAAATACAGAACTAAGCTCAGAACCGAATCCATTAATGAAAGAGAATCCTCAAAACGTCACGTACTGCAGCCAACGACGACTCAAGCTGAGTCGCGTCAACGACAACTTGACACATACATACACGTGCGTGTGTGTCAGCAACAGTAGCAGCAACAGCAGCAGCAGCAGCATCGAAAAAACAACTTCGTTTCGAGTGAAACGTAAGTACAGTGAATGAATGAGTGAATATGAATATGACACCCCAGCACAAAAAATACATCGGCTATTGGGTGTCAAGTAAGTAAAGTAGTAAAATCGATCAGTTAGTTTTATGTTTCAACTTTATTAAGGGGAGGAATGTAGTTCAAGGATGTAGCCTGAGGTGCAGTAGGTCGCAGTATCGATTGCCGTCTATGGACCATGGGGTTTTTCTCGTTCCAACCAGTATCCCACGACTGATGCATCAAAGACCATGGTATGTACTGTCTGTCGAAGTGCACATACAATAATATATCCCTTGCAGCTTTATCGTTATGAGTAGCCTATTTCGCGAAGGTGGGTTCTCTCTCTCTCTCTCTCTCTCTCTCTCTCTCTCTCTCTCTCTCTCTCTCTCTCTCTCTCTCTCTCTCTCTCTCTCTCTCTCTCTCTCTCTCTCTCTCTCTCTCTCTCTCTCTCTCTCTCTCTCTCTCTCTCTCTCTCTTTCCGGGGTAGCATGCCAGAGTTTAGACTCCTTTCGAATAAATCCCTGTTTCTAACAAATGTTAATTACAACTTTATTTTTCTTTTTGAAATCTAATAAAGTACTTTATTTTAGCATTGCTCCAATGGCGTAACGTAAGCAAGTCGAAGAACGTCACGGAAGGTTCAAATGTGACCTTCATCTGCGACGCTCATTGGTCAAACAGAATGCCGGTCAGCTCCAACACCCAGTGGTACATCAACAACGTAACAGTGGGTAAGACGATGATCACAATTTTTTATTTTAACATTGAGATAGGATTTTTGTTGTTGTTGTTGGTTGCTGTTTTTGGGGTGGGTTTTTTATTTGTTTTGTTTTGTGGGCGGGGAGGGGGGGGGGGGGGTGTTTGTTTGTTGGGGGAGGGGGTTGTTGGTTTTTTGTGTGTTTTTATGGGGGGGGTTTGGGGGAGTATGTGTGTGTGTTTGGGTTTTTTGTTTTTGTTGTTTTTATTTTGTCTTGGGTTTTTTGTTTTTTGTTATTTGTCTGTTTGTTTCGCTTTGTTTGTTTGTTTGTTGTTTGTTTGTTTGTTTGTTTGTTTGTTGTTTGTTTGTTGTTGTTGTTTAACAAGACTGTCTGTTGTATAGGATTGTTTGGGGGGGGGGAGAGGTCTGCAAAAAAGTATTGAATCGAAACAGTAGTGAGTGATTTTACCACACTTTATATCTTTCAGTCATATTAAAACATGTTTATAAAAAAAACCCACCTAAGTCACTCTTTGATTATGACGTAGAAATTTCTGGTCAACAATTACCTAGAACATGAAAACAACACTTTAAACATTGTTTTGAGAATAGACCAACATTCCGTAATAACGTGAAGGCAGAATTTAGTGGAATAACAGCTGAAGACTTTGGAAGAGACGTGAGTTACTTTAAAAGGGACAGGCCGGGACGTCGCCCATTTGTAAAGCTCTCGCCTGATTCATGCCTGGTCAGTTCAGGATCGATCCCCATCGGTGGGTCCATTGAGCCATTTCTCGTTACAGCCAGTGCACCACGATTGGTATATCAAAGGCCGTGGTATGTGCTTTAATGCCTATGGGATTGTGCCTATAAAAGATCCTTTATTTCTTACGGGAAAACGTAGTGGGTTTCTACTCCAAGACTGTATGCCAACATTACAAAATGTTTGACATACAACAGTCGATGATTAATAAATCAATGTTTTCTAATGGTATCGTTAAACAAAACAAACTATAAAAAAAAAATTGAAAGGAACAGCACATAGCAATAGTGCTAAACATTATTATTTGAAATAAATACAAAATCTTAGATCTTTTCATGAGATCAAGGCCCGTGCTTATAAAACTTTTAGTCCAGACTTAATCTCAAATGACGTCACACGCATACAATTTGTATGGCGTTGTCATGGCATTAGTGTCTCAGACACTATTAAAGTCTCGAGTCTAGACTCTAACATTTTATAAGCACCAGGCCCGGAATTGTGTGAAATAGCTGAACACGTGCCGTTAACAATGTGTTTATTTCATTTGTTTTCTTACGTCAGATGAGGAGGTCCAGCGAAAAATAAACTTCTGGCTGTCGGACGACATGACGTCAATGACATTCACCAATGTCAGCTGGAAAGATGCGCTAAACATACAGTGCAGAGTGACGCAGAATAACCAGTCGATTTACAACTGCGCTTACCTCAACGTTCTCGGTAATATACTACGACAAACAAAAGCTTAGCAATTTGGTAAATGTGCTTAACGAAAAGAAAACTGGTGACTTTCAAAGTGAAACCAGACACTGGATTTAATTAATGTATCATTTGTCAGTAAAAGTAACAGGAGGTTTTAAGTATAAAATAAAATGCGTAACTGTCATCTCAATGAATGTAGCATGTATTTTAAAGTACAATGCCGTAGTACAAAACTGCTAAACTGTTTTGTTATAATATACCAGTGTTTTTATGAATATATTTAACACATACTTCAAGGCCGAACAGGGGGCGAGACGTAGCCCAGTGGTAAAGCGCTCGCTTGATGCGCGGTCGGTTTGGGGTCGATCCCCGTCAGCGGACCCATTGGGCTATTTCTCGCTCCAGCCAGTGCACCACGACTGGTACATCAAAGGCCGTGGTATGTGCTATCCTGTCTATGGAATGGTGCATATCAAAGGTCCCTTGCGAAAAGAGTAGCCCACGAGGTGGCGACAGCGGGCTTCCTCCCTCAATATCTATGTCCTTAACCATATGTCCGACGCCATATAACCATAAATAAAATGTGTTGGGTGCGTCATTAAATATAACATTTCCTTCTTCTTCTTCAAGGTCGTACAAAAGGCGTTTATGGGAGGGGGAGAGGATTGGTACTAAACTCAGTTGTTAGTATACGACGGTTATTGATGGTCCTTGTTTATTATTAATGATACATCAGTATATGTCATGCTAAATGCTGAGTCATTATTTTAATTCCTGTTTATTTTTGGGCGAGTCGCAGGATCGGTCACCCTCGATGGTCATGAGGTTGTTTTTTCGTCCAAACCTGTGTCCCACCACTGATAAATAAACATCCATGGTGTGTACAGTACCGTCCATTAGAAAGTGCATGTGAAGACTCCTTATTGTTTTATCAATAGGAGTACACTATATGACGGCAGCAGGATTTTCCTCTCTCTATCAACCTTCATAGTGCATTCCTTGATGTGGTGAGGGCGCTTGTATGTCTCAGTGACCAAGAAAGCTACTCCAGCAGGAGCTTTGGCTTCTGTTAGGGATACCCAAGCTGGACTGGTCAATGGGTAGAGGCTAGACTGATATGGACTAAGGGTGAGGTAACCGAAACAGGTAACAGAAAGCTCGAGTGCTGAAGTCAGAGGTATTGGGCCGCACGGCGCACTCTAATAGACCACAATACCATGCATCAACAGCTATTATGACTACATCTATCTATCAAATGTTGAAATAGCCATATATTAAATGTCACTCTTTCTCTCAATTGACCAATTGACATCTCACAGGGCTTTGTAGACAAAAATGTGATGAGGTGTATAAACACAAACCTATAAACATTCCTTTCCTTTTCAAATGGCAAAAGTTTAAAATATGCTGTGGTGTCGTTAAACAAAGGTGATGTTAAACAAACATTCCTTTCTTTTCCAATTAGCCATAGATTAAAATGTGCTGAGGTGTCGTTAAACAAACATTCCTTTCCTTTCCAAATAGCCGTAGGTTAAAGTGTGTTGGGGTGTCATTAAACAAACATTCCTTTCCTTTCCAAATAGCCGTAGTTTAAATGTGTTGAAGTGTCATTAAATAGACATTCCTTTCCTTTCCAAATAGACATAGTTTGAAATGTGCTGAGGTGTCGTTAAACAAACATTCCTTTCCTTTTCAAATAGCCGTAGTTTCAAATGTGCCGAGAAAGAAAGAAGTGTTTTATTTAACGACGCACTCAACACATTTTATTTACGGTTATATGGCGTCAGACATATGGTTCAGGACCACACAGATTTTGAGAGGAAACCCGCTGTCGCCACTACATGGGCTACTCTTCCGATAGGCAGCAAGGGATCTTTTATTTGCGCTTCCCACAGGCAAGATAGCACAAACCATGGCCTTTGTTGAACCAGTTATGGATCACTGGTCGGTGCAAGTGGTTTACACCTACCCATTGAGCCTTGCGGAGCACTCACTCAGGGTTTGGAGTCGGTATCTGGATTAAAAATCCCATGCCTCAACTGGGATCCGAACCCAATACCTACCAGCCTGTAGACCGATGGCCTGCCACGACGCCACCGAGGCCGGTAATTGTGCCGAGACGTCACTAGACAAACATTCCTTTGCTATTCAAATAGCCGTAGTTTAAAATGTGCCGAGACCTCACTAGACAAACATTCCTTTCCTTTCCAAATAGCCTTAGTTTAAAATGTGTCGAGACGTCACTAGACAAACATTCCTTTCCTTTCCAAATAGCCTTAGTTTAAAATGTGCCGAGACGTCACTAGACAAACATTCCTTTCCTTTCCAAATAGCCTTAGTTTGAAATGTGTCGAGACGTCACTAGACAAACATTCCTTTCCTATCCAAATAGCCTTAGTTTAAAATGTGTCGAGACGTCACTAGACAAACATTCCTTTCCTTTCCAAATAGCCGTAGTTTTAAATGTGTCGAGACGTCACTAGACAAACATTCCTTTCCTTTTCAAATAGCCGTAGTTTAAAATGTGCCGAGACGTCACTAGACAAACATTCCTTTCCTTTCCAAATAGCCTTAGTTTAAAATGTGCCGAGACGTCACTAGACAAACATTCCTTTTTCCTTTTCAAATAGCCGTAGTTTAAAATGTTCTTAGACGTCACTAGACAAACATTCCTTTCCTTTTCCAATAGCCGTAGTTTAAAATGTGCCGAGACGTCACTAGACAAACATTCATTTCCTTTCCAAATAGCCTTAGTTTAAAATGTGCCGAGACATCACTAAACAAACATTCCTTTCCTTTCCTTTCTTTTCAGCCAGAACCGAAGTGAACATCCATCGCACCATCTCGAAAACTGACGAAAACGTGCTCACACTGGGCGTCACTGTTTACAAAGATCCACTGCTGGTGGCAGAAGATTTCCAAATCCAGTGGTTCGTTGTACAATATGGCGGGAAATCCCACGAGTGGACCCGCAAAGAGTGGATCTCGCTAAACATCGGACTCACGCGGAAAGTACAGTGTGTGGTGTGGAACAAGTACCAAACCGTCTCCAAGGAGATTATTGTAGAAGATCTTATTGAAGAGATGGGTAATGTAATTCTCAAATAAAAACAGATGAATGGATGTGTAGACGTATAGGTGGATGGGTGGATGAATGAATGAATGGATGCATGCATGCATGGATGAATGGCTGAATGTATGCATGGATTAATAGTTGGATGAATGGATGGATGGATAAATAGTTGGATGAATGAATGGTTGGGTTAATAAATGGGTGGGTGAATGGGTGGGTGAATGGGTGAATGAATGGCTCGGTGAACGGGTGAATGGATCGTTGGGTGAATGGGTGAATGGATCGTTGGGTGAATGGATCGTCGGTGAATGGGTGAATGGATCGTCGGGTGAATGGATAAATGGATCGTCTGTGAATGGGTAAATGGATCGTCGGGTGAATGGGTGAATGGATCGTCGGATGAATTTGAGAATGGATCGTCGGGTGAATGGGTGAATGGATCGTTGGGTGAATGGGTGAATGGATCGTTGGGTGAATGAGTGAATGGATCGTTGGATTGTTGGGTGAATGGGTGAATGGATCGTTGGGTGAATGGGTGAATGGATCGTCGGGTGAATGGGTGAATGGATCGTTGGGTGAATGGATCGTTGGGTGAATGGGTGAATGGATCGTCGGGTGAATGGGTGAATGGATCGTCGGTTGAATGGGTGAATGGATCGTTGGGTGAATGGGTGAGTCGATCGTTGGGTGAATGGATCATCGGGTGAATTGGTGAATGTATCGTCGGGTAAATGGGTGAATGGATCGTTGGGTGAATGGATCGTCGGGTGAATGGGTGAATGGATCGTTGGGTGAATGGGTGAATGAATCATTGGGCGAATGGATGAATGGATCGTCGGGTGAATGGGTGAATGGATCATTGGGTGAATGGGTGAATGGATCGTCGGGTGAATGGGTGAATGGATTGTTGAGTACATGGATCGTCGGGTGAATGGGTGAATGGATTGTCGGGTGAATTGATTGTTGGGT
>NC_054710.1:37448689-37738176 GCF_016097555.1 Gigantopelta aegis | reverse complement strand
TGGATAGGGTAATGCATTACTGGATTAATAGGTGAATGAATAGCTGGATGAGTGTGTGAATGAATGGTTTTGGTGAATCTCTCTACACTTTATTTACGTCAGGCCTGCAAGACAAAAATATCAAGACTGTGCCCGACGAGCCGTCGGCGTGGGTGAAACACGTGGCGTGGAGCTCCGTGGTGATAGTCCTCATCATCGCCACGCTCGTCGTCCTCAAGAAGAAATCAAAGTGGATCCAAAAGGTGATGACGAAGTGACGGTGGTGATGACAAAAAAGTGATGATCATGATCATGAACATGTAGTCATACTGATGGTTATGATATGATAGTGAACAGAATAGATGTTTAACGACATCCCAGCATGAAAGTGTCAGACAATTAATATGATAGTGATGATTATGATAAAAATGATGATGATATGATGATGATGATGATGGTGGTGGTGGTAGCGATGATGATGTGATGACCACTGGTGTAGCCAGGAATTTTGATCGGGGTGGGGGGGGCAACAGACAATTGGGGGGGGGGGAGGCAACCCACACTATGTATGTATGATTTTATAAAAATTAATACAGTAAAAAAAAGAAAAAAGGTCTGATTGGGGAGGGCCTTAGCCCCTATGCCCCCTCCCCCGCCACGCCACTGGTGATGACGATGGTCATGATAATGATGAAGATGATGGTGGATGATGAAGATGAGAAAAAAAGAAGAAGATGCAAAATGAGGATGTTGACGATAGTACTGATGATGATGATGACGGTGGTGGTGATAGTGATGATGGTGATAGTGATTATGATGATGATGTGGTGATGATGATAATGATGTGATTATGATAGTGGTGATGATAAAAGCCGTATCTCTGTACAAGACAAAGTTGAAATGGTATCAGGTGTCTCGGCTATAGGACAGGCACTCTCCAGGAGATTCTTTACATAATGCTATTGTATATTCTAAGTTAAGATTGCTTGTATGAATCATCATCTATAGGACTGCCACTCCACAAATGATTCTTTATAGAATGACCGGCCTCGGTGGCGTCGTGGTAGGCCATCGGTCTACAGGCTGGTAGGTACTGGGTTCGGATCCCAGTCGAGGCATGGGATTTTTAATCCAGATACCGACTCCAAACCCTGAGTGAGTGCTCCGCAAGGCTCATTGGGTAGGTGTAAACCACTTGCACCGACCAGTGATCCATAACTGGTTCAACAAAGGCCATGGTTTGTGCTATCCTGCCTGTGGGAAGCGCAAATAAAAGATCCTTTGCTGCTAATCGGAAGAGTAGCCCATGTAGTGGCGACAGCGGGTTTCCTCTGTGTGGTCCTTAACAATATGTCTGACCCCATATAACTGTAAATAAAATGTGTTGAGTGCGTCGTTAAATAAAACATTTCTTTCTTTCTTTTATAGAATGTTACCAGTACATCCTAATTAAGCCAACATTGCTTCTTTGAATCACTATCTATAGGAATGCCACTTCACAAGATATTCTTTATCCTAAGTCGAGATTGCTTCTTTGAATCACTATCTATAGGAAGACTGCCACTCCACGAGTGATTCTTTACAGAAAGTTATTGTATATCCAAAGTTAAGATTGCTTCTAGGAATCACTATATATAGGACTGCCACTCCATAAGACATTCGTTATAGGACGTTACTGGACATCCTAAGTTAAGATTGCTTCCTCAGTCACTACATAGGAGTTTTGCCACTTTCAGCAGATTCTTTATAGGATGTTACTGTATATCTTAAGTCGAGATTGCTTCTGTTAATCATTATATATTGGAATACTGCCACTCCATAAGAGATTCATACCCCGATAAACGTGAAAGAAATAACAGACAATCCAGTAGCAGATCCCCCTTTAAGGGGAAACGTGATTATATTAACTGTTCTGTGTAAAAGGAGAGATCAGTCATCACATTTGCAGTGTCTGCGCTTAACCTTTTTTTTTCAGTTGCCATCCGGACAAGTGGTGACAGCACTTTCACTTGCTCGGTTCTATTTTCACTTGCCCGAATAATATTTTCAAAAAAAAACAATAATATTGCAACAGATTATAAGAGAAAACACGAAAAAAATTAAAAATCGGTCACCAGGCGGGCAACCTTACTGTGGGCGATCGGGCGACCGTTAAGTTCGAACCCTGCATTTGGAAACCACACACACACACAACACACACACACACACACACACACACACACACACACACACACACACACACACACACACACACTTTTAGAAATCCTGCATGATCCGCGCCTGCAATTCTTAAATGAATGTAACAGAAATCTTATTATTAATCAATGATCTCTAGTGTCATTTAACAAAACACACTTTAACATTTAAAAGATACTTTAAAGCTAGTGGGAAAATCTAGCAGATTTCTAATACTGTCAAAATTATCAAATGTTTCACACCCATTAACTGATGATTAATAAAACAATGTGCTCTAGACATTAAGACTGTGGGGAAATGTAGAAGATTTCTTCTAAGACTATGCCAGAATGATAACATGTTTGACATCCAGTAGCTGATGCTTAATTAATCAATGAGCTCTAGTGGTGTCGTTAACTTTTTAACTGTATTTTTTCTTACAGAAGTGGAAGGAACGGAAGGAGAAACAGCGTGTTCGCTTCAGAGTTGCTCTAGCTGCTGCTTGTAACGTAAACACACTTATCATTATAACACATACGATCCTTTAGGCCCAAAACATACCGGGTCTGGGTCTGGGTCTGGGTCTGGGTCTGGGTCAGGGGCTGGGGCTGGGGCTGGGGCTGGGGCTGGGGCTGGGGCTGGGGCTGGGGCTGGGTCTGGGTCAGGGGCTGGGGCTGGGGCTGGGGCTGGGGCTGGGGCTGGGGCTGGGGCTGGGTCTGGGGCTGGGGCTGGGGCAGGGGCTGGGTCTGGGTGTGGGTGTGGGTCTGGATCAGGGTCAGGTTCTGGGGCTGGGGCTGGGGCTGTGACTGGATCTGGCTCTGGCTCTGAGGCTGGGGCTGGGGCTGGGGCTGGGGCTGGGGCTGTGACTGGATCTGGCTCTGGCTCTGGCTCTGGGTCTGGGTCTGAGTCTGGCTCTGGGTCTGGGTCTGGGTCTGAGTCTGGTCTTGATCTGGGTCTGGTTCTGGGTCTGGGTCTGGGTCTGGGTCTGAGTCTGGGGCTGTGACTGGATCTGGCTCTGGCTCTGGGTCTGGGTCTGGGTCTGGGTCTGGGTCTGGATCTGGCTCTGGCTCTGAGTCTGGGTCTGAGTCTGAGTCTGGGGCTGGGGCTGGGGCTGGGACTGTGACTGGATCTGGGTCTGGATCTGGTTTTGGTTCTGGTTCTAGGTCTGGGTCTGGGTATCGGTCTGAGCCTGGGATGGTGACTGGATCTGGGTCTGGCTCTGAGTCTGGGTCTGGGTCTGGGTCTGGATCTCGATCTGGGTCTGGGTCTGGGTCTGAGCCTGGGGCTGTGACTGGATCTGGGTCTGGCTCTGAGTCTGGGTCTGGGTCTGGGTCTGGATCTGGCTCTGGCTCTGGCTCTGGCTCTGAGTCTGGGTCTGAGTCTGGGGCTGGGGATGGGGCTGGGGCTGTGACTGGATCTGGCTCTGGCTCTAAGTCTGGGTCTGGGTCTGAGTCTGAGTCTGAGTCTGAGTCTGAGTCTGAGTCTGGGTCTGAGTCTGGGTCTGGGTCTGGGTCTGGGTCTGGGTCTGGCTCTGGGTCTGGGTCTGGGTCTGGGTCTGGGTCTGAGTCTGGCTCTGGGTCTGGGTCTGGGTCTGGGTCTGGCTCTGGCTCTGGGTCTGGGTCTGGGTCTGGCTCTGGCTCTGGGTCTGGGTCTGGGTCTGGGTCTGGGTCTTGCTTTGAGTTTGGGTCTGGGTCTGGGTCTGAGTCTGAGTCTGGGTCTGGGTCTGGGTCTGGGTCTGGGTCTGGCTCTGGGTCTGGCTCTGGCTCTGGGTCTGGGTCTGATTCTGGCTCTGGGTCTGGGTCTGAGCCTGGGGCTGTGACTGGATCTGGGTCTGGCTCTGGCTCTGAGTCTGGGTCTGAGTCTGGGGCTGGGGCTGGGGCTGGGGCTGGGGCTGTGACTGGATCTGGCTCTGGCTCTGTCTGGGTCTGGGTCTGGGTCTGAGTCTGGGTCTGGGTCTGGCTCTAAGTCTGGGTCTGGGTCTGGGTCTGAGTCTGAGTCTGGGTCTGGGTCTGGCTCTGGGTCTGGGTCTGGGTCTGGGTCTGAGTCTGGGTCTGGGTCTGGGTCTGAGTCTGGCTCTGGGTCTGGGTCTGGGTCTGGGTCTGGGTCTGGCTCTGGGTCTGGGTCTGGGTCTGGGTCTGGCTCTGGCTCTGGGTCTGGGTCTGGCTCTGGGTCTGGGTCTGAGTCTGGCTCTGGGTCTGGGTCTGGGTCTGAGTCTGGGTCTGGGTCTGGCTCTGAGTCTGGGTCTGGGTCTGGATCTGGATCTGGGTCTGGGTCTGAGTCTGGCGAGTATGATACCAGTCTAACATGAAACGCATTGAATAAAATGTGACAAAACACACCGTGTCTGTGCTGGCATGAACTACAGATCTGGCAACAGCCGTCATAGAACATGCGCTATATATGTCATTCTACCAGACTGGCAGCTGCGCAATGTTAGATCTTTTTTTCTTTTTTTTCTTAATACAAAAACAGGAAAGATATATATTAAGCAATGTGGAATATTTGTAATTATTGTAGATGTTTATAGAAGAAAATGTATCCAATGATATGAACGCAGTCGATTATATTGATACACTGATAACGTAACGGATACAGACGCAGACGTCAAAATACACAAGACTTGGCGTTTTTGCCACATTCTCCAGACCCAGACCCAGACCCAGATCCAGACCCAGATCAGATGTGTTTTGTGGTAAACCAAAGCTTAGAAGCCCAGCAAACTTGAATACATAAAATTGTAACAAATCGGCAGTTTTGAGACACATTTTATTTTTAGTTAAAGTAAAATATTTTCCGTCAGAATAAATGCCATTACACTACATATATAGTGAACACAGTCTTCTCAGGATTGTATGTTTCCTTATCTTTATTGAAAATGCTCTTTGTATGCCTTTAGCGCTTCTTATTTGATTAATGTCAATCTCAAATCTTACTTAGATTCACTTTTGGTGACTTCCAACTTGAAATGACAGGAGTGTCTGATTTTGAATTAGGTTGGCTCACCTTTTTAAATGTATTTCAGTTTCAGAATTCAAACAAATACGTGGACATGCCTCGACACCAAGACGATTTCCCTGTAGAGAGAATTCGATTCCTTGACACGATCGGAGAAGGCAATTTTGGAAAGATTATGAAAGCCGAAGCCTTAGATATAAACAGTTCTGGAACGTGGGAATTGGTGGCTGTTAAAATGTGGAAAGGTATGTATTATTAAAACACCAACACTAGAGTCTGTTGGTTTTTTAACCATAATGAATAGGATCGGTGATGTGTGTGCCATTAGGCAAATCATGATGACTAGTAGGGTTTTAGCATGATACCCTCAGGATCAAAGGGGATTCCTGGGGGATTATTTGACGACAAGAGGAAATTCTTGGAGGGGGGTATCTTTGAAGACCAGAGGAAATGTTTGTGGTTTTCTCAGGATCAGAGAAAATTTTTGGAGAGGGGATTCTATGAGGATCAGAGTAAAATCTTGGGGGTTCTTTGAGGAAACGAGGACATTATGGGGGGGGGGGGGGGGGGGTCTTTGAGGACCAGATGACATTCTTTGGGTTCTTTGATGACTAGATGACATTCTTGGGAGTTTGTTGCGGACAAGAGAACATTCTTGAGGGATTCTTTGAGGATCAGAGGAATTGTTTAGTTTTTGTTGTTGTTGTTGTTTTTTGGGGGTTGTTTTGTTTTTTGTTGTTGTTGTTGTTGTTTTTGGGGGGGGGGGGGTTCTATGAAGATTAGAGAACAATCTTTGAGGATCAGTGGACATTCTTAGGGCTTTTGTGGGGGGAATCAGACATTTTTTAAGGGTTTTTTGAGGATCAGTGGACATTCTTGTGTGAGGGATCTTTGAGTATCAGTGGACATTCTTGTGTGAGGGATCTTTGAGGATCAGTGGACATTCTTGTGTGAGGGATCTTTGAGGATCAGTGGACATTCTTGTGTGAGGGATCTTTGAGGATCAGTGGACATTCTTGTGTGAGGGATCTTTGAGGATCAGTGGACATTCTTGTGTGAGGGATCTTTGAGGATCAGTGGACATTCTTGTGTGAGGGATCTTTGAGGATCAGTGGACATTCTTGTGTGAGGGATCTTTGAGTATCAGTGGACATTCTTGTGTGAGGGATCTTTGAGGATCAGAGGATATTCCTGTGGTTCTTTGAGGATTCGTTGGGGGAGATTCTTTGAGGATCAGATAACTTTCTTTTGTTGGGTGGCTTCTTTGAGGACATTCCTTGGGGTTCTTTGAGGACCAGGGGATATTTCTGGCGGTTATTTGAGGATCTGAGAACATCATTGGGGGTTCTTTGAGGATCAGAGAACATTCTTGGAGGTTCTTTGAGGACCAGAGAACATTCTTGGGGGTTCTTTGAGGACCAGAGAATATTCTTGGGCGTTCTTTGATGACCAGAGAACATTCTTGGAGGTTCTTTGAGGACCAGAGAACATTCTTGGGGGTTGTTTGAGGACCAGAGAACATTCTTGGGGGTTCTTTGATGACCAGAGAACATTCTTGGGGGTTCTTTGATGACCAGAGAACATTCTTGGATGTTCTTTGAGAACCAGAGAACATTCTTGGGTGTTCTTTTGGGGATCAGAGGAACTTTTGGGGGTTCTTTGAGGATTAGACGACATTCTGGGGATTCTTTGGGGACCCAAGAACATTCATGGTGGTTCTGGGAGGACCTAAGCACATTTTGGGGTTTCTTTGATGACCCGATGACATGCTTGGGGGGTTCTTTGAGGATACGATGTCATGGTGGGGGGGGGGGACGTATTTGAGGACCAGAGCACTTTCTTGGGGATGGGGAGATTCAGTCGACCAAATGTCAAACTAGCCATATATTAGAAACCAAATAATTGTAGTTTAAAATCTGCTGAGGTGTCTTTAAACAAAAATTCCTTTTCTTTCCACTTGACCAAGTGTCAAAATAGCCATATTTTATACACCAAATAGTATAAGTTTAAAATTTGCCGAGATGTCGCTAGACAACTATTCTTTTCCTTTCCTTGACCAGAGTGTAAACTTCTTGTTTTCAGACACAGCCACAGACAGCATGAAAGAGTCGTTCTATCACGAAATGATGATGATGAAGAAAATACCAAAATATGTCCACGTTGTCGCGTTTTTAGGCTACAACTTGAAATCAGGCAAGTATCGGTTTTAATATTGTTGCATACATAGGTTACAACTTAAAGTCAGGCAAATATCTCTTTTAATATTGTTGCATACTTAGGTTACAACTTAAAGTCAGGCAAGTATCAGTTTTAATAGTGTTGCATATATTATTTAGGTTGCAACTTGATCAGACAATTATCGGTTTTAATACTGTCACATTCTTACATATTTAGGTTGCAACTTGAAATCAGGCAAGTATCACTTACATATTGTTACATATGATTGTTACTAACTTGAAATAAGATACTTATTAGCGCTATCCTGTGCACGTTCGGGTTTTCTAAGCTAGTGTTGGACGTGGCAATTCTTCTACAAGCGGTGTAGGAAGGATGGAACATCCTGTTACGGATAGATCTCCTAGGGGAGTGGCGGTCCTCTTAAAGACGAGTACCTGATGGTGGATCAAGGAACCAATCATGACTTTGATTATGTCCTTGTGCAGAGATACGATTTTGATATGCGAATACGATTTTGTCGTTTAGATTTAACCAACCAGTAGCGTAATATTTTCTACGTACACAGTAATATTCTGTCTGCGGAATGCTCCATATGAAAGATTCCTTGTAGCTAATAGGAAAGAGTAGCCTTATGTGAGTTTTCCCTTTCATTATCTCTGTGGTCCTTAGCAATAAGCTGGGCGCCACATAACTGTAATTGAAATGTGCGGAGTGCATCGATAAATAAAACATTCCTTGCTTCCTTCCAAACTGCCTTATTAGTCCCCTACCGGTCTGTATGTCTGTCCGTCTGTCCCACATATAGTTTGAATTCCCCGTGTAACAAAGGCTGTGTTATGTACTATTCTGTCTGTGTGAGGTTGCATATTAACGATCCCTTGCTGCTAATTGGAAAGGGTATATGTAGCCCATTCTGTTGTCGCAGAGGGTTTGCTCTTTCATTATCTGTGTGGTCCTTAACCATAAGTCAAACGCCATATAACCGTAATTAAAATGTTTGGAGTGCATTGTTAAATAAAACATTCATTTCTTCCTCACTACACCAGACCCGGCGTTCCTCGTCATGGAGTATATACCAGGAGGCGATCTTCTTACCTTCCTACGGAAGAGACGTCCTGAGAATGCCAAGAAGAAACAAGCCCAGCAAGCAACAGACTTGACCTTCGTAGAAGGTACTACGTCACCGAATGGTTGCTCGAAAGGTGAGCTGGGAACTATTCTCAATATAAATTATTCACATACATCTGAAGTAGGTTGGGTGTCTATTGGGCCACTCCACCCACCACCAAGCACTGAATGTTATGAATTGTCCACATCCAAGGTACAAGGCGTTAATAGAGAGTTTACGAATTCTCTACGTAAGCTTCCGGATAACTCGCCTCATGCGTGTGACGTATATCTTGGTGAGGGAAATCTCTTTGCGCGGGTATGTGGTTCGCGTTCCCTCATCAAATATCTTGTAGTAAATGTGCATGTAATTAAAAGCTAAGCAATATACATTAAGTTAACGTGTTAAAGAATATTATGAAAGCAAACAAATAAACATATATAACTAAGCATAACATTATTATATAATTCAAATGCAATGTTTATTCGAGAGATTTACAGACCTAAAACCATATACCCTAATGCAGTTAAAACTCCTGACACAGATGAGAAGTCTGACGGAGTTGTGAGTCACACTGCAGCAGAGGAAGGTACTGATGATGCCAAAGCGAATGCTGAGGTGACTTCGGCTAATCTGGTGTCCTCCAAAGACCTGGCGTCTTTCGCCATGCAGATCTGCCGCGGCATGGCGCATCTATCTAATAATAAGGTAAGCATTTAAAGGCACTGTCCTGAATTCGTGTACAGCCATTGTAAGACTCACTGAAACATATCGTACTGATTTTTTTTTTTAATCTCAACAACAAACCCCGTTTTAGTCAGATTCCTTTGCATTTATTTAACCATATCAGTCAGATATTCTTATTAATATGCATATATGCAAATCAGGGGGATTCCTATTTCCTGTCTATACGTCCTACTCTCAAGTTTGACATGTATGTTGTCAATGAGGACTTCCACAAACACACACACACACACAAACACACACACACACACACACACACACAGACACACACACACACACACATACAAATAGTAGTAATAAAACAAACAGTTTACCATTAAGTACAAAACATATTATTAAGGATGCATCCCCCCCCCCCCCCCCCCACACACACACACACTAACATCATTCATAAAATAAATTTAAATGTATTTGGCGTAAGTTGCATTAAAACAATTTCCAACAGACTTACCTTCCAGAATGAATTATTCATATACAGTCATAGTTCTACCATTAATATAAGCTGTATTTATTCCGATGAGTTCTGACCTGTGCTAGTTTTGATTTTGTAAACTTGTCTGTGTGTGGCAGTCCTCATTGTGGCGGTGCAAGACTGATGAAATCTCCCATAAAAGATCTCGAGAGTGACTGTCCTATGGACGAGACACTAGATAGAGATTCGTGGAATCAACCACTATTTGTCCAAATGCCCTTTCGATTCTGTATTGTGCAGAGATACGGTCTTGATTGCGTATTATGGTTTTATCTTTCAGATAAATACTGTCCATAAAGCCAGAATTATTTAACTTTGGGTTAATCCAGAGAAAGATAACACCTGCATTATCATTTTATTACTGTGTCTGAGGAAAGATACTGTCTCTTTTTTTCAAAATATATAACTCCTGACAAAATGATTGTTTTATAATTTCTGAAAGATGTTATATTCTTTTACATGTATCAGGCAAGTATCAGGGCCGTACTCTGATCAAAATTCTAGAGGGGGGCACTACTTTTTAATAAATAAATGAAACACTATACAAATTAAACCCTGAGATGTGTATGCTATTTTCTGGAGTAAAAACAAAAAAGTGAGATTCTCAGGGGGGCAACTTCCCCCTGCCCCCCGGAGGGTACGGCCCTGAGTGTCAGCCCCTACCCCCACACCCCCTTCTCAGGAGAATTTTCTACTGTGATTCAATAAATTTTCCAGGGGAGCATGACTCACCCCCTAGAAACCTCGCTCATCAGTCTAGATCCAACCCCCTGCATATATTCTTGCCCACACACCTGTATATACTACATAATAATGGTTATTTTATGATTCAGATAATTCACCGAGATGTGGCCGCCAGAAACGTGCTGGTTGGAGTTGGAAATGTGTGTAAGATATCTGACCTGGGCCTGGCACGAGACGTGGAGGGCTGTGATGCCTATGAACGCTCATCTCTGGTAAGACTTTAGTTCTAATCTAGTACACTGACTCATCAATATAGCCTACCTTGTCTTGTTTCAGTCTAGCAGTGACTCCTGAATATAGCCTGTCGTATCTAGTTTCCACCTGGCAGTGACTCTGGAATATAGCCTGTATTATCTAGCAGTGACTCCTGAATATAGCCTGTCGTATCTAGTTTCCACCTGGCAGTGACTCTGGAATATAGCCTGTATTATCTAGCAAGTGACTCCTGAATATAGCCTGTCGTATCTAGTTTCCACCTGGCAGTGACTCTGGAATATAGCCTGTATTATCTAGCAAGTGACTCCTGAATATAGCCTGTCGTATCTAGTTTCCACCTGGCAGTGACTCTGGAATATAGCCTGTATTATCTAGCAGTGACTCCTGAATATAGCCTGTCGTATCTAGTTTCCACCTTGCAGTGACTCCTGAATATAGCCTGTCGTATCTAGTTTCCACCTGGCAGTGACTCCTGAATATAGCCTGTCGTATCTAGTTTCCACCTGGCAGTGACTCTGGAATATAGCCTGTATTATCTAGCAAGTGACTCCTGAATATAGCCTGTCGTATCTAGTTTCCACCTGGCAGTGACTCTGGAATATAGCCTGTATTATCTAGCAAGTGACTCCTGAATATAGCCTGTCGTATCTAGTTTCCACCTGGCAGTGACTCTGGAATATAGCCTGTCGTATCTAGTTTCCACCTGGCAGTGACTCCTGAATATAGCCTGTCGTATCTAGTTTCCACCTGGCAGTGACTCTGGAATATAGCCTGTATTATCTAGCAGTGACTCCTGAATATAGCCTGTCGTATCTAGTTTCCACCTTGCAGTGACTCCTGAATATAGCCTGTATTATCTAGCAGTGACTCCGGAATATAGCCAGTCTTATCTAGTTTCCACCTGGCAGTGATTCCGGAATATAGTCTGCCTTGTCTAGTTGTCATCAGTCAATGACTCCAGAGTATAACATACCTTATCTAATTGCCATCTAGTAGATTTCAGAATTCAGTCAACCTAGGCTAGTTCCATTCTTTGCCGATGTCCCAGAATTTAGTCTTACTAATCAAGTTTCAATCCACAAAAGATTCTAGAGTATAATCTGCCTGGTCCAGTTCCCAACTAATAGAGATTCTAGAATGTGGTCTGTCTGAATTTATTCACCAGTTGACCAATGAAACTATGCAGTTTGGATGTTCCATACATCACCACAGTGAGTCATGACTACAATTAGATATGTCATCCATCGAACACAATATATGCAGTATCTTTATTTAACGTGTTTCTATAAATATCTCGAGTGAAAGTGGAGTAGAATATTTTGTACATTTTAACGTTTTACATCTTGCGTATGGATTGACTTTATTTTGTGACAGAACATGCTTGTTAACACTTCTCATTAAATCGTATTTTAGGGTCCTCTCCCTATACGATGGATGTCTCCGGAATCCCTAAAAGATGGACTTTACACCTACAAGTCAGATGTTTGGTCCTTTGGTGTTGTGCTTTGGGAGATTGTTACTTTAGGTGAGTTTGGATGCACTGTTCTAGCAATGATTTTATCCTGAGAGTTTGGATGCACTATTTTAGCAATGATTTTATCCTGAGAGTTTGGATGCACTATTTTAGCAATGATTTTATCCTGAAAGTTTGGATGCACTATTTTAGCAATGATTTTATGGTGTGAGTTTGGCAGCACTGTTTTAGCAATAATTTTACAACAAATGAGTTTGGATGCAGTTTTAGCAATGATTTTACTACAAATGAATTTCGATGCACCGTTTTAGCAATCATTTTACGTACTGCGAGTTTTGCTGCATTGATGGGAATTTGAATGCACCGGGTGTTTTTTTTTGGGGGGGGGGGGGGGGGTTTGGTAATGAATTTATTTAAGGTGCATTTGGCTGAACTGTTTTAGCAATTATATTAACCGTGTTTTTCGTATTTTTGTGTGTGAACATAAATTATGATGAACAGCAAAACGGTAATTTATAAACGCCAT
Source organism: Gigantopelta aegis (assembly GCF_016097555.1). Lineage (NCBI taxonomy): Eukaryota > Metazoa > Mollusca > Gastropoda > Neomphalida > Peltospiridae > Gigantopelta > Gigantopelta aegis. Next base: position 37,725,605 of record NC_054710.1, on the reverse strand, counting down.
GCGAATCGCTGCAGGTTTGAATCCTGCCAGTTGACACGTTGTGCTTTTAGATAGTAGGCCTATATACATGTTACTGGTAAATTGGTAGATTGTTATCCTATCAGAATTCCCCAGGTGTATGTCATTACATTGTTGATATTTCGACACAGGAGCCAGTCCGTATTCAGGGATGTCTGCCAGGCAGGTGATGGCGGCCGTTACTGAAGGAAAACGTCTTGAGAAGCCAGCGTTCTGCAGTGATCAGATGTGGGTATTGTGTACATCTATAGTCTGTCCTCCATCATTATATAAAAATGGGTTTTTTAAAATATAATTTCAGTTTGGTTTAAAGTAAGAAGCAATCTAATTAAAATTAGCTCCACTATTACATGTGGATCTAACAGCAGCCCGTTGGAGCTCATGTCCAGTTGACCTTTCATTCGACCAATCAAAACCTTACTTGCAAAATCATGCCAGTGATTTGAAAAGAATTTGAAAACATTCGGGATTATGCCGAGGGTATACGAAATGATTCTGGTGAATTACGAAGTATGCCGGAAACTAATTGCAATATAAAATTTTATATAAAATTCGTTTCAAGACATAAAAAAAAACAGAGATGGTATAGCCATAAAATCTGTTTATACTAGTATACAATCCAAAGTTTATTACTGCACTTTCCCCCTGTTTTTTCAATGTTGAAATAGACCAACAAGTTCGCCTATTGCATAAATAGTCTCGCCCGATATTTTTAGAATTTGTATGCTCCCAAATAACGCCATAAAAGGCGAAGTGTAATTGGTCGATATTTAAATTGTTATTTATAGATGAAATGTCACCTGGACATGGCAGTACGTGCAATGCTCTTAGATCTACTGGCTAGACCCAGTAGAGCTAATTTTAATCAGATTGCGTAAGAAGAAAAGTAAAAGTGTTTTGGAAATGAAAAAATAAACATACTCTTTTTGTGTCAAACCTACAAATCAATTGACTCAGATGTAAATAACTGTAGTAAATTTAATAGTATGATAAAAGGCGTTACCTGTGGGACAGACTCTAGAGACACATTTACGAAGCCTGCTTTTCTTAAAGTTTGTTTTGTTTAACAACACCACTAGAGCACATTCATTCATTAATCATCGGTTATTGGATATCAAACATTTGGTCATTCTGACATAGTCTTAGAAAGAATAACCGCTACATTTTTCCATTAGTAGCAAGGAATCTTATATATGCACGTTTCCCCAAACAGGAAAGCACATACCACGGCCTTTGACCAGTTGTGGTGCCTTGGGTTTCTTAAATGCAGGTGTTTAAAAACAGTAGAAACAGTCTTTGTAGATTTGACCCCTAATCAATATTTATTTGGTTTGTTAGAGTGTTCACGTTAGGCCTACCTAGAATTTATACTGGACACCAAAAAAAAAAACTGCCATTTAGTGAATTTGATCAGAAAATCTGTAGTCAAATTCAAGTAACATTTAGCAAAACAGAATTCTTTTTTTTTTAAATAGCTATACACATGTACACGGTTTTCGAATTAGCTTTTTGGAGAATTGATAAACACATTTATTATATAACATTAAGTGAAATATCTTAAAATGTCAGTGAAATAAAAGTGTTATCAGTCACTCAGTGACGATAACAAATTTTAGAGTGAAATTTTCACTATTTCACTCTAAAGTGTGTTATCGTCACTGTTGAAAATGTTAGATTCAGTGCTGCATTATCCCTAAGGCTGACTAGGCTGAAGCCTAGGGGCCCACCAAAAGCAGGGGCCCATGCAACCTTTTCTTTCTTTTAGTGTTAAATGTTGGAGGATGTCGAGGGGCCCAAAGAAGCTCGAAGCCTAAGGGCCCTGCTATGGGTTAATACGGCACTGGTTATAGTCACTGTAAGAAAGCCGGAACTATTTTGTGGCTGGCATTTAAAAAATAAAGGTAAATTGCCAAAAGTAATATAATAAATAGAAAATTTCAAGTTTTTTGTCAAATATGATTTATATCTTATTTCGTGAAGTTTGCAATCATATCGCACTCGTCGCACAAGCGCGACTTGTGAGATATGATTGCAAACTTCACGAGATGAGAAATAAATCATATTTGACAAAAAACATACATGTATATCCTATATTTATTCGCCAAATTAAACTTTTAACTTGCATTTGACGATTTGGCAAGTGACAGCTTAAACCCTGCTGACCCATTGTTTGGTTTTTTCCATCTCGACTAGTGCTCCACGACTTGAATATCAAAGGCTGTGTTATTTACTATCCTGTTTGTGCAGCATGAGAAAGTGCAGATAAAATTTATCAGATGTTAGACATCCAATATTGATATTATGACTTGTATTACTAAAACACACTATTTTGAATCTTCGCATATTTACATCTTGATTTAACCGAATTACTAGAACACGATGTTTTCAATCTCTGCATATTTGTATCTTTTAGATGAATTGTCTATATTAACAAAGCATACTAGCATCTGATATCACCACTATTATAACAGTGGTTCATGAGTGCATGTCATGAGTAGCCTATGTGGCGACAGCGGTTTTCCTCTAAAAAAACAGTGTCAGAATGACCATATGTTTGACGTCCAATAGCCGATTATAAGATAAAAAAATCAATGTGCTCTAGTGGCGTCGTTAAATAAAACAAACTTTACTTTTTTGATCGTAGATCAATCTGAACAACAAAACCATATTCCGATATCAAAATTGTATCTCTGCACAAGGTAGTCGAAAGGATGTTTGGCAGAGATGTGGTTGCTTCCATGCTTCCGTCCTCGGATAAACCGCCACACCACTAGGAGATCGGTAATGTGATGCTTCATCCTTTCTGCACCACTTGTAGGAAGACTGCCACTTCCAACACTACCTTATAAAAACCCAAATCTGTACGTGATAAAAGCTCAACACATATACATTTGTGATGGCATGCACTCATGAATCACTTGATGTTGATCATCACTTAATTTTTGCATTTACCATAGTTTGACACCCAGTAGCCGATGTATTTTTCATGCTGGGGTGTCGTTAAACATTCATTCATTCGTTCATTCGTTCATTCTTTCAGTAAATCAGTAATTCATTCATTCATGCAATCATTCGTGAATCAATGTAAAAACAGTGATGACATCAGGTGTGCGTGAAAGGTGAGCCATTTTGTAACTCATATTCAATCACGACATATTTTCATTTCCCTCAGATACAAGATAATGACGGACTGTTGGAGCAGTGCTCCGGACCAGAGACCGACATTCAGCCAGCTCGTGAAGACCGTGGAGGAGCTGCTAGAACAGGAGGCCGAATACATTCAGCTCGAGGATTACGAGGAAGGCATTTACGACGTCATCGATCCTAATGACGTCGACATTGAGGAGGAGAGACTATGAGAGGCAGTCAGTAGAATAGAACAGAATAGAGTAGAATACTTGTTTCACAACACCCCAGCACGAAAAATCTATAGGGTAAATGTAAGAGAAGCAATCAAAATTATATGTTTATGTCTCGGGTATTGGATATACACTGATGAAATCTCCAGTAAAGGATCTCATCGGGAAGTAGAGTACCTGTCCTCCTATAGATGAGGCACTAGATAGAGATTCATGGAATCAACCACTATTTTGCCAAATGCCCATTCGACTCTGCACTGTGCAGAGATGATGCTCCAATCACTGTTTTGTCGTTCAGAATCAAAAGTAAGTACACCAAAACATTACCAAATGAAATGGCAACCTGTACCCTTAATGCTCTTTGTGAACTGTGATATTCACATTTGATGGTGATTATTATATATGTATACCAGTGTTCATATCTCACTAAATGATTACACTTTCGAAATACAACTCTTGAATCAAGTTGTGTTTTGTGTTGTATTTATTAAAAAAAAACCTGATTAACATACAGTTGAATCTCATCGGAGCTCGAGAAAGTGTTCCAACCAATCGGGTTGTTCGACCTAACCATTCAGTCAACATCGTGTAACTCAGGACTTCGTTTTGGGTTCAAGAGTTGTGATGTATTCAACCCTTCCGAGTTCGACCCGAGATTCTACTGTATTTTTTTTATTATTGTCAGTATATAACAAGGGTATTGGATATTATAACACGAGTGTATTCTGGCCTGTAGGTGGTGGGTGATGTAGGAGCCCTGTGTTTTTTGTTGTCAGTATATAACAAGGGTATTGGATATATAACACGAGTGTATTCTGGCCTGTAGGTGGTGGCTGATGTAGGAGGCCTGTGTTTTTTGTTGTCCGTATATAACAAGGGTATTGGATATATAACATGAGTGTATTCAGACATGTAGGTGGTGGGTGATGTAGGAGGCCTGTGTTTTTTGTTGTCAGTATATAACAAGGGTATTGGATATATAACATGAGTGTATTCTGATGTAGGAGGCCTGGTCGTCAGTATATAACAAGGGTATTGGACATGAGGTGTATTCGTACATGTAGGTGGTGGGTGATGTAGGAGGCCTGTGTTTTTTGTTGTCAGTATATAACAAGGGTATTGGATATATAACATGAGTGTATTCAGACCTGTATCGTGGTGGCTGATGTAGGAGGCCTGTGTTTTTTGTTGTCAGTATATAACAAGGGTATTGGATATATAACATGAGTGTATTCAGACCTGTAGGTGGTGGGTGATGTAGGAGGCCTGTGTTTTTTGTTGTCAGTATATAACAAGGGTATTGGATATATAACATGAGTGTATTCAGACCTGTAGGTGGTGGGTGATGTAGGAGGCCTGTGTTTTTTGTTGTCAGTATATAACAAGGGTATTGGATATATAACATGAGTGTATTCAGACCTGTAGGTGGTGGGTGATGTAGGAGGCCTGTGTTTTTTGTTGTCAGTATATAACAAGGGTATTGGATATATAACATGTGTATTCAGACCTGTGGGTCGTGGCTGATGTAGGAGGCCTGTGTTGGTTTTTTGTCAGTATATAACAAGGGTATTGGATATATAACATGTGTATTCAGACCTGTGGGTCGTGGCTGATGTAGGAGGCCTGTGTTGTTTTTTTGTCAGTATATAACAAGGGTATTGGATATATAACATGAGTGTATTCAGACCTGTAGGTGGTGGGTGCTGTAGGAGGCCTGTGTTCCACATATGAGACCCATAACATGCATTTTCTGTCCTACTATAACTATACACTATACATCTAACAAGGTAATCATATCTCCCCCATTTCACATACATGTACATTGAACCTACGGGCCTGGTATTGGATCTATCTCATATTGGATCTATCTGGTATAGGAATTATCTGGTATTGGATCTATCACAAGGGCATTGGATATGTAACATGGGTAAATTTATTATTAGCAGAGCAATTGAAAATGTATGTATGTATTAGCTTATTTAAATGACACAACCTTTTTTTATGAAATCATATTTATTGCCAAAAACTGATAGATTATGCACTGTAGATAAAGACACTACAAAAAATATATATGTATACTTAAAGGGACATTCCTGAGTTTGCTGCATTGTAAGATGTTTCTGACTAATAAAATATTTCTATGATTAAACTTACATATTAAATATATTTTCTTGTTTAGAATATCAGTGTCTGTATATACAATGTGTTTCTGGTCGTCTTAATATTTGTAAGAAGCTCAAACTGGATTTTGTCTTCAAATAATTTCGTACGTATGAAAAAAACATATTTTAGGAAATAAAATGAAATTTAACCTAGTACAAATATTAGAACTATCAGAAACGCATTTAATATACAGCCACTAATATTTGATGCAGGAAAATATATTTGATATGTAATTACAATTGTTAAAAAGTCTGTTAGTCGATAACATCTTAAAAATTGCAGCAAACTCAGGAATGTCCCTTTAAAGCAATGTAGAATATAAGGATGACTTTTATAAGAATAAATCATTTACAGTGAAACCTCTGAAAACCGAACACTCTTGAAACTGGAAGCCCCTTAAAACTGAATGTTTGACAGTTCCTTTTTAAAAATCAGTACACAACCTAACCTCTCTAAACCAGATCCCTCTAATAACAGGACATCTTTCTTGGTCCCTAGGATGTCCAGTTTAGATTGGTTTCACTGTATATATTTTCTGATGCATCATCAGATATCACAAGTTCTGTAATACACACATCTCTGAATACAACCATAATGTTATCCATGGGCAATATTCGCTCAGACTAGAAGAGGCCGCACCAATGTTTATTTTCCATATGGTTTAGCATAACCAAATTAATAATAATCATACGAAGCACACGTGTAATAAAAAGTGTAATGTAGTAATTTTGGGAAGCGACGTCATAACATGATGTTGCTTCTCCAGTCCTAGCTCAGACTGTGCATTTAAAATATGACATCATTTCGTCGTCTCCTACATTTTGAGTTGGGTCTTGTTATTCATAAAGAAAACAACAATAATAATATGGATAATAAAGAAATTATTACACTTGCGTGTGAGTCATACTGATTTTACGACACTTGTGTCAGGATGCATGTATTACCCTTGCTCTCGCTCGGGCAATACAAAAATCCTGACACTCGTTTCATAAAATCAGTACAACACACAAGCTCGTATAATAATCTCTATTTATGACATGGTTGAGCCATTTCATATAACAATTTCCTTTTCGTCCTGTCCAGAACACTTTTTATTGCACAAATTTTAAAAATGTCTATGATGTCATGTGACAGCTGCAGACTATAAGAGCAACAGAATCAACATAAGGTCATGTGACAGTTGCAGACTGTAGACTATAAGATCGTTGAGACCAAAAACTGAATATAAAGTATGTTTTGTTTAACAACACCAGTAGAGCACATTAATTTATTAATCATCGGCTGTTGGATGTAAAACATTTGGTAATTCTGACATATAGTCTTAGAGAAAACTTGCTACATTTTTTCATTAGTAGCAAGGGATCTTTCATATGCACCATCCCACAGACAGGACAGCACATACCACAGCCTTTGATATACCAGTTTTGGTGCACTGGCTGGAGGGAGAAATAGCCCAATGGGTCCTCCGGCATCAGGTGAGCACTTTACCATTGGGCTACATCACCCACCAGAAACTGTATATAGACAGCTTAGGAATGAATACCAAATTTTTAAAGTTTTAATAATTTAGTTTTAAAATTATTTGCAATAAAAAGTGTTATGTATATATATATATATATATATATATATATATATATATATATATATGCCTTTTTCCTGACTAAAATTACATACATGTATGAAATACATTTTCTTGTTTAGAATATCAGTGTTTGTTAATCCAATGTGTTTGACTTCATGTGCTACAGTTTGTAACAGTCAGAAGTGATGGAATCAACATATGATCATGTGACAGTTGCAGACTGCAGACTGTAAGAGTGATAGAATCAACTTAAGTTCATGTGACAGTTGCAGACTGCAGACTATAAGAGCAACCAAATCAACATGTCATGTGACAGTTGCAGACTGCAGACTATAAGAGCTACAGAATCAACATAAGGTCATGTGACAGTTGCAGACTATAAGAGCAACCAAATCAACATGTCATGTGATGGTTGCAGACTATAAGAGCAACAGAATCAACATAAGGTCGTGACAGTTGCAGACTGCAGACTATAAGAGCAACCGAATCAACATAAGGTTGTGACAGTTGCAGACTTAAGAGCGACAGAATCAACAGAGTTCAGTGACATGTTCAAGAGGGAAAACACTTGCAAATAATTTGCCTGGTTTGATTCCTTATGGCTTTCCAAGCCTGACATTGTCAGTGATCTTAAATGATAATAATGTAAACCACTCCCTCCCAAATTTAAGGGCCGTAACTGTGAAAAATGAGTAAATCACCATAAATGTTGAAACTTGATCTCTAACAGTATATGATAGAGCTATACACAAAATTTCAACTTAGTATCTTGAGGCACTGCGGAAACAAAGTATGGAACATTAATTTTTGTAAATCCTAAGTTCAAGGGCCATAACTCTGTCAAAAATGGGTAAACTGCCATGAAAGTAAAATAGTACAGTGAAACCTCTCAAAACCGGACCTCTGTAAACCGGAATTCCTTCTAAATCAGACACTTTACAGAGTCCCTTTTTAAAAACCAGGACAGAATTTAACCTCTCTAAACTGGATCCTTCTTAAAACCGGACGTTTGTCTTGGTCCCAAGTGTGTCCGGTTTAGAGAGGTTTCACTGTACGTGATAAAGCTATACACAAAATGTCAGCTCAGTATTTTGAGACATTATGAAAAAAGGTACAGAAAGCATGTGGGACAGATGGATCATGATTTAGATAGATCATCATTTAGATAGATCATGACTTAAATAAATCATGATTTAGATAGATCATTTAGATAGATCATGACTCAAATAAATCATGATGTAGATGGATCATGACTCAAATAAATCATGATTTAGATAGATCATGACTCAAATAAATCATGATTTAGATAGATCATTTAGACAGATCATGACTTAAATAAATCATGATTTAGATAGATCATGACTCAAATAACGATTTAGATAGATCACAATTTACATACATGTAGATCGCAATTTACATAGACCATGATTTATATAGACCATGATTTATATAGATCATAATTAACATAGATCGCAATTTAGATAGCTCACAATTTAAATAGATCATGATTTACCTTGATCATGATTTACATTGATCACAATTTACATAGATCACGATGTATATTGATCACGATTTACACAGATCACGATTTACATAGATCACGATTTACATAATCACAATTTATATAGTTCTTGATTCACATAGATCACGATTTACATTGATCACGATTTACATAATCACAATTTATATAGTTCTTGATTCACATAGATCCCGATTTATACACATCATGATTTAACTTACATAGATCTTCATTCAAACAGACCATGATTTATTAATTGACATGTCTTAGACATCACCTTACATCACTCTAGCTAATATGCGTATACACAAAAGGAAAGAAGAAAAAACAAACTAATATGGTCAAACCCTATATGTTGAACATTTCTAGAGGGGAAAAAAAATCTAAATCTGTCCCCTACACTTATAAACTTAAAATCTACTTGTGATACATCGATAAAGGTTTTTTCCTATACCAATAACTTTAGCTAAAATCAAAGAGGGTGTATTTGGCCCAACAATAAATAGCCTAAAAATAGTCTTTAACATTAATATCTCAACCTGTCTAAAACATCCTTTTGACTCTGCTTGTGCAGAGATACGATTTTGATAACAGAATACAGTTTTGTTATTCAGATAACTTTATCAGTTCAGATGAGCGTTGTGAATCAATCAGACTTTCACCATCAATCATTAGTTATAATCGGTTTGCATCTTTGAATACAGCAATCAATTTTCGATTACACATTAAGTTACATAAACTTAAAAATATATTTGATTATTAGGATATGTACCTACATGTACATGTATGTACGTGTAATCAGATAGGTCCTACAAATTGTAATATCTATTCAGTATTGGTTTTCTTCACTTAACATGAAAACAAAACCCAAATGCCAGAATATCGACATTCATTTCATCATAGTGGTAAAGCGTTTGCTTGATGTGCAGTCGGTTTGGGATCGATCCCCGTTAGTGGGCCCATTGGGCTATTTCTTGCTCCAGCCAGTGTACTACGACTTGTGCATCAAAGGCTGTGGTATGTGCTATCCTGTCTATGGGATGGTGCATATAAAAGATCCCTTGCTGCTAATCGAAAAGAGTAGCCCATGAAGTGGCGACTGCAGGTTTCCTCTCTCAATATCTGTGGGGTCCTTAACCATGTCCGACACCATATAACCGTAAATAAAATGTGTTGGGTGCATCATTAAATAAACCATTTCCTTCCTTCCTTCATTTCATCATCTAATTATTATGAACAATTACAATGTACAGTTAACATTTTCTGCGACAATAAATTATGGAATGTTATAATCGATCAATCACATCAGTAGAGCCCGCACGATACATTTTCAAACATTATCAATTACTGAAAAATCACTAGCTTAGAGTATGTTCAGAACTGGTCCCAAGGTATAAAAGTTTGCTATGTTTAACGACACAACTAGTGTACATTCATTAATTAAACATCGTCTATTGGGTATCAAACATTTGGTAATTCTGATGCATGGTTATCAGGAAACCCACTAAATTTTTTCATTAGTAGCAAGGGATCTTTTATATGCACCATCTCACAGACAGGATAACACATACCACAGCCTTTGATAAACCAGTCATGGTGCAGTGTGGCTGGAACTAGCAATAGCCCAATGGGTTCACCAACGGAGATCGATCCAACTCTGACCATGTATTTGGCGGGTGATTTACAAATGGGCTACGTCCTGCCCATGTCCCATGGTATAATTTTAACCTCTAAAATAACACATAAGTGTGTTTCATTCTGTTCTTTTAACATCAGGGCAACACATGGCTCCAGATTTCACAGAAATTATTGTTTCTGATAGCATACTGGTAACATTATGGAATCGAAAGTCTGTTATCTGCTGTTATGTAACATAATTAATTCTCATGATTACTAAATACACTAATATACTGACTTAGCCAGAGTGGGGGACCATGAGGCAATGTCCCCACCCTCACCCACTACCAATGATACCAGGGAACATTTTGTTTTCAAAATCATGATTAATGATCTTTTCAGTCAATTGAACATTGATTAGCAACTAATGTTTAATGTTTTAAAATTGTGTAGCAATCTTTGAAATTTGCATAGCGAATTGCAACATGTCTTGATACTTTATATCATAGCCATACAGACCTCCTTTCTGGCTACGTCAGTGTATTAAATACCAGAGTCTAGACGTTTACAAGTTTTATAAGCAAGGGGCCAGATCTCCAATCATTCAATTAAAGGCACAATCCCTAGTTTCAGCCTGTAAAAATGGACACTAAGTTTAGTTAATTTACAAACCTGCAACACACATTTGCATATAGTTATAACTAAAGAGAGAACCTAAAGTCTGTGATGTTCAAATGTGGAAATACTATGTAAATAAACTAGAGCTTCTCACACGAACGTGCATTTTTGGAATTATCAAAAACACATTTTGGGTTATTGCAAAAACATGGATGACAAGAACCACTTCAGGTGTACGGAAATTAATATTCTAAATTACAAAATGTAATTACTTCTAATTTAAATTATAAAAAAAGGCTTCAATAGTAAAACAAATACATTCTAGTGTGTAAAAACTAGGATCTGTCACTTTAAATTAATTACTCTAGAATATTATTAATTACTCTAGAATAATTCTTTGAGTCAGACTCAATGTTTCAGAAACATTATCTCCTGCTAACAACTATCTCCTAACTAACTAATGCATCTAGCGTCCAAACATGTCATGTAAAATGATGGCTGTCTATATCCAGCGACAATTGTATACCATGTATATCATATAATATGTATATAACAGGTATAGCATATAATATATATATATATAACATGTAGAATACGTATATATATCACAATACATCAAAGTTCTGATTAAGTGCTGCCTATTTAACCCTGTATGGTCATCTGTCTTTGAGGATTTGTGCGACGACGACCATCCCAAAGCTGATCCAGAAATACAGCCCGCCAGATAAGGTGGACCAGAACCCAAGATCCCGACCTGGAAAAACACAAAAACAAAATTAAACTTTGTTCTGTGTAAACCATTTAATTTATGGGGCATGGAAAAAAATATTCAGGTCTCCTATTTCATTTCTCAGACATGAACATTTTCTGGATTTATCTGGAATTATAAGATTTTTAAATGTCTGAACAGTATTTCCAGGTTTTTCACTATTTATAAAACAAATTTCATATTCTCCATCCAAAACTTAGATATGGTTTCAAGTGATGCTTTGCATACATTCTGAATGGAGATCGCCATTTTAGACCACTGGGCAACCCTAATCCTAGGGCAAATCTCAGTACCTGAAAACTATTTAAAAACAATTTTTCTTGTTTCTTTGTAGTAACTGCATATTACTTGACTGTTCTGTGTTTTATATAGGTTTTGTTTAATGACACAACACTGATTTATAAATCATTGCCTACTGGATCTCACTGCGACACATCGTCAGAGAAAACATTTTCCATTAGTAATAATAATAATAATAATAATAATAATAAATTCTTTATTAGTAGCTAGGGATTTTTTATATTCACTTTCCCATAGACAGGATAGAACATACCATGGCCTTTGATATACCAGTTGCACGGCACCAGGATGGGAATAAAGTCATAGGTCAAACAAGGAGATTTGATCATCTGAAGCAAGCACCTTGGGTGAGCATTTCTACCGACCGAGTTGGATCCCATCCCATTTGTGTTTGACAACAGACAAGGGTGGTATGTAGACCAGTGGTAAAGCGCTCGTCTGATGTGTGGTCGGTGTTGGATCGACCCGTCGTGGGCCCATTGGGGCATTTCTCATTCCAGCCAGTGCATCACAACAGGTATATCAAAGGCTGTGGGGTATGTGCTATCCTGCCTGTGGTATGGTGCATATAAAAGAACCTTTGCTACTAATGGGAAAATGTAGATGGTTTTCTTTTTTAAGACTATATGTCAAAATTGCTAAATGTTTGACATCCAATAGCCGAAGATAAATAATTCAATGTAAGCCATCTCTAGCCGTGTTGTTAAACAAAACAAACTTTATAAATTTGATACCAGACCCTTAATTCTTTATTTTATGGTAATGTATGTTCTTAAAAACCAAACTATATCTTCTTATACATTACAGAACTGAAAGAAGCTGTCCACTTTGTTGTCAACATGTTCTCTGTCCAAATCAATTTTTACAAATAATGTCAAGTTTTGGAGTATTGATAATTTGACTAAAGGTGCATTTTTAAAGTAAGCTAGATTGTAAATAGGATTTAAAGCATATAAATAATACTGTGTCATAGTGAAAGATGATGGTATGTTATAAATGCTTAAAAATATACTAGAGACTACAGATTTAAACTATTTAACGTGACTAAGTTAGAAACAATATTCATTAGCAAAATAGCACATTTTGTATCCTAAACACTAAGAACCTATATTTACTTACATTCAAATCAAAACTAATTAAAACTGTTATATCTAAGACAAACTAACAGAAAGCATCTCAAGAGTAATATTATACAAACCAATAACAAAACTATTACAGTAAAGTACGTTTAGAACGAACACGCTTATAACAAACTACCGGTTAGAACGAACTGATTGTAAAGTCCCGATTTTCTTCCCTATATATTAGTAATACATTTTAATGTATAGAACGAACTATGTATAGCGAATTAACTGTTAAAACGAACCAATTTTGTGGTCCCAAATAGTTAATTCCAGTGTAAATAAGTGTTTACATAACGAACCGTGAATACCGGAAGCATTACGTATCAAACCAATCAGTGTAAAACGCTGCAAAGCCGTGGGATCGACCGCACGACCGCACTAAAACAACAGCCTAAATAACTTTTGTTTGTCTGGACTTGGGAACAGGTATCAATTAAGGGATTAAGTCACTAATTATACCGGAACCGTTACGTATCAAACCAATCAGTGTTAACGGACAGCTGAGCCGTGAGATCAACCGTACTCCAAAAACAGTCTGACACGTTCAACTCAATATATATATATACAATGATATTAATCAGCGGTAATTAATGGGATTCTCTTTGTTTGTTATAAATCCGTGTCAGTTTTTCGTTCAGTATGCAATCATGACGGACACGAAAACATCACGCAAAAGAAAAGCGCTTGATCTAGATGTGAAATTTCAAATCGTTGCAGCTGTTGATCTCGGACAAAAATCAAAGAAAGACATAGCAGCTGAGTTCGGGATTCCCAAATCCACTCTCAGTACCATCTTGAAACAGAGGGAAACGATTTTATCAAAATGTCAATCTTCAGAATTCAACACAGCTAGAAAACGAATTCGCATGTCCGAATTTCAAGATGTCGACGATGCTCTCTTTTTGTGGTTCAAGTCAGCACGCAATAAAAACATCGCCTTGAGTGGACCACTACTTATGCAAAAAGCGGACGAACTGGCAGCCAAACTTGGCCATGTGAATTTTAAGGCAAACAATGCATGGGTAGAACGTTTTTAAACAAAGACGGGGAATTATTTCCAAAGCTATGCATGGTGAAAGTGCCGCAGTAGACCAAGAGGTTGTTGATAACTGGCTGACTTCACAACTTCCAAATTACCTTGCCGTGTTTCATCCAAAAGATATTTTCAACGCAGACGAAACAGGACTGTTCTACAAACTTGTTCCTCAAAGAACGCTTCAACTGAAAGGAGAACAGTGTCACGGCGGCAAGAAATCAAAAGATCGAATAACACTGCTTGTCACTGCCAACATGACCGGTACCGAAAAGTTAAAGTTATTGGTGATAGGGAAATCGGCAAAACCCAGGTGCTTCAAGAATGTGCGAAGTTTACCAGTGGACTACAGATCAAACAAGAAAGCGTGGATGACGGGAGCATTGTTTACAGAATGGGTGAAAGATCTAGACAAGAGCATGAAAAGGCAAAAAAGAAAAATCCTTTTACTAGTCGACAACTGTCCAGCGCATCCTAAAGTTTCCGGATTAACCAGTATAACACTGGCTTTTTTGCCCCCGAACACTACCTCGAAAATCCAGCCGATGGACCAGGGAATAATCGCAAACGTAAAAGTGAACTATCGACGAGAGATGATGAGTGACATCATCAAGGCATTCGACAGTCAACAGGAGCACTCAGTTTCCATCTTGACGGCAATCAACACAGCCCATCGTGCTTGGCGTCACATGACCTCATCGTGTATCGTGAACTGTTTTGCAAAGGGTGGGTTCAAAAGTGCTGCGTGTTCTAAGAGTTCTGACGACGAAGACGACAACACCCCGTTAGCAAATCTACAGACAGTGTGGAATGAACTCGTGAGAGCCATGCCAGTGCCAGATGGTGTCACTCTGGAAGATTATCTCACTGCAGACGAGCAAGTTGTAATCACCGAACAGCTGACAGATGACGACATCGTTTCAGAGATTATCGGAAAACGAGACGGCCACAGTGATTCTGAACCAGAGGACGATACACAGGAGCCACCCGAACAGCCAATGCCCACAGCAGTTGAAACGCACAAGGCACTCGAGACAGTCAGACTGTTTTTTCAGAGCAAAGGAGATATTCGATTGCCAGTATTTGACAGCATTGCGGACATTGACTCGGCATTAGAAGTTATGCGTCCAACGCTAAGTAAACAAACCACGATTAGTGATTACGTGACGAAACGTGATTAGGTACATGTAATTCACTAAACTCTTTTGATGTGATCTTTCAGTAATGTTTTGTTGTATTTATTGATTGTAATAAATGATATATTTTTTATAAATGTCTTATAATCACCAAGGCATTTTTTATTTTTTTTACTATTATATTGAGTTCAAAATTCAAAATGGCCGACTTTCGGAATAAAAATTACCAACTTCTGCAAATGTGTACAACGAACTACTGTTATAACGAACCAATGAAGCTGGTCCCTTGCAGTTCGTTATAAGCGTACTTTACTGTACTAAACAGCGATAGAAATAAGCAGAATTTTTCATTTGTCCACCAGACAAGAACATCAAGAAATCTACTTGTCCAGCAATATTTTCACTTGTCCAAATAAATGTTTTGTTTTATTCAAGTAGGACAGTATTTTTGATTTCTCAAAATTAAACTTCAATACACATTTTTACTTGTCCACTGGACAACCACTAAGGTATATTTTGCTTGTCCGAGCAGATTTTCACTTGTCAGGACAAATGGATATGTGTTTATTTCGAACACTGCAAAAAATGTGTTCATGGGACTTTGATTCCACCATGTTTATGTAACTGTATGCAGGCAATGTACAAACCTTATGCTATGTACAGATAGGTACACATGTCAGGGCTAACAAGATGTGTGTGAAGTGGGGGAAGGGGTATCGAAACTCCCCTGCTCTAAGAAAATGTTCTTTTAAAATATATTTTCCATGGGAGTATGACCCGAAACCCTGCTACAAAATTTCATTTCCACTCTTACACATTTCATTCTAGACTAGGTGAGCAGAAAATTTTGCCAAATCAATTTTTTAAATATAAATTAAAAAAAACAAAAACAAGGTATTTTCCAGCAAAATATCAATTATTACATAAATTATTTCGCCAAATTTAAATAAAGTACGCTAATTGTTTTTAAAATATTCACAGTGAAATTTTAAGCACAAAACAAGGACAATAACAGGGGTGGGTTTTTTTCAAGAATCCATAGTGTTTTACATTCCTGTATATAATTTTTAAAAAGTCGCCATGCACTTCTGGAAGCAAGTTACATGCAGGCCACTGAACTAGGTGGAAAAAAAAAGGTGCATAACTCACTAAATGATCTCACCACGAAGACTCTCGTCTCTCTCCCAGTGCATCGACCGCTCCACCGCCATCTTCCAGTAGCCAAACCTCCAGTCTCGGTCTGTAAACAGAAAACATGATAGCTGCCAGTCAACTATTGTTTAATATTCAAACTTACTTACAAGCATCAAAACATTTTATATCAACCTGGAACTCATTGGTCTGACAGTGGTCATGTATTTTTACATTTTGTTACAATGTTTAACAGATGAGCTGTGATTGTTCTTAGTAAATAATCAATCTGAGAGTACTGCTAAAGCAATACATGTCCCCTGCCAGGCCCAACCCATTTTCATATCTCCTAAGTTCATGGGACATAACTCTGTCAAAAATGGGCCAACCTTTACGAGTAGAATAGAATAGATGTTTAATGACACCCCAGCACGAAAAATACATCGGCTATTGGGTGTGAAACCAAGTTTTATGAAAGTCAAACTTGATCTGTAACTCCATATGATATAGCTATATACAACATTTCAGCTCAATATCTTGAGGTACTGCAAACACAAAATCCCGAAACTTATATGTGGGACAGACAGATGGACAGAGAGAAGGATGGAGATGAAACCTATAGCCCCTTCCTGTTGAACTGGTAGGGGACTAATAACGTACCTTTTTCTGTGATTGCCGGTTCGAAGTGGTCAGTGGTAATGGCGGTCAGGTCCTTGGGGTCGAGACTCCACACACCGACGCCCTCAGCATTACCTGCTGCCATCGCCACTCCCAGGGCCGTCGTCTCCGGCATAGATGGGCGCACTGCAAGGGAAAACAGACACAGGTTCAGTACAGGTGATGGAAGTAGGGGTGGGGGTGAAGTGGGGACACTGCAAGGGAAAACAGACACAGGTTCAGCACAGGTGATGGAAGTAGGGGTGGGGGTGAAGTGGGGACACTGCAAGGGAAAACAGACACATGTTCATCACAGGTGATGGAAGTGGGGGGTGAAGTGGAGACACTGCAAGGGAAAACGGACACAATTCAACACAGGTGATGGAAGTAGGGGTGGGGATGAAGTGGGGACACTGCAAGGGAAAACAGACACAGGTTCAGAACAGGTGATGGAAGTAGGGGTGGGGGTGAAGTGGGACACTGCAAGGGAAAACAGACACATGTTCAGCACAGGTGATGGAAGTGGGGGGTGAAGTGGGGACACTGCAAGGGAAAACAGACACAGGTTCAACACAGGTGATGGAAGTAGGGGTGGGGGTGAAGTGGGGGCACTGCAAGGGAAAACAGACACAGGTTCAGCACAGGTGATGGAAGTAGGGGTGGGGGTGAAGTGGGGACACTGCATGGGAAAACAGACACAGGTTCAGCACAGGTGATGGAAGTGGGGGGGGGGGGTGAAGTGGGGACACTGCAGGGGAAAACAGACACAGGTTCAGCACAGGTGATGGAAGTAGGGGTGGGGGTGAAGTGGGGACACTATAAGGCAAAACAGACACAGGTTCAGCACAGGTGATGGAAGTAGGGGTGGGGGTGAAGTGGGGACACTGCAAGGGAAAACAGACACAGGTTCAACACAGGTGATGGAAGTAGGGGTGGGAGTGAAGTGGAGACACTGCAAGGGAAAACAGACACAGTTCAACACAGGTGATGGAAGTAGAGGTGGGGGTGAAGTGGGGACACTGCAAGGCAAAACAGACACAGGTTCAGCACAGGTGATGGAAGTAGGGGTGGAGGTGAAGTGGGGACACTGCAAGGCAAAACAGACACAGGTTCAGTACAGGTGACAGAAGTGAGGGTGGGGATGAAGTGGGGACACTGCAAGGGAAAACAGACAGGTTCATCACAGGTGATGGAAGTAGGGGTGGGGGTGAAGTGGAGACACTGCAAGAGAAAACAGACACAGGTTCAGCACAGGTGATGGAAGTAGAGGCGGGGGTGAAGTGGGGACACTACAAGGAAAAACAGATCTACGCTAAGCACAGGTGATGGAAGTAGAGGCGGGGGTGAAGTAATATTTACACCACTATACAAATGCTACTGATGGAAAAACAAAACCGTGAGGCATGCAAATGACCAATTTTTATTAAAATTTGGACTGGTTCAAATCTTTTGAGAATCAAAGTGCACATTAATTTGATAACATAGACAAATAAACACGTTCAAAAATAGCACCAAGAAATGGATAGGAATTTGTTCCAATAATAGAAACGGACAGGTGCTTCAGACAGACAACAATGACAAAAGTGGGACCAGCAAACACACATTTTAAAATAATAATTTCGGTCTCAGAGATCAAGAATCTGTCCAAGACCAGGAAAAATGGGCTTCCCCTCACCCCTAATGCATCAATGCATGGATGGATGCATGGATGGATGAATGCAAAAACAAAACCCATAAGTACATATTTACAAATTTTGTATAAAAATATATGCGTTTTAAAAAATGTTTAATTAATTCTGAGTAGAATTTAAAAGCACAGAAACACAGATATAATTAAAGATAAATAATATATAGCAGATCTCACTCAACTGGGCAGAACAGGTGGGCTTTTTTGTGTTCCGAGTAGAGTGAGGTGTTTTTTGTGCAGTCGTGTTACTAACTGTGGCTAAAAGGTTGTAGATATTAAGAAATAAATTTCAAGATATTTTAAACAAATTAAAGCTTAATATGGTTTTAAGGTGAAATGTTTTGAAAGGAAAGGACAGGAAAGGAAATGCTTTATTTAATGACGCACTCAACACATTTTATTTACGGTTATATGGCGTCGGACATATGGTTATGGACCACACAGGTAATGAGAGAGGAAACCTGCTGTCGGCACTTCATGGGCTAGTCTTTTCAATTAGCAGCAAGGGATCTTTTATATGCACCATCCCACAGACAGGATGGCACATACCACAGCCTTTGATACACCAGTCGTGGTGCACTGGCTGGAACGAGAAACAGCCCAATGGGCCCACCGATGGGGATCGATCCCAGACCGACCGTGATGCAAGTGAGGACTGTACCACTGAGCTACGTCCCGCCCCTGAAATGTTTTGAGGTCAACATGTTTGTACACAATTTGGGCTTGCTTATTGTCGGCGTACTTATTTCGGCACAATGTTTATCGCCTTTACTTTGGTATGATCTAAAAACCTCCATTCAGTGCACTATGACTGGTATATCAAAGAGCATGGTATGCGCTATCCTGTCTGTGCGATGGTGCATATAAAAGATCCTTTGCTACTGTAATAGAAAAATTAACCTACACAGAAGGGATTCGAACCAAGGGCCCTTGAAATTCTCACAACTCACGGTCAGTAGGATAACTTTATACCAACACTACTACACTACTAAATGGAAAAATGTAGCTGGTTTCCTAAGTAAGTTGCAATGTATATGTCAGAATTAACAAATGTTTGACATCCAGTAGCTGATAATTAATAAATCAATGTGCTCTAGTGGTGTCGTAAAACAAAGCAATCTTTATCTAAAGGCCTGTACACACTCACCCACTTTGATACCCAGGAGATCAGCTTGTATCTGCATGAGAAGATTGTTCTTCGTCATTCCGCCGTCCACCTGCAGTGAGGTCATGGGGATACCGCTGTCTTTATTCATTGCCTCCAGTATCTGAAGTCAAAACACAACACATTCAACAAAGCTAGAATATGGCTCAGATTACGACGGAGAGAAAAAACAGAACGTCCGAAGCATAAGACGCAAAGGAAAAAGAAGGAAGGTACAGTCACGTGACCGGAACAGGAAGGGGTGCACAGTAGAAGAATTTTAGGCCATCCCACTAGCTGATGGCATGCCCAGACCAGACCACTATCCCTAGGGGAATATGCACTAGTTTTGAGGACAGGTTATGTTGAACAATTTTCTTTTTTAACTTCTTCACTGTTAATGATAAGTCAAAACACAAAACATTCAGCAAAGCTAGAAGACGGTCACATTTCTTCTCTTCTATGCTAACAATTTTGCTATACTGTACTAGTCTAACTTCAGAAACTTTCCTTCAATTTATGCACTTGGGACTATATTTTCGAAGCTATGGTTAAGATGTCACTATGGCGTGTGCTGTAGTAATGTCATAGCCTACGATGGTTTTATGATACTGTAGGGATAAGATAGCTTCGAATATATGGTACAGGCTCCCATTTTTGTAAGGGGGAATGGGCAGACTGGCTTTTGCCCAAATTAAACAAAAATGCCCGAATCTGGATAACAACATTTACTCATATTAGCATTACAGCCAAACTGCTATATAGGGTTGCAAACAAACCTCTACACATTTTTACATGGACTAATTTTGAGGATAGAATGATGGGCATACGCAATGTATTTCTAAAGTATATCGATGTTTATAAAGAGGTTCATGTTATGCAAATAGCTAGCTTTTCATTACTATTTCTACCCTTCAAATGAGTACTATTAAATTGGCAGTAATGTAGCAACGTTTTCCACGTGAGCGTCAAGAAATGTTGCATCAGCCATAGATATTACCAAAGTCACAAATTTCGGTAGCTGAAACATTTAATGGATTAGAATACAACCAGAACTTTTCAAAACAAACAAACTTTTCAGTATTTTATCAAAACATATAGGTTTTTATGTTTGATAGTTGTGCTTATTTATCAAAAGAATGATCAAAATAATTTAAGGCAATTTACAAAATGGTTTCCTCGACAACCAGTGCTAACAGATTACATTGTTGGAACATGGATATATATAACAACTATTTCTCGTTCCAGCCAGTGCTCCACAACTGGTGTAACAAAGGCCATGGTATGTACTATCCTATCCTGTCTGTGGGATGGTGCATATAAAAGATCCTTTGCTGCTAATTGAAAAGAGTAGCCCATGAAGTGGCGACAGTGGGTTTTCTCTCTTAATATCTATGTGGTCCTTAACCATATATCCAACGCCATATAACTGTAAATAAAATATGTAGAGTGTGTTGTTAAATAAAACATTTTTTTCTTTCTTTTATATATAGCAGTTTGCATGTCTTGTTAGTTGTTTTGTCTTATAATGATAAAATTGTTTTGTTTTAACGAAATATAAGATATGCAGTCATACTTTTAATGAATATACAGTGAAACCTGTCTAAACCAAACCCTGAACAAACTGGAAATCTGTCCAAACCAGCCAAGTTTCATCATCCTAAATTTTCTAATTTCAAAAATGCAACCTCTAAACACCGGATCCTGTCCAAGCTGGATAAATAACCGACGTGATCTGGTTTAGACAGGTTTTACTATATAAACAAACTCCAAGAAAGATGTGCATGTTAAAACATATAAGGACTGTATATTTTTGCCAGAAGTTATTAAAATCATGTAACTTCAATAACCAGATAATAGTACAGCTCTAATGACATAAAAAACAAACCCACAAATTAAAATGAAGTTTACTTCCAAGTTACAGCTTTTCAAAATCGTAGACATTTTTTTATAAATAATCTGTTTGAATCAGTGGCATAGCCAGGATTTTATGAGGGGTGGGGGTACCTACACTGTCTACGAGTCGTGCTTTGCATGGGGCAATAGGCAAATATAAAATGTAATGGGGGAAAGAGGTGTGATCAGAGATCTGGATAACCCAGTGTGGGTTAAGTTCAATCTTGATTTCTTAGCTTGATTTAACCTCTTTGTTAGGACATCTGTGAATGTGACCTCATTCAGCAAGCCTATCTATAAAATAAACCTACATTTTAGAAAGTTTATCTATTAAAAAAAAGAATCACACAAAATGTATAGATACAAGCCCGTAGAAACCGGGGTGGCCAGTGGTGGGCTGTCCCACGTTTATTTTTACGTCCTACTCCATATAAATAAAGAAAACAAATCTGGCTTGTGCCCCCTGCTAGAGATGGTGCCCTCCCCCACCCCGACACCCACCCCATCCCACCCCACCCACACTTCCGGTATCGTCCATACAGACCTGAGATAGACTTGCTGAAGTGCCGTCCCTGTGAATGTGACAGACAAATTTTACTTTCCCCATGCAAATTTCAACGATGCCAGAAATCTGCATGTTACGTACTGTTCAGGGAAAAGGGGGTTCGGGTATTCCTGCAGACACGACTGGACAGCTGTAACTCAAATGATTTAAATACTTAATATACACCTGGAAAAAAGTATCGCAACACCCAAAACAATCAGGCCTCGTATCAAAATTTCAAAATATTTTAAAAGTCTGTGGGGTCCACAATCATGACCCTTTTGCTGCATCATATATTGAGATACGGTCTGCACGTGCTACCGCATGCGGGTAGTGAAACGTGCATTACGGGTACCCCGCACTGGGCAAAACACGTGTTTCAAGCCACCATTCTTACTGTTAGAAAACTGAGAAGATTTTGTGAATTAATTGATGTTATTAGAATATGGGGCCTCCCCAACTGTCAGATGCTGTCAGATGGCAGGTTATCGGCATGCGGAATGCGGGTATGTCCCTGACAGCCATCGCAAGAAATGTTGGCCATCATGCATCCACCATCAGCCGATTGGTCCGGAAACATCAACAAACCAATGACGTTAAGGACCGTAATCGTTCCGGACGACCACGTGGACAAGTCATAGGGAAGATACCGCCCTTCTGAGACTCACCAGGATTCATCCGTTCATGAGAAGTGGCGTGTTGAAACGAGAATGGCTGCCAAATCGTCGTCTTTCAGACAGAATGGTGCGGAATCGACTCAAGGCAGCTGGGTATAGAGCCAGACGACCCATCCGACGTCCATTGTTAACCCGTGCTCACATTGCCGCATGGCTGGCCTGGTGTCAACAGCGACGTCCATGGAATTTAGCATCATGGCGGAGAATACACTGGTCGGACGAGAGTCGATTTCTGTTGTTCATGACTGACAGTAGAGCCCGTGTCTGGCGCCAGAGAGGTACAGCTTATGCCCAAAGGCACATCTTGCAGCAGGTTCCGTTTGGCGGAGGGTCCATAATGGTGTGGGGTTGCATGTTCCATGATTGCAAACTTGACCTTGTAACTGTCAGGCAAAATCTAAACGGACAACGCTACCTCACAGACATCTTGGACACGGTTGTTGTGCCACACTTTGATAATCATCCTTTGAACACAAGGCCAATTTTCATGGATGACAATTCTAGGCCGCATCGTGCACGTGTCGTCACTGACTTCCTACACCAGGAGGCAGTCACAACGCTACCCTGGCCTGCCAGGAGTCCAGATTTAAACCCCATAGAGATGATCTGGGACATCATGGGTCGCAGGGTACGTGAGAGGGAGCCTCCAGTACAGAATCTGGCGGAATTGGAACAGACTCTGCACCAGGAATGGAACAGAATACCTCAGCGTCAGATGCAACGTCTCGTACAGTCGATGAGGAGGAGGGTACGGGAAGTTATCGCCGTCGGAGGAGGTTACACCCGTTACTGAGGGTCTGGGAAGTCGATTTTGACGAGGGTTCTGGATTTTATTCTGACTGGAAGGGGTTCCACAGGATCTTGATAGAATGTTATGGTTTGTGTACTTGGGTCATTTGTTGAGGACTGGAGGGCAAAATATTGGCAGTGACTGCACTTGCGAACTTCACACAACAAAACTTAACAGCACCTCATTTTTTGTAGGTTTTTCATCTTTTTGGGTTCTCAGAATAAAATGCATGTTTTTGTTTAGTAAGTTGTTGAATTTGTAATTTAATTCTTCCCTGAGGTGTATTTCATCCAAAAAGTACACTGGCATGACGTTTTTATTTGCATTTCGCATATGATTGACGATAGCATTTGGCTATTATCGAAAAGTTTTGGGTGTTGCGATACTTTTTTCCAGGTGTATATATTATTGTGCATTATCAAGTGAAGTTATCAAACACCTCGTGTCATCAACTATACTCTTCAAAAAAAGTAGGGGAAACTGAAATATTAATGTTATGACAGAACATACGTTTTGACCATAGACATTCTAGTCAAGAACGTTCAGGTCTGTTTATCAACACACCGAAACACATTCCATAGTTTGCACATGCATCACGTGCGTGGGGTATCATTCTCGATTTTGACAATTTCTAGGAAGGTTGATTAATCACTGTGGAACATTATTTCTGTCAATCTTTTTCATTCTGTTGATCATACAGTTGTTATTGTTTTGTTTTTAGTCATTTTTATTGTTTGAATTTGCAATTTACTAATAAAAAACTGTCAACTTTCAAATTTCAATTCTGACCACAATCGTCCTTCAAGATCTTTGGTGGTCATAACACCTACTGTAATACTGAACTACCGGCTGTAATGTTTGCCCAATTAATTCACTATTATCATATAACCATTCCCCACAGCTAATATACCTTACAATTTTGGCAATTGTAAATTCTTATTAGTTCTCCTACTTCTTTTGAAGAGTATATATATATGGTTATTTTTCAACAGGGTAGTATACTTGATCACTATATTGTACTCAGAGGCTTTAAATACACAACTTACCATATTGGTTTGGTAAAAACAAACAACAAATAAACAAACCAACAAACAAAAAACAACAACCAAAAAACCAACAATAACAACAAAAACAAAACAAAACTGAATGCATCCTGCTGAATATAGTCTTTCTTGGCACAAGGAGCATCAGATTCTGAGTGTGTCATTTGTTCATTAAGCTGGGATCGATCCCCGTCGGTGGGCCCATTGGGCTATTTCTCGCACCAGCCAGTGCAGCATGTCTGGTACATCAAAGGCTGTGGTATATGTGTAATCCTGTCTATGGGATGGTGCATATAAAAGATCCCTTGCTACTAATGGAAAAATGTAACAGGTTTCCTCTCTAAGATTGTATGTCAAAATTATTAAATGTTTGACATCCAATAGCTGATGATAAATAAATCAATGTGCTCTAGTGGTGTTGTTAAACAAAACAAACTTTAAAAACCTTTTGTTTGGTAAGAGTTGCAATTCTATATTTTGTGAGATAATTCTAACAATGGTTTGATCAGACATTATGGTTAGAAGCCACAAAGATCATATTTTTTTTTTTTTAATTCTGGGGTCTTTAATATGTACTTTGATATACCAGTTGGAGGACACTGGCTGTGATTAAAACAGATCGGAATATACACAGTGATAATACAGTTACAGGTTTTGTTGTTATAGGTTTGATTTTGTTCCTAGTATGTTCATGGACATTATAAGTTAAGTACATGCTTGAATTTGATAGTATTGTGTTTCACATGTATATGAAAAAAACGACAAAAAAACCCAACAACTTTGACAGGTCTGGGTAACTAAAGCCCATATAGATAACTAAATTGAAAAAGACAAACTGATGAATCCAACGGAATAGAATATACTCCAATATGAAGGGTCCACAGGAATAACCTATGTCATGATTTCCAAACAGATAGTCAGTATTATAACGGTCGTGTATGTCAAGATCACAATGACACACTAAATCATGGTATTATTATATTATTATTAAATTATGGTAAGCCATTAAAAGTAGTTGGTAAATCATACTTTCTTAGGCATAAACATTCCATGACTGCAAAGCTGTAAACGTTAAAATTAAACAATATTACCTTACTAAAAACATGACAAAACAGATTATTCCCCATGGACCCTTCATATATATATAGATAATCTCTGTTCACGTTGCTTTGTGCTTCCATAATGTGTCATCCTGCAGTACATTTAAAAATAATCGTTTTATAATGACGTAAAGCCAACATTAATCATACATTAATTAATAAGTCAGTAATTTTGTCACGGGAGCAAGATTCAGCTCAGTCAGTTGAGTGTTTGCTTGAGGTGCTGCATTGCAGGTTTGAATCACCTCTATGGATCCATTCAACTGACTGAGTTTTTTCTCGTTACGAACAGTACACCACATCTGGTCAAAAGCTATAGGTATGCGCTTTTCTGTCTGTGGGAAAGTTTATATAAAAGATCCCTTGCTGCATTAGGAAAAATGTAACAGGTTTTTCTTCTGATGACTACAAGTCAGAATTACCAAATGTCCGACATCCACTAGCCGATGATTAATTAATCAATGTGCTCTAGTGGTTTCAGTAAACAAAACAAACTTTAATTTTGTCAAAAAGTTTAAAAAAAAAAATAAAAAAAAAATATGCCCAAGAATTGGGTATAGCACCATACCCAAATATGTTTTGGAGATGGAATTTTATCCATTTTACCTTCTATCAAAAACCCCAATGCTGGAATCTTCTGTATGTCAAGACTTTAGATTTCATGGAAACAATCGTTTCTAGTACTGTGTCGGTAAGGTGTCGGTAAAATCACGGAATTGAAATTCTGTTTCCCATGATAATTATATCGAGTCCGACTATTCACCAACAGAACCTCAAAACAGTTTCCGATGGGTTCCCATGATCACAAGGAACAGAACCTCAAAACAGTTTCCGATAGGTTCCCATGATCACAAGGCACAGAACCTCAAAACAGTTTCCGATGGGTTCCCATGATCACAAGGCACAGAACCTCAAAACAGTTTCCGATGGGTTCCCATGATCACAAGGAACAGAACCTCAAAACAGTTTCCAATGGGTTCCCATGATCACAAGGCACAGAGCCTCAAAACAGTTTCCGATGGGTTCCCATGATCACAAGGCACAGAACCTCAAAACAGTTTCCGATGGGTTCCCATGATCACAAGGAACCGAACCGAAAAAGTGTTTCCCATGAAATTTGAAATCCTATGGCCTGATATATACTTTAATTAAGTATGCCAACCTTAAATACTGAATGGTCCCCTAAGTGACACCAGCTGGCTGTGTCTGTGGCTGTGTTCGTGAGAGGAAGAAGAAACTTACCTCTCTGGTTTGGAAGCAGACAGCCTCTAAAGAAGCTCGAGCGATGTGCTGTTTTGTCGTTACTTGAGAAATACCACACATTGTTCTGAAACATAAAACAAAATTCTACATGTATGTGGAATAAGATGTTAGGAAAACAGATTATTGTATTAATGAATTTCAATTTTTTTTTTATTACAGGTACAAATTTTCTGCAATAAAATCTGTATGTGACACAAAGAACCACTTTCATTAGTTAAAAATTAATCAAGTTATTATTTCTAACACAGACACAGAGACAGAGAGAGAGAGAGAGAGAGAGAGAGAGAGAGAGAGAGAGAGAGAGAGAGAGAGAGAGAGAGAGAGAGAGAGAGAGAGAGAGAGAGAGAGAGAGAGAGAGAGAGAGAGAGAGAGAGAGAGAGAGAGAGAGAGAGAGACAGAGACAGACAGAGAGCGAGAGAGACAGAGAGACAGAGAGAGAGAGACAGACAGAAGAGAGAGAGAGAGAGAGAGAGAGAGAGAGAGAGAGAGAGAGAGAGAGAGAGAGAGAGAGAGAGAGAGAGAGAGAGAGAGAGAGTGAGAGTGAGAGAGAGAGAGACACACACAGACAGACAGACAGAAAGACAGACAGAGAGAATGTCTGTCCCGGATCCCATCTCTGGATAGCCAGAAACCTGATCCGGGACAAATTTAATGTACATAAAATATAAAAAATAATGTAAACTGACTGCCAGTGTGTTCTGTATTGTGATTGGTTAATTACTTTTTTTTTCAGGATCAAATAGATAATAATACCCAGAAAGCTAATGACGTCATTAGAAAATGATGTCATAGCAATCGGAACAGGCTAAGTTGACAATTCAAGGGTCTACAGTTAGATTGTAGCCAGGTATTTTTTTTTAAAGAAATACCAAATCGACAGTTCCCTAGAAAAACGATTCAGTTTACAGTGGACATAACTATATGGAGTTTTTAGATTTGTGGGTGTTACTGTCTATTTGATGCCCGCAAATGTTTAATTTTTTACTTCAGGCTTACGCCTTCAGTCAAAAATGACATTTGCGGGATCAAATAGACAATAACAACCACAAATTAAAAAACTCCATATGGTTATCTCCTAATTCAACATGCTGTATCTAGTATAACATCACCATCCTTAGGAGAATTAAATACACCACACTATTTTCGGTTATTATTGCTATTGCATATGTGAGGTTGCAATAACATACAATAACTCTAACCCTTGTATACAACATTGGGGTCATTTATTCCTATTGCCTACTAGAATATGCCCATTTATACAAAATTAGTTAAATGTATTATTATTTCTGCTAATATCCTTTTTACAACGACAAATCTAACTGGTGCTTTTTCAATCGGGTTCAGTATATTTTCAGACAATTTAGTACAACAACTACTATGTGTCTATATGTTTAAGAAAGCAAGAAAATACTGATTATATTGACCTACCCCCTTGCGTCTGACTGCCAGTATGGACAAAACAATCCTGTGAAAGCCGGCACAAAGTAACAACCGCATGTTGAGTCAACCTGGGAGGCCAGCTCCTCTGTAGGTTAAAAAGAAAATGAATATGTATTTATATACTAATTATGTAAATGTATTCAGATTTTCAGAAATAGACACTGTGAAACCGGTCTAAACCAGATCATGCAGGGGACGTAATATTTATCAGATTTAGACAGGATCCAGTGTTTATAGGGTCGTGTATTGGAAGTTAGAAAAATCAGGACAATGAAACTTGGCCGGTTTTGACAGGATTCCAGTTTGTTCAGGGTCTGGTTTACACAGGTTTCACTGTATATATTTTTTATTTACTTCAAATTTAAGGTCCACAAAACATTATGCGGTTACTATGGCAGTTTTATTTTTGAAATTGTTCATAGAGTGATTTAGACAGCAATCAGATTTATTAGTGTTTTTCTCATCTCTACTGCTTCTGCAGTCATCTACCAAATTCGATTGCACTGCAGATGTGTGTTAATGTGCGAAAATCCAGGTCTGTTCACACCTACTGATTTCAATACAATAAAACAGACAATATGTGCAGATGCAGGTATGGATGCAAAAAAAACCCCATGTAATCATAACCTCCGTTTCTCTGGGGGTTTTAATATTTCATACTGTTTTAAAAATAGTAAGCTTGCTTATGTGTGTAGCTACCATTTTATGATATTAGAAGTATTTAAAAAACAGAAGTCAAGTTATTAATTGTACCCACCAACATGACTGGCATTTTATTTTTATGCCATGAGGTCTGGTTAAATACTATGGATAAAAAAAGTTAACTTATTAGTGTACTCACCAACTTCTTCGGTACTTTTGATTATTCCAAGATTATCACGCAGCCATCTAACACAGGCTCCAGCAATAGCAACTGATCCCTGTTGAAAACAACATAGAATAATAATGAGAAAAAGTAATTTCTCTATGCTTCTACATGTATGTGTCTTTCTAACACAGGCTCCAGCAATAGTAACTGATCCCTGTTGAAAACATAGAATAATAATGAGAAAAAGTAATTTCTCTATGCTTCTATATGTACATGTATGTGTCTTTCTAACACAGGCTCCAGCTATAGCAACTGATCCCTGTTGAAAACAACACAGAATAATAATGAGAAAAAGTAATTTCTCTATGCTTCTACATGTATGTGTCTTTCTAACACAAGCTCCAGTAATACACAGGAAATTATGGTACAGAACATATTTTCTCCCATCCCTAGCCACGTAAGACAGACCCATTCCATGATGTCAGCCCATATGGAATAAATCTGTCTTGCATGGTCTATGACGTCATTGAATTTAACATGGGGAGTATTACAGTGTTGGTAATATATGACATCATATCAATACCAGTTGGTCAGTTTTAGATCAATATTTTGTTATATATATTATAAAAGCTATCTTGTTCATTTGTAGTGTTAAATTATATTTAACACATGAAACAGACACAGCAAATATGATAGTGTAGTTTATTTATGATAAAACAGTCAAATAAAGAAGTTACTTTTTCATCCATCTTTGTTTGTTCGTGTAAAATAATAGTTTATTTATCGAATGGATGGGAGAAAAAGACTCCATCTTATGTGGTTACATGGCATAAAAAAAAGTACACCCTCGGTGGTGTAAATTTCGACCCTGGGACTCAGCAAGCCTCGTCACGGGTCGAAATTTCCTCCACCATGGAGTCTATTAATGTTTCTAATTGGTCCAACAGTCCTAAAACTCAGTTGGGCCAACATTACTGTCAATCATGGCATCCTCGTCCTCTGCCGCTAATAAAGCTGGTCTGACCCATGGCACTAACTAACGACCGCCAGTAGTAGGGGAGCATAGCAGGTGGTTACAAGTGCCTCTTAACAATGCCAGAAGTAACTACTGAACACTCTCCGAAGAGGTCAGACTACACCCACAGCTAAAAGCTGATGGGGAATGACAGGTATATGACACAGATAGCCACAAGAGACAAGCACCTGTTGCGGTTGGAGAGACAAGGACTGGGATGTGGAAGTGGATAGCAAAATAAGTGGAAAGATAGGAGGAGTTGCCAGATCAGGAATAAATGAGATGGAATTCAAAGGAGTAAAAGGAAAGGGGGAAGTGGGATAAAAAATTTAAAAAATAACAAACAAAAAATAACAAAATAAAAAACATTACTGTCAATCACTGTGCATGCTTCTACAGAAATGACTGAAACATAAGGGACAGAAACCAGTCTTCTAAATAATATCTACTCTAAAAACTTTGATCTTACCTCCAATGCATAGACAGCAGGTTTGTTTTTACCCAGTTTATACGCAACCGTTGTCAGCAGACCGGTTTTCGAATCAATAGGCTGAAAAAGTGTTACAGTTAACTGGTAATAATAAAAACACGTATCGCAAATCTTTTAGTTTTCTCAACAACAATTGTGCAAAATAAATTTCAAATTCAATTCAAAAACCAAAATACAAAAAACAAGTATATATGCCAATTCATTTAGCTGCTTCAATATGTAATTTTTTTAGGAAAAATTAACTGTACACATTTTTAAATAATTAAACTTATACATTTTCAGATAATTAAACTTACACATTTTCATGTACATGTAATTAAATGCATGTATTTTCAGGTAATTAAATATGTACATTTTCAAATAATTAAATGCATGCATTTTCAGGTAATACCGTGTTGGCTTTTCAGTTAGTTATTTATTAAGACCTTTAAATTTTATTTATTAGAATAAATGTCTGTATATTTATGAACACTTAACAACAAAAATTACAGCACGCTGCTATAAATGTATTGCTTACCGATGGTCCTGTATTGTACAAGAGAAAACAGCCAGTCCCATACCTGACCAAAACAAAATCAGTTTTGAATTATCATTGATGAATAAAACCAAATCACTGTACTAGTTATAAACAAATAATTTATTCTGACATGAAAACAGTAGGGTCTCCACGAGTACTCGAGTACTCGGGCACGGGTCGAGCCTAACACAATTCGAGTCCGTTCACAGGACTCAAGTACCCATGCAAGGAATAGGATAGGATAACATATTAACGTGCCTATATCCAATCAAGGTTCAAGCACTGAGCAAGGAAGAGCATTTTCATTTAATTATATATATTACGTCATTTTGCCATATGCTTGCAACCGGTTATGTTACAGTGCTATGAGAATGTGTGCAGTGCAATACAATGGTATGATTTGGCATTCATGTTCAACTCTGGAGTACGGATGTATAATGTTATTTTACTTCATTCCTTAGTCTCATTATCATCTAGTGTAAGTGTCGGGTACTCGGGTCCGGGCCGAGTTTGACCCTCGAGTACTCGTCTAATATTTTTAACTCATGGAGGCCCTAGAAAAGAGAACTCTCTCCATAAAATGTAATAATTGCGAACAATATATACAGCAACATGACAAGATATAATTGACATGAAAATTAACTCACGTATTTTTCGCTTGACCTCGTTGAAAACACGTCTGTCCTACAAGAGCAGATTGCTGATCTCCCAGAATCTAATAAAACAAGTTTGTTTTATTCAACACCACCACTAGAGCAAACTAATTTATTAATCATCGGCTGTTGGATTTCAAACATTTGGTTATCCTGACATACAGTCTTAGAGAGGAAATCTGTCACATCTTTCCATTAGTAAGAAGAAATCTTTTACATGCAACATCCTACAGACAGGATACCACATACCATGGCCTTTGATTTATATACCAGTTGTGGTGCACTGGCTGGCACGAGAAATAGCCAATGGGCCAACCGATGAGGATCAATCAGGAGATCACTTTATCACTGGGGTACCTCTCGACACCCCCCCCCCCCCCCACCCACCCCCACCTAACCCCTGAATCTAATTAATGAAAGAAATCAAACACAAATAAACAAATCATTAGCTATGATGAAGTCCCCATATTCAATAATAAATAATGATTTTACAAAGTTTTTATTTAACGATATATCTAGAGAACTATTATTAAACAATCATCAGCTATTGGATGTGAAACATTTGGTAATTCTTACATATAGTCTTAGAGAGGAAACCCACTACTTTTTTCCATTAGTAGCAAGGGATCTTTTATATGCATCATCCCACAAACAACATAGCACATACCACAGCCTTTGATATACCAGTCATGGGTGGCTGGCTTGTATTGGGGGAAAAAAGAGTCAATATATACCAGTTGTGAGGGCTTGCTAGGATGGAGGGGGGCGGGGAAAAGAGTCAATCAGAGGAGGTTTGATCCTAACCCAAACACCTCAAGCAACCACACTACCGACTAAGCTAGATCTCAGCCCCAAGAATAAATAAGTTAACTAAAGTAATGATTTTAGGCTTTTCAGAAATTACCCACTAGTCCGAGTTCATGTATTGACAAAAATAATTTTCGAAGGAGAAATCCCCACAAGTAGTACTAAACCAAATAACTTCCGGCTGGGTCAAAGTTTGAGGTTGTATGGAGTACCTATAAAAAAAAAAAGTACTCAAATTTTGTGTAAAAGTAGGTAGTCATAGATGCTACTCATTATCTCTGAAATGAGCAGCTTGATCCCCCATTTTTTTCTGATTCACTTTAAGTGTGAGGGGTGGTAGTATTTAGATCTGTGATGTCTATGTTGATTGATAGGCTGCAGGTAGGAGTTTTAATCACATGTTACTATTATCGTCTATGGGATTTGATTTAGTAGTATACACCCTACAATACTGATCAATGTTATTAACAAGATGTTACCAGCCTCAGTGGCACAGTGGTTAAGCCATTGGACTACAGGCTGGTAGGTATAGGGTTCGCAGCCCGGTACCGGCTACAACCTTCAAGCGACTTCTTTAGGGCTCAGTGGGTAGGTGTAAGGCCACTACACCCTCTTCTTTCTCACTAACCACTAACCAACTTACAACTAACCCACTGTCCTGGACAGACAGTCCAGATAGCTGAGGTGTATGCCCAGGAAAGCGTGCTTGAACCGTAATTGGATATAAGCATGAAAATAAGTTAAAATGAAATGAAACAAGATGTTGCCCCAGCTGGGCCCGTGCTTATAAAACTTAGTCTAGACTTTAATAAAGTCCAGACTTTAACGTAATGCTATTTGAATGGCGTTGCCATGACGTTAAAGTCTGGACTTTATTAGGTTTATAAGCACGGGGCCAAATACTGAAACTGGTGATATTATTAACGAACAGTTACCCCAGATATTGGAAGCCCCCGAAGTGGTCCATCAACCATGTGGCCATAGATTTCAGAACAACTGTGGATTTCTGGAAGAATGTCTTTGGGAATATCAAAAAATCTGTGAAATAAATAAATGAAAGAAAAAAAGGTTAACAAAAGTTGCAATGGTTGTATTTATTACAGAAAGATGGAAATTTTGATCCCTCATTTTATTATCATTAATAATTATAGTACAGTTGAATCCTGTTGGCTTGAACCCCGTTGGTGCTCGAGAAAGTGTTCGACCCATCGGGTAGTTCGACCCAACCATTCAGTCAACATCGGATATTTCCGTAACATAAGTTAGAAAGTTGAATTAGATACATATTATTTTGGTATCTTACTGATTCATTTATAAGAATCTTTTTTGTTAGTAGCTCAAACTTCATTTTAATTCCAAATGTATAATTTTAGGTACGTACAAAATTATTGTGAGTTAAAATCCAGTTTGAGCTGCTACAAAATTAGGATGACCAGAAAACATATTGAAAATAAAAATGTACACTTATATTCTAAACAAGAAAATATATTTAAAATGTAATTTTATTCGTTAAATATACATTAATGCTAAAAAAAAAACTTACCTCAGGAAGGACTTTTTACACAAAGATTGAAACGACAGACCCTAGTTTTGAAACACTAAGATGTACTTTTCACTATTAAAGCCATTTTTCATAATTTAAATTATAAGCACTTACATTTTATATTTTAGAATATTAATTTTCATACACCTGGAGTGGTTCCAGTCAGCCAGTGTTTTTCAATACCCCAGAATGTATTTTTCATAATTCTAAAAATGCATTCGTCTGAGAAGTAATGGTTATCAAGAGAAGCTCTAGTCATTTTTAGACGGTATTTCCCTGTTTAAACATCACAGACTTTAGCTTCTCTCTGTTATAACTGTATCCAAATGTGTGTTGCAGGTATGTAGATTAACGGGTTCATTTTTTCCATAATTAGTAGCAAGGGATCTTTTATATGCACCATCCCACAGACAGGATAGCACACACCACAGCCTTTGATATACCAGCTGTGGTGCACTGGCTGGAACAAGAGGAAACCTGCTGTCTCCACTTCATGGGGCTTACCAACAGGGATCGATCCCAGACCGACCGCACATCAGCAAGTGCTTTACCACTGGGCTACATCCCGCCCAAGTTCAAGACTTACTTGCACAGGTCATTGTCCCACTGTAACGTGTGTAAATTCATCAACATGGTTCGGCTGGCGTTTAAGACTTACTTGCACAGGTCATTGTCCCACTGTAACGTGTGTAAATTCATCAACATGGTTCGGCTGGCGTTCAAGACTTACTTGCACAGGTCATTGTCCCACTGTAACGTGTGTAAATTCATCAACATGGTTCGGCTGGCGTTTAAGACTTACTTGCACAGGTCATTGTCCCACTGTAACGTGTGTAAATTCATCAACATGGTTCGGCTGGCGTTCAAGACTTACTTGCACAGGTCATTGTCCCACTGTAACGTGTGTAAATTCATCAACATGGTTCGGCTGGCGTTCAAGACTTACTTGCACAGGTCATTGTCCCACTGTAACGTGTGTAAATTCATCAACATGGTTCGGCTGGCGTTCAAGACTTACTTGCACAGGTCATTGTCCCACTGTAACGTGTGTAAATTCATCAACATGGTTCGGCTGGTGTTTAAGACTTACTTGCACAGGTCATTGTCCCACTGTAACGTGTGTAAATTCATCAACATGGTTCGGCTGGCGTTCAAGACTTACTTGCACAGGTCATTGTCCCACTGTAACGTGTGTAAATTCATCAACATGGTTCGGCTGGCGTTTAAGACTTACTTGCACAGGTCATTGTCCCACTGTAACGTGTGTAAATTCATCAACATGGTTCGGCTGGCGTTCAAGACTTACTTGCACAGGTCATTGTCCCACTGTAACGTGTGTAAATTCATCAACATGGTTCGGCTGGCGTTCAAGACTTACTTGCACAGGTCATTGTCCCACTGTAACGTGTGTAAATTCATCAACATGGTTCGGCTGGCGTGCTGGCATTTAAGACTTACTTGCACAGGTCATTGTCCCACTGTAACGTGTGTAAATTCATCAACATGGTTCGGCTGGCGTTCAAGACTTACTTGCACAGGTCATTGTCCCACTGTAACGTGTGTAAATTCATCAACATGGTTCGGCTGGCGTTCAAGACTTACTTGCACAGGTCATTGTCCCACTGTAACGTGTGTAAATTCATCAACATGTTTCGGCTGGCGTTCAAGACTTACTTGCACAGGTCATTGTCCCACTGTAACGTGTGTAAATTCATCAACATGGTTCGGCTGGCGTTTAAGACTTACTTGCACAGGTCATTGTCCCACTGTAACGTGTGTAAATTCATCAACATGGTTCGGCTGGCGTTCGTCACGTCCGTGAAATGCTTGCCACCTTTTACTCCACCTGTCCAGTTCTGAAGTGACAACATACAACACATAGAGGTGTTAATACCAACACGTCCAAAAACAGTTACAAGTAAAGACTGAATGGAGCAAGAAGAAAAGAATGTTTTATTTAATGATGCACAAACACATTCTAAAGTTTAAAGTTTATTTTGTTTAATGACACGACATTGATTTACCAATAATCAGCTAAGTATTGCATGTGAAACATTTGGCCATTTTTGAAAGGTTGTGTTAAGAGGAAACCCACTACTTTTTTCATTAGAAGGATAGCACATACCACGGCCTTTGATACACCAGTCGTGCTGCACTGGCTGGAATGAGAAATAGCCCAGTGATCCCACCGATGGGGATCAATACTAGATTGACTATGTATCAGGCCAGTGCTTTATCATTGATACACCAGTCGTGCTGCACTGGCTGGAATGAGAAATAGCCCAGTGATCCCACCGATGGGGATCAATACTAGATTGACTATGTATCAGGCCAGTGCTTTATCATTGATACACCAGTCGTGCTGCACTGGCTGGAATGAGAAATAGCCCAGTGATCCCACCGATGGGGATCAATACTAGATTGACTATGTATCAGGCCAGTGCTTTATCATTGATACACCAGTCGTGCTGCACTGGCTGGAATGAGAAATAGCCCAGTGATCCCACCGATGGGGATCAATACTAGATTGACTATGTATCAGGCCAGTGCTTTATCATCGATACACCAGTCGTGATGCACTGGCTGGAATGAGAAATAGCCCAGTGATCCCACCGATGGGGATCAATACTAGATTGACTATGTATCAGGCCAGTGCTTTATCATCGATACACCAGTCGTGCTGCACTGGCTGGAATGAGAAATAGCCCAGTGATCCCACCGATGGGGATCAATACTAGATTGACTATGTATCAGGCCAGTGCTTTATCATCGATACACCAGTCGTGCTGCACTGGCTGGAATGAGAAATAGCCCAGTGATCCCACCGATGGGGATCAATACTAGATTGACTATGTATCAGGCCAGTGCTTTATCATCGATACACCAGTCGTGCTGCACTGGCTGGAATGAGAAATAGCCCAGTGATCCCACCGATGGGGATCAATACTAGATTGACTATGTATCAGGCCAGTGCTTTATCATCGATACACCAGTCGTGCTGCACTGGCTGGAATGAGAAATAGCCCAGTGATCCCACCGATGGGGATCAATACTAGATTGACTATGTATCAGGCCAGTGCTTTATCATCGATACACCAGTCGTGCTGCACTGGCTGGAATGAGAAATAGCCCAGTGATCCCACCGATGGGGATCAATACTAGATTGACTATGTATCAGGCCAGTGCTTTATCATTGATACACCAGTCGTGCTGCACTGGCTGGAATGAGAAATAGCCCAGTGATCCCACCGATGGGGATCAATACTAGATTGACTATGTATCAGGCGACTGCTTTATCATTGGACTACATTCCACCCCCTCAACACATTTTATCTACGATTATACGGCATCAGACACATGGGGGCGAGATGTAGCCCAGTGGTACAGCCCTCACTCAATGTGCAGTCGGTGTGGGATCGATCCCCGTCAGTGGGCCATATAACTGTAAATATAATGTGTTGAGTGCATCATTTAATAAAACATTTCTTTTCAGACATATTGTTAAGAACTACAGAGATAATGAGAGACAGAAAAAAAAACTGCTGTCTCCACACAATGGCTACCGGTACTCTTTCCAATTAGCAATACATGATCTTTTATGTGCAGGATCTCACATACCACATCCCTCGTTACACCAGTCGTGGTGTACTGGCTGGAATGAGAAATAGTCCAATGGTCCCACTGACGGGGATCGATCCCATACCAACCTTGCATCAGGTGTGTACTTTACCACTGGGCTACGTCCTGCCCATGATTGATTGAATGAATGTTTAATGATACCCCAACAAACTCGTCGACAAACGTGTCAAACAAAACATTTTGAAAGATAAAGTTTGTTTTGTTTAATGACACCACTAGAGTACAATGATTTATTTATCATAGGCTATTGAATGTCAAACATTTGACATGTAGTCTTAGAGAGGAAACCCACAAGGGAGCTTTTATATTCACCATCCCATAGACAGGATAGCACATACCATGACCTTTGATATACCAATTGTTGTGCACTGGCTAGAACGAGAAATAGAAAAATAGTTTGAAGTAAATACAGATGAGAAGAAATGTTTTATTTAACGACGCACTCAACACATTTTATTTACGGTTATATGACGTCGGACATATGGTTAAGGACCACACAGATATTGAGGGAGGAAACCCGCTGTCACCACTTCATGGGCTACTCTTTTCGATTAGCAGCAAGGGAATTTTTATATGCACTATCCCATAGACAGGATAGCATATATCACAGCCCTTGATGTACCAGTAGTGGTGCACTGGCTGGAACAAGAAATAGACCAATGCACAGATGAGAGAGCAACTCTTACCCAGAGGAGCCACGAGTCGACCGTACCGAACAGACACGTTCCATTCTTGACGGCTTGCTGGACTTCCTTGCAGTTAGACAGCAGCCAGTACAGCTTGACAGCGCTGAAGTACGTCGCTATAGGAAGACCACACAGAGGCTGAAACAACACACAAACGTTTAAATCTGCTGAACCTTGTTATTAAACTGTCCAGCCCTTGAAATACAAATCATCTTGTGACGGCAAGTTAACACAAATAATAACAAAGTAAATACCAGACAAAAAATAATTTGAGGGTATGTAATACAATAAACAAATAAGATCAAAAGTTTGTTTATTAATCATTGTCTATTGGATGTTAAACATTTGGTAATTTTGACATATAGTCTTAACAGAGGAAACCCATATTTTACCATTAGCAGCGAGAGATCTTTTATATGCACCATCCCATAGACAGGATAGAATACATGAATCAAAATGCTCTTACTAGGTGGCTATGGGTTTAAAATCTTTTGAAACTGGACCCTGCAATTCAACTGCAGTTCTGTTTCCATTACCGGTATCTGTCAGAAAATTATTTTAACATATATTCATTATTTCCCTAGATTTTAGGGTACGTTAATTTACTCTTCGTACCCTCTGGCAGAAACCCTGCCCGATAATTATAAACATTTATTGCTGATTGCCATCATGAATTTTGATGAGTGACAATGTCGAATATTTTCAGCTATTACACTTTACACTTTTCTTACTGTTACGCATATAGGGGTGTAATGATATACTCGAATATTCAGTGCACCTAACAGCAATCTTTATCGTAGTTGCATTCGTATTTGTCATTAGCTGAACCGAATACACCAATACATATAACATATATATTATATACATGTATAATATTTACATTAACCAAACTGCAATAACGATTCGATTGTTTTGAAAATGAACGTATTTTGTTAGTGTATGCAATGTAACTTCAATATGCAAGTGTTTAGTTAGCTGACTAAAGCATAATAAATCTGTATAATTCTTAACGAGATCTCTGGCAATACAAACATAGTTGTGATTGTTTCGACGTACTGTTGTCAGGTTCTTAGTCCACAGGAGGACTGTTTTAAATTAAATATTTTTTGTTTTATAGTGACCTATTGTCGACTTTAAAGAAGAGAGAAACAAGTGGTGGGTTTTTGTCCAGTGCAATTCTATCTAATGGGTTACTATCGTACATCAGGTAAAATTGCTTACACGAAGAGAATCTTTGTTTTTCTGTGAACTTTTCGCAATCAGTTCTTTAACAGTCGCACCAGTCCTAGCATCCAGCCAAACTGAAACAACAGATAGATATTGTGATCATTATTAATTTAACATAGTCAAATATGTAAACATTCAATCATTTAGTCTACAATTATCCAAACAGTCAAAATAGCTGTAAAACTTAACAAGGTCTGACCATACTAAAAATAGAAATAAAACAGTCATTCTTTCAGAAATATATATTAATATTAATAAATAAAAATTGTTTAAAATACTTACCAATTGCATTATACAGTGGTTTCCCCGTTACTTTGTCCCACACCAGAGTTGTCTCCCTCTGATTTGTAATCCCGATGCCTGTTGGTTGAAAGAAATGTTTTATTTAACGACGCACTCAACACATTTTATTTACGGTTACATGTATATGGCGTCAGACACATGGTTAAGTACCACACAGATTTTGAGAGGAAACCCGCTGTTGCCACTACATGGGCTACTCTTTCCGATTAGCAGCAAGGGATCTTTTATTTGCGCTTCCCACAGGCAGGATAGGACAAACCATGGCCTTTGTTGAACCAGTTATGGATCACTGGTTGGTGCAAGTGGTTTACACCTACCCATTGAGCCTTGCAGAGCACTCACTCAGGGTTTGGAGTCAGTATCTGGATTAAAAATCCTATGCCTCGACTGAGATCCGAACCCAGTATCTACCAGCCTGTAGACCGATGGCCGAACCATGACGCCACCGAGGCTGGTATCCTGTTGGTTCAAAAAACACATGACACTATAAATACACGAACGCAAACATACGTGTACATGTATCAGCTAATTAACATTTTTGAACAAGAAAAGGGGCACACTGAAACCCCTCAAAACTGGGTATCTCTTGCAGTCCCTTTGTAAGTATCAGTACAGAAAAGAACATCTCTAAACCGGATACCCCTTTAAAAAAAAAAAAAAAAATGTTTTGTTTAACTACACTACTAGCACACATCAGTGGCATAGTATGGGCAGAGCCACTGGGGCGGTTGCCCTGGGTGCAAAATGCTGGACTGATGGAAGGGATTCAGGGAGTGCTAACAATCCACTGGTTAGGGGGTGCAATACTTGCTTTACCCTGGGCGCTGGCAACCCATGCTACGCCAGTGGAGCACATTACTTTATTATTCATTGACTAGTGGATGTCAAACATTTAGTAATTTTGACATATAACCTTAGAGAGGAAACACCCTACATTTTTCCATTAATAGCAATGGATTTTTTATATGCACCATCCTACTAAAGGATAACATGTATATATCACGGTTTTTCATTTAACAGTCGTGGTGCACGATCCTAGACCGACCATGCATCAGGTGAGTGTTTTACCACTGGGTTATAATCACACCTAAAGATACCTGTTAAAAACAGACTTTCTACTTTGCTCTGTGGGTGTCTGGTTTAGGCAGTTTTAACTGTATTAATATATACATTTCCAACTATAATCACACCTAAAGATACCTGTTAAAAACAGACTTTCTACTTTGCTCTGTGGGTGTCTGGTTTAGGCGGTTTTAACTGTATTAATATATACATTTCCAACTATAATCACACCTAAAGATACCTGTTAAAAACAGACTTTCTACTTTGCTCTGTGAGTGTCTGGTTTAGGCGGTTTTAACTGTATTAATATATACATTTCCAACTATAATCACACCTAAAGATACCTGTTAAAAACAGACTTTCTACTTTGCACTGTGGGTGTCTGGTTTAGGCGGTTCTAACTGTATTAATATATACATTTCCAACTATAATCACACCTAAAGATACCTGTTAAAAACAGACTTTCTACTTTGCTCTGTGGGTGTCTGGTTTAGGCGGTTTTAACTATTAATATATACATTTCCAACTATAATCACACCTAAAGATACCTGTTAAAAACAGACTTTCTACTTTGCTCTGTGGGTGTCTGGTTCAGGCGGTTCTAACTGTATTAATACACATGTATATACATTTCCAACTATAATATTCCATTATGAAAAAAATGTGACCTGGATATATAGTCTGGTGGTTGAGCGATCATCTGTCCTTGATAGACCTTTAGGTAA
Organism: Gigantopelta aegis; assembly: GCF_016097555.1. Lineage (NCBI taxonomy): Eukaryota > Metazoa > Mollusca > Gastropoda > Neomphalida > Peltospiridae > Gigantopelta > Gigantopelta aegis. Next base: position 37,683,520 of record NC_054710.1, on the reverse strand, counting down.
CTGATTATTACTATTAGTAAAATTGTATTCAGTAAAGTAGGGCTAGTGAATTTTTAATCGTGGCTAGTAAATGTTTTAAATCACTGATCCCATGGCTAGTGGATTTTGTAAAAATTCTAGAAGCCCTGCAAAGTGAAAAAAATATTAAACTCACACTTGATGTCGCTGTGTACACTTGATGTCGCTGTGTACACTTGATGTCGCTGTGTACACTTGATGTCGCTGTGTACACCTCATGTCGCTGTGTACACCTCATGTCGCTGCGTACACCTCATGTCGCTGCGTACACCTCATGTCGCTGCGTACACCTCATGTCGCTGCGTACACCTCATGTCGCTGCGTACACCTCATGTCGCTGCGTACACCTCATGTCGCTGCGTACACCTCATGTCGCTGCGTACACCTCATGTCGCTGCGTACACCTCATGTCGCTGCGTACACCTCATGTCGCTGCGTACACCTGATGTCGCTGCGTACACTTGATGTCGCTGCGTACACTTGCGTACACTTGATGTCGCTGCGTACACCTCATGTCGCTGCGTACACCTCATGTCGCTGCGTACACCTCATGTCGCTGCGTACACCTCATGTCGCTGCGTACACCTCATGTCGCTGCGTACACCTGATGTCGCTGCGTACACTTGATGTCGCTGTGTACACCTCATGTCGCTGTGTACACCCCATGTCGCTGTGTACACCTGTTCTCTCTGTGTACACCTCATGTCGCTGTGTACACCTCATGTCGCTGTGTACACCTCATGTCGCTGTGTACACCTCATGTCGCTGTGTACACTTGATGTCGCTGTGTAGACCTGATGTCGCGGCGTACACCTGATGTCGCGGCGTACACCTGATGTCGCGGCGTACACCTGATGTCGCTGGGTACACCTCATGTCGCTGGGTACACCTCATGTCGCTGCGTACACCTCATGTCGCTGCGTACACCTGATGTCGCGGCGTACACCTGATGTCGCGGCGTACACCTGATGTCGCTGGGTATACCTGATGTCGCTGGGTACACCTGATGTCGCTGGGTACACCTGATGTCGCTGCGTACACCTGATGTCGCTGCGTACACCTGATGTCGCTGTGTACACCTGATGTCGCTGCGGGTACTTTACTACTGGGCTACATGTATGTCCCACCCCTTATCAATAACGTGAGTGAAATATTAAACCTACACTTGCTGTCGCTGTGTACACCTGATGTCGCTGTGTACACCTGATGTCGCTGTGTACACCTGATGTCGCTGTGTACACCTGATGTCGCTGCGGGTGCTTTACTACTGGGCTATGTCCCACCCCTTATCAATAACGTGAGTGAAATATTAAACTCACACTTGATGTCGCTGTGTGGAATGTTAAGAGCTTTCAGGTTGTCCACAGCTTTCTCAATGCAGGTTTCCACGGAGCTCAGAATCTCAAACGGATCTTCTTCAACCCATCTGAAAAAATAACATTAACCTGTCACATCGTAACATTACTACTACATGTATGTGTTGGAGCTATCTGTATAACATACAATCAGTCCAACCAAAAAAAAAGGAAGATAATTTGTCTTAACTTAAAATGTGGTCATGGAATTAGTCTTCACTATGAGCAAAATCCCCAATGTTAATACAAACGTTAATATATATTGTTTTAAAAAAAACCTTAAAAGAAATATATCTAAAAAAATCTAATAAAATAAAAACCCAGTTCAGTGGCATTTTCATAGGTTAGATATCTTAGCCTCTAGGAAAACCTCTGCTGTCACAGCTATTTTACTCACTTGCAGTAAGGAATAAAAAGCGAGCTAAATATCAATATCCTGAAATGGTGTTTGGCAAGCAATCACATGACGTTTCAAATAAAATGCACTACAAATTTCATTGCAAGGTTAGGTGATCAATTTGTCACACTAGAAAATATAAACTAAACTCATATGTGGCTAAAATGCTTTATGATCGCTATATGATATTAGTTAACATGTAATTTTACAGGCATTTGTGCAAATATCATTAATTACTAGTATTCCCAATTTAAACTGACACACATATATTTGAGTTGTACTATGCATAGAACACAAGAGGTTAAAAAGAACAGAGTGTACAATTAATTTACCTTCCCCTTTTTTTATTTAAATTTCTAAATTGTCCATTAGTATTCTGTCCCAGACCAGATCACTGGCTACCCAGTGACCTGGCCTGTGACAGACATGCCCGAAAAATTGGTCGTATAGGGGCATGTCAAAGGTACTCATTCTCTCAAACAATTAATTTAACATGCAAACTGGTACTTTCTACAAAACTGAGGGATGCTAATAAACACATTCTTTAAATCTCTTAACTATCATGTGACATTATTTCTTTTTAATGTAGACTAAATGTAAATAACCAGACTTTTTTAAAACATTAATCTGCCACATCCTTCTCTTGCCATAACATTTGAAATGTTTACCTATGGTACTCCTAAAACCTGTTTACAAAAGTCGATGTCTTTGTTTATTGAAGTTTCAAATAATATCGTATTAAAGAGAACGTTTGTTTTGTTTAATGACATCAATGAAGCACATAAATTTATAAATAATTGGCTAATGAATGTCAAACATTTGGTAATTTTGACATTCTTAGAGAAAAAACCTGCTGCATTTTTCAATTAGTAGCAAGGGATCTTTTATATGCACCATCACACAGACAGGATAGCACATACCACAGCACTGGCTGGAACGAAAGATAGCTCAATGAGCCCACTGACAGGGATCGATCCCAAACCGACCGCGCATCAGGCAAGCGCTTTACTATTGGGCTATGTTCGTGCCCCTCTATAACATGGTGTAATCATGTGATCAAATCTTTAACTTGAAGCAGTCTGTGGGGTATGTTCCATGAAGTGTTTCACCTCAAAAGACCATATTTAGTCTTATTTCTGGCCTTTTGACAGAAAAACTAAATTCCCAAGTATTTATAGTAAGCCACCATTTTAATAGCATACCCCTTGTACATGTACGTTGTATTTATAGGCCACCATTTTAATAGCATACCCCTTGTACATGTACGTTGTATTTATAGGCCACCATTTTAACAGCATACCCCTTGTACATGTATTTATGACCATTTCTTACATGTGTACGTAGTCAGCCTTCTTCCCCACTTGAATAATACAATGTTTGATTTGTCCACGTTTACATAAAGGCCTCTATTCCAATAAAACTGGGTACAGTACAGTTAGTTTACTTTGTAACCCATTCACGTTGACTGATAACAATGTCAGGTCTTCTGCAAACACCAATAAAGAGATTAATTCTTGGATATCCATGGAGATGAATATACAATTTTCCCCCTTTAGCTCATGTTTCATCTGCCAGTTCATTTATAAACACTGATAAAAGAGCTAGGAGCTGAGAATACAGCCCTGTCAAACCCGTCTGTGGCATGCTTCATATATTTTGAATTTTGTTTACTAATTTGACTAATTTAAATAAAATTTTATCACCAAAAAAGTAAAGTTTGTTTTATTTAACGACGCCACTAGAGCACATTGATTTTTAATCTTATCATCGGCTATTGGACGTCAAACATATGGTCATTCTGACACTGTTTTTAGAGGAAACCCGCTGTCGCCACATAGGCTACTCTTCTTTATGACAGGCAGCAAGGGATCTTTTATTTGCGCTTCCCACAGGCAGGATAGCACAAACCATGGCCTTTGTTGAACCAGTTATGGATCACTGGTCGGTGCAAGTGGTTTACACCTACCCATTGAGCCTTGCGGAGCACTCACTCAGGGTTTGGAGTCGGTATCTGGATTAAAAATCCCATGCCTCGACTGGGATCCGAACCCAGTACCTACCAGCCTGTAGACCGATGGCCTGCCACGACGCCACCGAGGCCGGTATATCACCAAAAAACATGAATATATATATATATATGTACTAAAGATACAGGTTTTTTTGTTTAACAACACCGTAACAGGACATTGATGTATTAATCATCGGCTAATGAATATCAAACATTTGGTAATCTTGACATATAGTCTTAGAGAGGAAACCTGCTATATTTTTCCATTACAAACAAGGGATCTTTTATATGCACCATCTCAGACAGGATAGCACATACCACAGCCTTTGATACACTAGATGTGATGCACTGGCTGGATCGAAAAATAACCCAATGGAACCACCAATGGGGATCGATCCCACTGGGGTACGTCCCGGCCCCATGTATACTGAACAAAAAAAGAAAGTTCTGATTTGTACATATAGTATTTGTTGTGTTAAAGAATTCATTGTGTAATGAAATTATATAGGTAGTATTAGCCTTGAGCTGTATTATCAGGATTCACGAATTTTATCGATTATTTTTGCACTGTTAATCGTCGACAACGCGAAATTCAATTTGCACGTGCATGCATGGTTCGACATGTCCCGTGTAGTATTCGGTCAATTTGTTTTACTTGTCTTACTGACATTGTTGTCAAGTGAACGAAAACGCTTCAAAATTTGTACAAAAAATTAAAGTTTTTTACATTGTAGCATTTTTAGTATGCCAAGAATACCCAATAATTTACGCGAACGGGCGATTGGCATGCTTGATGCTGGCATGTCGACAGAAGACGTTGCAAGACATGTTGGGAGTTCTAGTCGAGCGATACGAAATCTCCGTGTCATGGTCTGCACAGCCATTGCCCATGGTTATCGTTCACCACTAGTCGTCATTGATGGCAATTTAAATGCTCAACGTTAACGCGATGACATTCTCGCTCATCACGTCATTCCTCTGTTCCATAACAACGCCAACATCTTGATTTTTCAGCATGATAATGCCACCTCTCATACAGCTAGAGACACTGTAAATTTTCTTAGGACAAATAACATTGATTTCATTGATGACTGGCCCGCTAAAAGTCCTGATCTCTACCCCATCGAGCATGTTTGGGATAGTCTGGACAGATGATTGAGACGTCGTCCCAACCCACCACTAACGTCAACGAACTTCGTCAAGCACTCATTCAGGAATGGAACAATATTCCACAGGCAGAAATCAACACTTTAGTCAATTCTATGCGCCTGCGATGCACTGCAGTGGTCAATTCAAGAGGTGGTCATACCCGTTATTAAGTGGGTGTTTTTATTTTAACCCCTACCACACTTGGTCAAAATTTCTCCCAGTTTGTTAACTTATGGCCATGATTTTTGCACCAAACGATGCATCATGGAACACTCTTTAAACGCATATATAACAATTATTCCCCCGGTTTGTTTTCATCAAGTTATGTTCAAGCAAAGTTAGCGGAAGTTTCTTATTTCGTTCAGTATATATACATGTACATGTTGTACTAAATGCAGTAGCCACTTAGTATGAAAATTATCCTGCCTATCTCATCAGTGTTTCTGCCGGAAAGAAATATTTGGGTATGGTGCTATGGAATTGAATGCAACCACAGTCAACAGGGGGTATGGGAGAGCCTTCCCCAGAAAGAAAATGGGCTATGTTTAGGCTGAGGGTTAAGAAAATTATACAGTAATGATAAGTCATTAATTTTTTCAAAAGGTCAAATTGCAAAAACATTTAGGTATGGCACCATACCCGTTTTACCCTCTGACAGAAACCCTGCTCATCCCTGCAGACGTACTGTTTTACCCTCTGGCAGAAACCCTGCTCATCCCTGCAGACGTACTGTTTTACCCTCTGGCAGAAACCCTGCTCATCCCTGCAGACGTACTGTTTTACCCTCTGGCAGAAACCCTGCTCATCCCTGCAGACGTACTGTTTTACCCTCTGGCAGAAACCCTGCTCATCCCTGCAGACGTACTGTTTTACCCTCTGGCAGAAACCCTGCTCATCCCTGCAGACGTACTGTTTTACCCTCTGGCAGAAACCCTGCTCATCCCTGCAGACGTACTGTTTTACCCTCTGGCAGAAACCCTGCTCATCCCTGCAGACGTACTGTTTTACCCTCTGGCAGAAACCCTGCTCATCCCTGCAGACGTACTGTTTTACCCTCTGGCAGAAACCCTGCTCATCCCTGCAGACGTACTGTTTTACCCTCTGGCAGAAACCCTGCTCATCCCTGCAGACGTACTGTTTTACCCTCTGGCAGAAACCCTGCTCATCCCTGCAGACGTACTGTTTTACCCTCTGGCAGAAACCCTGCTCATCCCTGCAGACGTACTGTTTTACCCTCTGGCAGAAACCCTGCTCATCCCTGCAGACGTACTGTTTTACCCTCTGGCAGAAACCCTGCTCATCCCTGCAGACGTACTGTTTTACCCTCTGGCAGAAACCCTGCTCATCCCTGCAGACGTACTGTTTTACCCTCTGGCAGAAACCCTGCTCATCCCTGCAGACGTACTGTTTTACCCTCTGGCAGAAACCCTGCTCATCCCTGCAGACGTACTGTTTTACCCTCTGGCAGAAACCCTGCTCATCCCTGCAGACGTACTGTTTTACCCTCTGGCAGAAACCCTGCTCATCCCTGCAGACGTACTGTTTTACCCTCTGGCAGAAACCCTGCTCATCCCTGCAGACGTACTGTTTTACCCTCTGGCAGAAACCCTGCTCATCCCTGCAGACGTACTGTTTTACCCTCTGGCAGAAACCCTGCTCATCCCTGCAGACGTACTGTTTTACCCTCTGGCAGAAACCCTGCTCATCCCTGCAGACGTACTGTTTTACCCTCTGGCAGAAACCCTGCTCATCCCTGCAGACGTACTGTTTTACCCTCTGGCAGAAACCCTGCTCATCCCTGCAGACGTACTGTTTTACCCTCTGGCAGAAACCCTGCTCATCCCTGCAGACGTACTGTTTTACCCTCTGGCAGAAACCCTGCTCATCCCTGCAGACGTACTGTTTTACCCTCTGGCAGAAACCCTGCTCATCCCTGCAGACGTACTGTTTTACCCTCTGGCAGAAACCCTGCTCATCCCTGCAGACGTACTGTTTTACCCTCTGGCAGAAACCCTGCTCATCCCTGCAGACGTACTGTTTTACCCTCTGGCAGAAACCCTGCTCATCCCTGCAGACGTACTGTTTTACCCTCTGGCAGAAACCCGGGTCATCCCTGCAGACGTACTGTTTTACCCTCTGGCAGAAACCCTGCTCATCCCTGCAGACGTACTGTTTTACCCTCTGGCAGAAACCCTGCTCATCCCTGCAGACGTACTGTTTTACCCTCTAGCAGAAACCCTGCTCATCCCTGCAGACGTTCTGTTTTACCCTCTGGCAGAAACCCTGCTCATCCCTGCAGACGTACTGTTTTACCCTCTGGCAGAAACCCGGCTCATCCCTGCAGACGTACTGCCAGAACATAATTTGACGGTATGTAATAAAAACAAAACATATCGTAAAGGCTCTATACTACATGTAGGAAGTTATGCATTTGAAATTTATCTTTCATTTTTCTAAAAATTTAAAAATTATATCCATTAATTTTTAAGATTTTAGGGTACTTAATATTTCACCCTCTGGCAGAAACCCTGCCCTGTAGTGTGGCTATTAGCTTTAAAGCCTTTTAGGATTTTCCTGTAGTCTGAATGGGTTACAACAATAAATAGTCAGGGCATAAAACTGCACCAAGCAATAATAATCGCTTTGTCCAAATTAAGTATGCTTAATATAAGAACACTCAAATAATACATACACACATGTATAACACGTCCAATACTAAACAGACTTCTTCAAAACTACTGTACTAAAATATTGTATTAAATGTTGTATTAACCCTTAAAACAACACAAATGCATTTCATACAAATTGGACATTTTTGGTAACAGTGACTTTGACCTTCAATGCTTTGAGGGAAAATGTGAACTTGTTCAAGATATCATAATCATATTCGCATATATCAGATGAGAAATCAAGTTGCTAGAGTAGTGACGTCATATTTCTATTTTAGTAATTATGATCTTGACCTTTGACACAGAGGCGAAACAAACTCATTCAAGATACCATGGATCCTATTCCTATATCTGAAGTTCAATAAAAATCCACTCTGAATCGGACGAAGAAAATACGGCTCTGATTATGCATTATGTTTTTGTCTTCAGATTGGGAAAGAGTTATGTGATTTCTGTCTCTTAGTATTAAATAAATCCTTCATATGTATCCATGTGGGACAGGGCTATTCCACCCGAGGGTACATAATTTGTTGTCAGGGACAAGGCTTGCCAAGTCCCTGACATCGTATTATGTACCCGAGGGTGGAATAGCCATGTCCCACATGGATACATAATGGAGGAGTAGATGAAAAACAAGCAGTTTGGGAAAACGTGAAAAACCTACATTTTTTTTTTTTTATCTTACAATAAAATAATCATAACCATTGAAAAGATTGTACGCAAAAATGGTTTATACTAAAAGGTATAAACAAAAAATGACAGTATAATTTCATTATGACAGCAGGTTTCCCTGTTTTTCTGAAATATACTCTTCAAAAGAAGAAACGCAAAACCACATTGTCGTAACATTTGGAGAATTGATTTAATTATTGAATGGTGAGTCCGATAATTACCAAATGTTGCAGGATTGTTCACAATTCACTCTAGTCCATTGTGATTAAGTGATAGGACACACCACCAAGGTCAAGGTCATCTGGAGTCAATACCGGGTGTGGCCTCCGCGTGTGTTGACAACTGCCTGGCACCGCCTGCCCATTGAAGCAACCAGAGTACGGATGACGTCCCGGGGGATGGTGGCCCACTCGGCCTGCAAGGCTGCTGCCAGCTCGGGCAGGGTCTGGGGCTGTGGTTGTCGCTGTCGGAGGTGTCGGTCCAACTCGTCCCATAGATGCTCAATTGGGTTCAAATCCGGTGATATCAATGGCCAAGGAAGGACATTAATGTTGTTGTTTTGTTGGAAAGCCGTTGTGAGACGTGCTGTGTGAGGCCTGGCGTTGTCATGTTGGAACACTGCGTTGGCGTTGGCCATAACTGGAACGATGTGTGGCCGGAGGATCTGGTCAATGTAGCCCTGTGCATTCAGGTTGCCCTGCACGTGGACCAGGTCAGTTCTGCCAGTGTGTGAGATGGCTGCCCACACCATGACACTACCCCCGCCGAATCTGTCCACTTCCTGCACGCAGTTTGCCGCATAACGTTCACCACGACGCCTATACACGCGACATCTTCCATCATGACATCGGAGCAGAAATCGGGACTTGTCACTGAACCACACCTGTCTCCATCGCAGTTGAGGCCACTGTCGATGAATCTGGCACCACTGCAGTCGGAGTCGACGGTGTTGTGGTGTTAAGATGACACCTCGAACTGGACGTCTGGCACGAATTCCTACCTCACGTAGGCGGTTCCGTACGGTCTGGTCGGATATCCTGCGCAAACCTGGTATTGCTGCGGCTGTGGAGGTGGCAGTAGTCAATCGTTCCCGAAGGTGGCGTACCCGGATGTAGCGGTCCTGCCCGGGGGTAGTGACCCGTGGTCGACCGGATCTAGGGAGGTCACATGTTGATCCATGTTGCTGGTAACGGTCCCACAGTCTGGAGATGGTGCTTGGGGACACATGGAATGCCCTGGCAACGGCCGTTCTGGATTCGCCTGCGTCTAGTCGGCCGATGGCATTGTTTCTCTGCGGTTCACTGAGACGTGGCATGTCCTGGATTGTCAACTGTCGGCCAGATACAGAGGCCAGGCAAGCGAACACCCTGCACTTTTACACTGTCGGTGTTCATGTTGCACGTGCAGACAACGCACGTGCAGTGGTGACATGGTTTGCACGTGGCTGCGTTTTTGCGAATATTCACATTTTGGAACTTTATTGTACAGTAGCTGCGTTTTATCGAATGTAACCGTGGGAATGTGTTTGGGACATGCAGTGACCTTATATTCACAAAGCATGAACCGGTAGGAAACATAAAATCGGAGTTATAACCCATTTGTACCCTTTTGCGTTTCTTTTTTTGAAGAGTATATAAAAAGCATTTCTTGCGTTATTTTGCTGTCACCCAAAGTTAATATCAGCTCAAACAACAGAAGTCATGTGTCATGCAAGACCGATTTATTCCGCATGGACTGACGTCATGGAATACGCCCGTCTTGCATGGCTTGGGATGGGAGAAATTAAGTGTACGAGATAAGAGGAAGGTGGGACAACTGCCACCTAATGCTGGAGCAAACCTTTAAATTCAGGCAAACATTATTGAGATATTTTTGCAAAATGTGCTAACCGTAGACCTTTTTACCATTTATTTCCATCACTAAATGCTCAAAATTAGTTGTAATTATGTTAAAACTTAAAATGTGTAGTCATCAGTTTGCAACACTATATAGCTGTTTGGTAATAATGCTAATATGAATAAATATTGTCATGCAGATTCTGGCATTTTCGTTTAATTCGGACAAAAGATAGTCTGCCCCCCTACAAAAATGGAAGCCTGTACACCTATGGGTGGTATGTGACTAACCACACTTACCCATCCTTGGGAAAGAACTGTTTGATTTCTGTCTGGTGGTATGTGACTAACCACACTTACCCTTCCTTGGGAAAGAACTGTTTCATTTCTGTCTGGTGGTATGTGACTAACCACACTTACCCTTCCTTGGGAAAGAACTGTTTCATTTCTGTCTGGTGGTATGTGACTAACCACACTTACCCTTCCTTGGGAAAGAACTGTTTCATTTCTGTCTGGTGGTATGTGACTAACCACACTTACCCTTCCTTGGGAAAGAACTGTTTCATTTCTGTCTGGTGGTATGTGACTAACCACACTTACCCTTCCTTGGGAAAGAACTGTTTCATTTGTGTCTGGTGGTATGTGACTAACCACACTTACCCTTCCTTGGGAAAGAACTGTTTCATTTCTGTCTGGTGGTATGTGACTAACCACACTTACCCTTCCTTGGGAAAGAACTGTTTCATTTCTGTCTGGTGGTATGTGACTAACCACACTTACCCTTCCTTGGGAAAGAACTGTTTCATTTCTGTCTGGTGGTATGTGACTAACCACACTTACCCTTCCTTGGGAAAGAACTGTTTCATTTCTGTCTGGTGGTATGTGACTAACCACACTTACCCTTCCTTGGGAAAGAACTGTTTCATTTCTGTCTGGTGGTATGTGACTAACCACACTTACCCTTCCTTGGGAAAGAACTGTTTCATTTCTGTCTGGTGGTATGTGACTAACCACACTTACCCTTCCTTGGGAAAGAACTGTTTGATTTGTGTCTGGTGGTATGTGACTAACCACACTTACCCTTCCTTGGGAAAGAACTGTTTGATTTGTGTCTGGTGGTATGTGACTAACCACACTTACCCTTCCTTGGGAAAGAACTGTTTGATTTGTGTCTGGTGGTATGTGACTAACCACACTTACCCTTCCTTGGGAAAGAACTGTTTGATTTGTGTCTGGTGGTATGTGACTAACCACACTTACCCATCCTTGGGAAAGAACTGTTTGATTTCTGTCTGGTGGTATGTGACTAACCACACTTACCCTTCCTTGGGAAAGAACTGTTTGATTTCTGTCTGGTGGTATGTGACTAACCACACTTACCCTTCCTTGGGAAAGAACTGTTTGATTTCTGTCTGGTGGTATGTGACTAACCGCACTTACCCTTCCTTGGGAAAGAACTGTTTGATTTCTGTCTGGTGGTATGTGACTAACAGCACTTACCCATCCTTGGGAAAGAACTGTTTGATTTCTGTCTGGTGGTATGTGACTAACTGCACTTACCCATCCTTGGGAAAGAACTGTTTGATTTCTGTCTGGTGGTATGTGACTAACTGCACTTACCCATCCTTGGGAAAGAACTGTTTGATTTCTGTCTGGTGGTATGTGACTAACTGCACTTACCCATCCTTGGGAAAGAACTGTTTGATTTCTGTCTGGTGGTATGTGACTAACTGCACTTACCCATCCTTGGGAAAGAACTGTTTGATTTCTGTCTGGTGGTATGTGACTAACTGCACTTACCCATCCTTGGGAAAGAACTGTTTGATTTCTGTCTGGTGGTATGTGACTAACTGCACTTACCCATCCTTGGGAAAGAACTGTTTGATTTCTGTCTGGTGGTATGTGACTAACTGCACTTACCCATCCTTGGGAAAGAACTGTTTGATTTCTGTCTGGTGGTATGTGACTAACTGCACTTACCCATCCTTGGGAAAGAACTGTTTGATTTCTGTCTGGTGGTATGTGACTAACTGCACTTACCCATCCTTGGGAAAGAACTGTTTGATTTCTGTCTGGTGGTATGTGACTAACTGCACTTACCCATCCTTGGGAAAGAACTGTTTGATTTCTGTCTGGTGGTATGTGACTAACTGCACTTACCCATCCTTGGGAAAGAACTGTTTGATTTCTGTCTGGTGGTATGTGACTAACTGCACTTACCCATCCTTGGGAAAGAACTGTTTGATTTCTGTCTGGTGGTATGTGACTAACTGCACTTACCCATCCTTGGGAAAGAACTGTTTGATTTCTGTCTGGTGGTATGTGACTAACTGCACTTACCCATCCTTGGGAAAGAACTGTTTGATTTCTGTCTGGTGGTATGTGACTAACTGCACTTACCCATCCTTGGGAAAGAACTGTTTGATTTCTGTCTGGTGGTATGTGACTAACTGCACTTACCCATCCTTGGGAAAGAACTGTTTGATTTCTGTCTGGTGGTATGTGACTAACTGCACTTACCCATCCTTGGGAAAGAACTGTTTGATTTCTGTCTGGTGGTATGTGACTAACTGCACTTACCCATCCTTGGGAAAGAACTGTTTGATTTCTGTCTGGTGGTATGTGACTAACTGCACTTACCCATCCTTGGGAAAGAACTGTTTGATTTCTGTCTGGTGGTATGTGACTAACTGCACTTACCCATCCTTGGGAAAGAACTGTTTGATTTCTGTCTGGTGGTATGTGACTAACTGCACTTACCCATCCTTGGGAAAGAACTGTTTGATTTCTGTCTGGTGGTATGTGACTAACTGCACTTACCCATCCTTGGGAAAGAACTGTTTGATTTCTGTCTGGTGGTATGTGACTAACTGCACTTACCCATCCTTGGGAAAGAACTGTTTGATTTCTGTCTGGTGGTATGTGACTAACTGCACTTACCCATCCTTGGGAAAGAACTGTTTGATTTCTGTCTGGTGGTATGTGACTAACTGCACTTACCCATCCTTGGGAAAGAACTGTTTGATTTCTGTCTGGTGGTATGTGACTAACTGCACTTACCCATCCTTGGGAAAGAACTGTTTGATTTCTGTCTGGTGGTATGTGACTAACTGCACTTACCCATCCTTGGGAAAGAACTGTTTGATTTCTGTCTGGTGGTATGTGACTAACTGCACTTACCCATCCTTGGGAAAGAACTGTTTGATTTCTGTCTGGTGGTATGTGACTAACCGCACTTACCCATCCTTGGGAAAGAACTGTTTGATTTCTGTCTGGTGGTATGTGACTAACCGCACTTACCCATCCTTGGGAAAGAACTGTTTGATTTCTGTCTGGTGGTATGTGACTAACCACACTTACCCATCCTTGGGAAAGAACTGTTTGATTTCTGTCTGGTGGTATGTGACTAACCACACTTACCCATCCTTGGGAAAGAACTGTTTGATTTCTGTCTGGTGGTATGTGACTAACTGCACTTACCCATCCTTGGGAAAGAACTGTTTGATTTCTGTCTGGTGGTATGTGACTAACTGCACTTACCCATCCTTGGGAAAGAACTGTTTGATTTCTGTCTGGTGGTATGTGACTAACCACACTTACCCTTCCTTGGGAAAGAACTGTTTGATTTCTGTCTGGTGGTATGTGACTAACCACACTTACCCTTCCTTGGGAAAGAACTGTTTGATTTCTGTCTGGTGGTATGTGACTAACCACACTTACCCTTCCTTGGGAAAGAACTGTTTGATTTCTGTCTGGTGGTATGTGACTAACCACACTTACCCATCCTTGGGAAAGAACTGTTTGATTTCTGTCCGGTGGTATGTGACTAACTGCACTTACCCATCCTTGGGAAAGAACTGTTTGATTTCTGTCTGGTGGTATGTGACTAACCGCACTTACCCTTCCTTGGGAAAGAACCGTTTCATTTCTGTCTTGTGGTATGTCACTAACTGCACTTACCCTTCCTTGGGAAAGAACTGTTTGATTTCTGTCTGGTGGTATGTGACTAACTGCACTTACCCATCCTTGGGAAAGAACTGTTTGATTTCTGTCTGGTGGTATGTGACTAACCACACTTACCCTTCCTTGGGAAAGAACTGTTTGATTTCTGTCTTGTGGTATGTCACTAACTGCACTTACCCTTCCTTGAGAAAGAACTGTTTCATTTTTGTCTGGTGGTATGTCACTAACCACACTTACTCTTCCTTGGGAAAGAACTCTTTCATTTCTGTCTGGTGGTATATGTGACTAACTGCATTACCCTTCCTTGGGAAAGAACTGTTTGATTTCTGTCTGGTGGTATGTGACTAACTGCACTTACCTTTCCTTGGGAAAGAACTGTTTGATTTGTGTCTGGTGGTATGTGACTAACCACACTTACTCTTCCTTGGGAAAGAACTGTTTGATTTCTGTCTGGTGGTATGTGACTAACAACACTTACCCATCCTTGGAAAAGAACTGTTTCATTTCTGTCTGGTGGTATGTGACTAACCACACTTACCCTTCCTTGGGAAAGAACTGTTTCATTTCTGTCTGGTGGTATGTGACTAACCACACTTACCCTTCCTTGGGAAAGAACTGTTTCATTTCTGTCTGGTGGTATGTCACTAACTCAGCAGTCTTACTGTCGAAGATCTAAAAATTAAATGAAGAAAAAATAATGTTTAACACGTCATGAATATGAACTAAATTGACTTAAAAAACCTAATTAAACCGACATGTACTACATGTAACTGAACTGATCTCAACAAAACTAAACAAGATTTCTGAGAGTTACTGCTAAAGCAATACATGTCTTATAATGGAACCAGAAACTATTAATCTCCGAACATCAAGGGCCATAACTTTGTAAAATATGATGGGCAAATCTCCATGAAATAACTCAGAGTCAAACTTGATCTGTAACTCTAAATGATAAAGCCACTGACAACATTTCATCTCAATATCTTGAGACAGTGCAAAACAAAAAATGTCCTGCAAACAATAATAGGTCACACTGACAGACAGGATGGAGTCAAAACCTAGATGCATCGTCCCCTCCTGTTGGGACTAGTTGTTGACTAATAACAGCCAGCTTCTGAACATGTATAATGGACCTTGACATTCAGGGTCCATACACTTTACCAAACACTTTCCACTTGCAAATTCCACAATTTTCCAGGATTTCCATGACCCTGAATACAAAAATGTATATACTCGTCAAAAAAAGTAGGGGAACTCTAATAAGAATTTACAATTGCCAAAACTGTATGGTATATTAGCTGTGGAAAATGGTTATATGATAATAGTGAACTAATTGGGCAAACATTACAACTGGTAGTTCAGTATTACAGAAGGTTTTATGACCACCAAAGATCTTGAAGGATGACTGGGGTCAGAAGTGAAATTTGAAAGCTAACGTCTTTTTTATCAGTAAATCGCAAATTCAAACAATAAAAATTACTAAAAATAAAACATTAACAACTGTATGATCAACAGAATGAAAAAGATTGAAAGAAATAATGTTCCACAGTGATTAATGGACCTTCCTGGAAATTGTCGAAATCGAGAACACCCTATGCATGTGTACGGGGCAACTGCTTGATGCATGTGCAAACTATGGAATGTGTTTCGGTGTGTTGATAAACAGACCTGAACGTTCTTTACTTGGATGTCTGTTGTCTAATAGTTGATATTAATATTTCAGGTTACCCTACTTTTTTTGAAGAGTATATTATACATTTACTTTCTGGAACATGAATGTACATCAGACCTGGCCTGGTGCTTATAAAACTTTTAGAGTCTAGACACGAAACTCTGACAGACTCCGAGACACTAATGTCATGACAACGCCATACAAATACGGGCCCTGGTAGAGGTGTGAATCGGTTCCTGTACCACCTGCAAATCAGACACACCAAGCCTGAGACATGATAGGGTCGGGTAGAAAACAACAGAAAATGTTAAAGTTTGTTAAAATGTTTAATGTTTAATGACACCACTAGCACGTTGATTTACTGATCATTCGTTTATTACTGGAGGTCAAGCATTTGCTAAATTTTTTACTCATAGTCTGAGCTGAAACCTGCTACATTTTTCTAACAGCGGCAAGGGAACTTTTATATATGTGCATATTTCCAGACACGACAGCACATAGCATGGCTTTTGATATGTACCAGTCATGGTGCATTGGTTGAGACAGGAAATAAATCAATCAGAGAATGGGTCCACTGAGGTGGTTCGATCCTACAACTCTGCACTTCAGGAAAGTGCTCTACTGACTGAGCTGGATCCCAGTGTTTTACCCTACACAATATAGAAATTAAGAAGGAAGAAAATGTTTGTTTTATAATACCTAAGTACATTTTTGGTGTCTAACATATGATGACAGATATGGTTATTTCATCTTTTGGTGAGCAGAGGAAAAGAGCGGAAACTTGATAAAGCAGCAAGGAAGACATCAGATGAAGTTTGTTTTAGTGAGCAGAGGAAAAGAGCGGAAACTTGATAAAGCAGCAAGGGAGACATCAGTTGAAGTTTGTTTTGGTGAGCAGAGGAAAAGAGCGGAAACTTGATAAAGCAGCAAGGGAGACATCAGTTGAAGTTTGTTTTGTTCAACAACACCACTAGACCACACTGATTTATTAATCGTTGGCTCTTGGATGTCAAACATTTGATAATTTCGAAATATAGTATTAGAGAGGAAACCCGCTAAATTTTTCCATTTGTTGATAGGGATTTTTGTTATATATGCATCATCCAAGACAGGAGAGCACATACCACAGGTTTTGATGTGCCACTTCTGGTGCACTAGCTGGCTGAAACTAAAAATAGCAAAATGAGTCTACTGACGAGGACTGATACTATCTTCAGACTGTAAACAACTGACATAAATTATTCTCTCAGTTTAAAATACAAAACATCTCCAAAATGGTGTATATCAAATGTTATAATTAATGCTAGCTATAGGCCTATAGCCTATAAAGTATATTTAAAGGGACATTCCTGAGTTTGCTGCAACTTTTAAGGTGTTATTGACTAACAGAGACTTTTTAACGATTGTAATTAAATATCAAATATATTTTTCTGCATAAAATATTTGTGGCTGTATATTAAACGTGTTTCTGATCATTGTAATATTTTTACTGTTAAATTTTATTTTATTTTATAAAATATTATTTTTTCGTACGTATGAAATTATTTGAAAACAGAATCTAGTTTGGGCTCTTGCAAATATTAAGACGACCAGAAGCACACTAATGTACAGACACTTATATTCTAAACAAGAAAATATATTTAATACACAAGTTTAATCGTAGAAATATTTTATTAGTCGGAAACATCTTACAATGCAGCAAACTCAGGAATGTCCCTTTAAGGCCTAAAAAATATTGTTTATAACTAGAATAAAGGGACCACTCCAATTAATTTTTTATGTTTATTATTATTATTTATTTATAGTTCTTTTTTAGGCCTCTTAGTATTTATTGATTCTCAATAAAGAGGTGCATATAAGGATCATGAAATGACCAAAAATAAAACTTTTGAAATCAATGAATATTATATTCCATATAATAGTTATATATGTCAGCTGTATAATGGTATAATGGTTTTAAGTTAACTTTCATGGTTTTGTCTCACTGCATGGAATTGTAGCAGCTCTTGATACTTAATTTTGCAGTACAAAAATGTACGTTATACATTACCCCCTTCCAATAAAATTGTACTGAAATATCACTAAGACACATATCGGAAAAACACTATCAGCATGATAGAAATATATATTGAATAGACCTATCAGGAATTAAACAAACACATCAAACTGATATCAAAATTTATTTATTTGTATTGGCACCAACACAGACAGTAAACCACTGCCAAATAGGATTTTAACTTCAAACTGATCTGCTACAAGTTCACTCACTAAGTAGCATCTTGAAATGAAATAATAAATGCACATATTTTGTGATTTCAAAGACAAGCAAGAAAGAAAGCTCAATACCTAAACATGTTTGCTGATCGCCGCAGTAAACAATTGCTATCCTTTTCATAATAGTAAATTGTAACGTACGTTTCACGAACAAGCTAAAATCTAAGAAATACTATTTTAAGTGAAAAACACCAAGGAAACGAAGAATTATAGTTATCTTATTTTCTGATAACCTAAAACTTTAATAATGAGTGTCTATCTTCGACATCATAATTCCTTTACACAATGTAACGTACATTTCACATCTGCAAATATTTGTATTTGGCCACTAATTAAACTAATGAAAATAGCAGAAAAAACATCTTTCGAGGTTTCAGATTATGCTGATAGATAAACTGAACAATAATTTTGGGTCACATCCAAATATTAATGGCATACTTTCTTAATGATTGGTAACGTAAGTTTCTTAACAAAGTTTAATTTTGTCAACCTCTTTCTGTGGAATTTTGAACATTTGCTTTGATTTTCCCCCCGACGGTACTGGATCATGAATGATACACAAGTTTCTTGACAAAGTTCAATTTTGTCAACCTCTTTCTGTGGAATTTTGAACATTTGCTTTGATTTTCCCCCCGACGGTACTGGATCATGAATGATACACAACACAGACTCCAGGCTAATCCAAATGACATCTGGACGTGGGGGCCATTGAAACATCTGCCTACTTTGTTTCATAAATGAAACTTCCACTGGCAAGTTACTCGCATCCTTCTCAACTTGCAGTATTTTGCCTATGTACCATTTATTTCCACACATAGCAGCTATGAATAGATCCCGCCTCAAGTCTTGTATATCAATATATCTTTTCTGTGATTCCTCTAAGACCATACCAGATTCGTCTGGTGTTGGCTCTTGTAGAACTTCGACATTCTCTTCTTGTGAAAAAGAGATCGTTGCATTTGTTGTCAGTTCACAAAGACATTCTTGTCACCAGTCATTGCAATCTGAACCAGAGATGCAAATGTCACAAAAGCAGGTGACGTTGCGTACCAATACCTTTGAATCCCCTTTGCCAATGACTGCATGGATATGCATGGTACTCTTTACAGGTCTTATTTTCAGCAATTTAATTTGATCTGAAATTTTGTCACATTCTTTTGAAGAAACAAAGATAAATTTTACAGACGCCATGTTTGAATTGTTGGCCCAGAGAAAAAAGTCATTTGCATCCTGTATGCTGGCTTTTCCATGTCCAACAGCTTCACCAGCTAACCGTTTAACTGAACCACCCAGACCGTCACAACGTCCCTTTCCATGCCCCGCTTCGAAATAATTCCAGCGGGCATGGATACCAAATAGGCTGTGGTGGTTAGCTACAAAATTGAAAATAAACCTGTTTCGGTACTGACTTGTAGGACTATCAGTCCAGTAGTGCAGTACTTTGACATCTGGGTCGATTTCCTTTACATAATATGATATGGGATGATCTTCTCTATAATTGCTATAACAGTCGATGGGACGTGACTCAGAACATCTGAAATGGCGACAAAACTCTTATGTTCCAAAGGCCCATCATTTCCACGATAATAGCAGACAACTGGATGAATTGTAACGCCTGTCTTATTAAAATACGCACTTTGGATCTCTTCCATGGTGTTGCAACTGTAATTTTCCGCAAAATCCATTTGTAGTATGATGTGATGCTCAGGGAGATTTTCTTTTAATGTTTGGATTGCTTCATACTGTATCTTTACTCTTGTGATGTGGTCTCTTAAATTCCACTGCCTCTTTCTTCAAAATATCCAAGAACGTTTCTTTTGGTACAACAATTTGGACAATTCGCATTACAGATTTCCTTTAGTTTTTCTCTTCGATTTCTACCCTCTTCCATTGGCTGTAGGTAAAAATTTTCCGGAAGCTCATATTCATCACAATCATGGTTTTCTTTTACAAATGTTTCTGGATTAATTGGTACATTGACACCTTCCTTGCGAATAGCTTTCATTTTTAGGGCCATGTTTTGATGTTTAGTGCATAAGCACGTACTCCTAGTGATGAAAGAAGTAATAAGGACATGTTTAGGTCTGACTAGGCAAAACAACGCCATTGATATTTTTATTGTCGGGTTTTCCGAAAGGAACTTCACGTGCAAATTGGCCAAATAATCAGTCAGTATTCGCTTTTGTATTTTTACTCCATGTATTGTCTTAGTATCGGACTTTCCTGGTTGACACCGACTGTTATCATCATGCTCATAAAATTCAAGTAGATTTTGTTGCAAATTCTGTATTATTCTGGATCTTCTTTTCTTTTCTAGTGTAAGGGATTAATTTGTCCTTCACACTTGCCAAAGAGTTTCGACTCATTCCTGTTTTAACACTCATCATTTTAATGCATCAATATTTCTTTAAGATTTTGCCAGCTGCTACTCTGTGAAGGATAGTTTTATTTCCAGATTTCATCCTGGACTCCTTTAATTCGTGTAACACAACATTACTAAATAGCAGTTCCTTTCGTACACTTGATGCTTGTTCATTTGTAAGCTTTGCTTGATACATCAGAGCCTCTGTTTTACTTCTTGGTGTCTTAGGGGTTCCAGTTATCTCTCTATCTGGTGGTTGTTTTTTCTTCAGTCTTGTCACTTGTTTCTTTGCCGATCTGTATTTCCTAAAAAGTGCAGCCTTTTCTCTGTTGAGACTTACAATTCTTCTGTGTGCTCTGGATAAAGCCTTTGCTATTCTTTTCTTGGGACCTCTTCTACGAGCATTTGGGAATCCTAGTCTTACAACTAATCTTTCACTTGAGGTAGAAGGTTCTTGACTCTCATATCCACTTGTTTCTTGAACATCTGTGGACTCCATATCTCTATTTCCCCTGTCTATTTCAAGTAACATTTGTTTCTTCTTTTCTCCGTGTTTCTTCAAACGTTCTTTATTTATTTTGTTTCTTTTCTTTCACTCTTTTTCACTAAGTTGGCTTGATGGAATATAATTGACCTTTCTTCTTTCTCTTTCTTTCTTTAGGTATTTCTCTCCCTCGTTTGCCTTTTTGCGTTCTCTATATGCATGCTGAATCTCAGCTCGAGTTTTTGCCATAGTTTCTATAAATGGAGACTGAAAAATTTTAAATGAAATTACGTTACCAAAGGTTTCATAAAGAGTTGATAGATGCAAGAAATTAATTATAAAATATGTGTAAATATTGCAAAATATATAGTTTTGTCAAATCAGGTTAACCGTTAAATGACACGTACTTTAACTTTAATGGAAGGGGTAGTTCTAATTAATGTCACGCTATTTATCCTAGTTATATGAAACCGATGTAGTATATTTTAAATTAACGTAAAACTGCTTTAACTTAAAAATAATTACATCTAACATTTATAATTTGATTGTAAATATAATAAAATATGATAGCCTAAACATTCAAGAAGTTTAATTTACGGCAAGAACATTAATTAAACAATACAAACTGGTGCCTGATAGTTGAAATGTTCATCACCAATTGTAATGTACATTTCAGTTATTTTAGTCCACTGTGGAGGAAAAATAATAAAAAGTAGCAAAACACGCACCAGCTGATTGATTACATAAAATATCTAATTTTATTTTTAAAGCAGAAACAGTTTTGTTCATACTTGACTATAAGCAAAAATTGTTCTGAATAAAATACCAACTCACAGCTTGACTTTTACACTCTGTGCAAATATTCCCATCCACATGTTTCAGTCTCTGAGATCGTAGAGTACAAAGTGGAATCCCCTTGCAAATCACTTGGCAGTATTAACAATCAAGCATTCTTCTTATTTCATGAGAAACGTACATTTCATATAACGTACATTTCATATAACGTACATTTCAATAACGAACATGTCATACGCGCACAAATCAATATCTATAAACATACTGTTATAAAAGGCATATTTGCTAACATGCAGTATTTGAGTGGAATATACAACTAAATTATGGAATAACAAGGTATAACTTCTGGTGACGATAATTATTGTATAAACAGCGGTAACATACATTTCAAGAATTTGTATACGCTGCCCAAACTAAATAATTGTCGTGCTGTTTATTTTCAGCATTAAATTGAAGGTGATGTCTTTCCTTATAAAAGTGATTGTGCAATAGAAATAAATAATTTCAAATATACATCAGTGTCAGAATTCGCTTAGAAAATGCGATATTAACAAATATAAAATGTGTAACATACATTTCACATTTATTTGAGACAACATCGTTTGGCCCTGGGATACTAATTCAGTTCCCTCATTTAATTACAATTTCATAAAAAGTCAACAGAATATTAACAAACTTTGCGATAAATAGAGGCTATTTTATGGGGGTTTTCGAATACGATTTTTATGTCAACGAGTGATGTGTGAAAACCATATTTTCACGAATTGCGAAAAATGAAAAATGGTTTTCACACACCACGAGTTGACATAAAAATCGTATTCGGAAAAACACCATGAAATGGTCTATTTATTATATGGGCATTTCCATATTGGAGAGGACTTGATGCCAAAAAATAATCTTCATAATTTAATGAAATAAATTATTGAAATCTATAGATTAATTACCCAATTTAACTAACAACAATAGTTTTCCCTAAAACAAGTTTTCTTTTTGTACTACACACCACTGGCAAACATTTCATATTTTAAGTTTAAAAGTTGACAAAAATATGGGTAAATTAGGCCTATCTATATTCCCTGAATGTAAAGCAATATTCTGCATATTGACTCTCAAACACCAAATAGTTAGAAACAGTTAACAAAAAGCATAGAAACTGAAATATAATTCATAGAAAAATGTTTTGGCACTGTAACGTCATTCACAAAAAAGTAAAAATTTTTGTGTAGAAAAAAAATCTGAGGGTATTCCAACATGTCATTCATAATTTTCTTGCTGCTTGCCAAGGCAAACTTTAAAAACATCCCATCGGTCCTTGATATTATATGAATGTAGCGTGAGAGTGGAATAAAATTGGTAACGTCAGTCACGTGTAACGTCAGTCACAGGAAAACAGGAGCTGTAACGTCAGTCACTTTTCAACCAGTGAGCTATAACTAGGTCTTACTGAATTCTTTCTACATATCTTTAACCCTTTCCCTAGATTTCCTCACATTTTAACTTAAAACTTAATAAAAAGCACACACTATTGGTTCGAACAACGAGTAAACAAACTGAAATAGTAAAAAACTTCAGCCAAAATAGCCACCAAAAGTCGCCATTCACACTGTTTCTTCTTCTCCAGTTAGGCTAAACTACTGGGCAATAGATTGACACCCCCCCCCCCCCCCATAGGAGGCCTATTGTATTCTAAATAAGGTAAAACTTTGCTTACACATGAATATTCGTGATTTTTCTCCCACAATGCACAGTACTTTCTGATATCAGCAATTGAAGCAAAGAAACTAATGCTCCTTCCTTCGTCGAGGCAGCAAAGGATAAGCCAAGCATAATAGTTACAGAACTGTCGACAACAGACATTGAATGGCGTAATAATTTCCTCAAGTTGAATGAGGTGTTTGCTGATGCCCCGGCCATCAAAGTATAGCTCGGTTCCACCACCTCCGTGTTAAACAGGGCAAGGTTGAGACATTCACTCTTGACTAATGATGTTGCCAATTCTTCCGACAAGACAGATGTGATCGAAATACCTGCTCAACATGCTGAAGCGATGGAGGCACCAATCGCAATAGATGATTGGTGGGCTGTCAAATACGATGGTGAACTCTTCCCTGGAGTAGTCAAGAATATTCAGAACAATAACTTTGAGGTCTCTGTTATGAAAAAAGTTGGTGCCTCATGGCAATGGCCATCCAAGGAGGATCAAATTTTCTATCACAAGTATCAAATGAAGAAGAAGCTGCAACCTCCAGTCATGATCAATGCCAGAAATCACAGGGCTGCCACTTTCCTTGATTTTGATTAACTGGCGGATGACAGTGGTACATATCATTTGCTAGTGAGCAATGTAACTTTGAAAATGTTTTCAATATAGTTTTAACGTAACATTGGAACTAATGCAAGACTTCTAATATGTCTAATGGCATGCTTCTGTTATGAATGAACTGTGAAATACTTACATATATCGAAATTGGTAACACTTTTCCAGTTACTGAATTAATATTCAACTGTAACATCAGTCATGGTAACGTCAGTCACACACTGTCAAGTGACTATTCTGTAATTATCCTAATTAATGCACTTGTGTTTTCAACTTTTTTGTCATGTATAACTTTCAGTGTTAAATTGTCTTGTTCCCCAGGATGAAAACTAATGTGTACCATGTTTTAAGTGAAGCTCCGTTTTGAAATTTTCACACCATGATTAGTTGTGCATCTGTAATGAAACTAGCTTGCAGCTACCACAAACAAGACAAACCTACTTATTACCTCTAACTTGTTGTAAAAGAGGTATGTAATTGAAATAGTGGGCATTTCACCTCATTGTATTAGTACAAATCCAATTATAAAACATTGAAGTGTTCTGGACAAACTGTAACGTCAGTCCTGTAACGTCAGTCGCGTAACGTCAGTCGCGTAACGTCAGTCACACACAATTATGTAATCATTCTTTTAATGTTGTGGTTTTCCAGTTTAGTAATGGTTTCTAGAAATGTAGTTTCATGTTGCCATGTTACCTAGGACAGAAACATTTGTTAACATTTCACAGTTTGAAGACAAATTTAAAATAAAGTTGACATAATTTTTTATCTGTTTTTTTCGTGTAACGTCAGTCACACAAATATTTTTCATCCCCATTCAGCGATACAAAAGAATATGAATTTTTTTTTAATGTCACCAAGTAGACTTGGACCCCAGTATGCTTGATGCCAAATATAAAGAACTAGGAGGTACAGGTTTGATAGCCACACCACTGGATATGACCTCCAACCTCTCTGAATGTAACGTCAGTCACGGTGGAATTGCCCATATACATATTTCCTAATTTTTGACAATATCTTTCGCTCTTTGGTAATATCTTTCGCTTATATCCTATAGAAAACACGTAACGTCATGATATATTTCTTCCTATGGAACTTTGCCAGAAAATTTACTTTACCATAGACTTTTAAAAAGAAATTTGATTAAAATTTATCTTTATTAACATTTATTTAACAATACTGCGGTTAAAACATACCTGACAAAGCAATCCTTTAAAAACTCCTACAAAAACAAAACGAGTCAAACGCCATTAAATTCTTACACTTACACTCGATGACACAATGTAGTGGTGTCATCATTATTTAGCTTCGTATTTAATTTGTTTTATATATTTTATCGTAACTGCACTTCGTATCCCATTTTTATAGGTACAGTTGTTTAAATTACATTTTTTATTTTTCAAATACGATCAGATGCATTGGTAATCATCAAATTTAAATACGAAGAACAGAGACAAAGGGAGATAATTTAATCATGCACTTTTACAAAAAAGTAAATACGACTTCTATATTTTCACTGTAGCTAAAATACAGTAAAAATATGACTTTTCACCGGATATGACTTTTATGGTTCCCGTAGATCTATATATTTCATTGCTATGTATATAATAATAACAAATATTTGAACCCAGTAGTGTTTTTCCATTGGTAGTACAACCGTGTCCGGTGTATCGGCGCGTCCGGTGATTCGGCGCACTTGGTATTTTGCATGAGTATGCTTAGGAAGTTGTCATGTTGTCGGAGTTTTTAACGAATTAAAGTTGAATTCCTTTTTCAATGGTTAATCAAGTATCAAAATATTTATTTTTAAGGGTGCAATTAATTTTTTTTTTTAGAATTATCAATAATTATATAATAATTTCAAAATAAATCATTCACCTGTTTTCGTGTTTACAAATGCAAAGTAGGTCATCCTTATTGATATTAAGAATGTTAAAACCAGTCTAAAAACCACCTTTCCCGCATTTTAAAAATTATAGTAAACAGTATAAATGTAATTATTTTTGTTGGGTTATTTTTTTATTTAAACCGAAAAAGAAAACACAGGCAAATGCAAACAAAACAAAAATTTTACACCTTAATTGACAGTCATTCCATTTCACAATTGTCACATTGTTATAAAAATAAAAGCAAAATAAGATCCACGTGTGTGCACAATCTACCCGAGAAAAATAAAATCCATGTAGGCATCTTAGCCATGCATGACAATGAACATGTATGCATCTGCAGTACTGTGCCACTCAAGAAAACGATTCCGAAACTGATCATGAGATGGGTCATATGTGATCGTTCATTTTCATAGTAATATTTTTAACAAGACAAAACAAAAAAGTACTAAAATAATTCTGGCACAATAGTGTAGCGTTTATAGGCTAAAAGTGAGGTCATGGGCGGTTTATAAATAGTGGGGTCAATGGTCTACATCTACTGCGCCGAATCACCGGACATGCAAATCGTTTTGGATACAAGGGGGTGCCTATATTTATGCACCATTTTAAAATGTTTATTTACTACAGACATAAAACAGTTTGTAGTGTATTTCAGATTATGCACTTCTTCATTGGTGAGAGACGCATTTTATTAAATATTTCACAATGTTCACATAGAAACTGGTCCTTGAAAGCTTAGGTGCGCCGATACACCAGACAGCACTGTATACATTTGTTATAAAATATATTCAAGTGAGACAGTAACGAACATTTCCAATTTGAAATGTTATGTCGCCGAACCATAAAAGATAACTGAGATTCCAGTCCACATATTATGTTACAAAGGTAATACATGGGTATGTTTCGGACTAGAAACTCACTTGGTTTCCCAGAGTAATTGACGACAGTATTTTATGGTGCCGCACGTAAAATACTGAAATGCACACCCTTATTGAGAATCAGTGATTAATCTTGGTTTGACAAACCAGCATGGATTTAAATGGCAGCCAAACTACATCTGTGTGGTGAGACCTACGTGACGGGCTATTAATCTGTCTGTTGAAAATATCTTTACAGACTGAGCTCAGTTGCCAAGCATGATCCAAAACTATTTAAAATTACATTTGCCAGTAACCAAAGCTGAATTTGTGTGCATAAAAAAGAAATACATGAACGAATAAAAATAACACGTAAACTGTTACCAAAAATCTAGAGCTGCTAGTTCCTTGGTCAACAGAACCAACAAGAGTTCGGTTAGCCATTTCCCACATGATATGCAAGTTATTGACCCTTGGCTACCTTGAAAGGTTGCAGGGTAAGGTCTCACATAATAGTATAGTTTTTAGACGTTCATTTTATAATGTAAATTCCAGCAGCAAGTTAACGTTTTAAATACTATTTAATGGCTTAATAAAAAAATGTACAAAATACAAACTTAACAATATATTTATTGCTAATTGTTGTGTGCGGATAACTGAAAACGTAAAACAGGTTTAAGTAATTAAATAATAAATGCTAAGCTGGTCAAGTTGCCATCTACAAAATCTCCCAAATTTGTGTAGGCCCCTAGTGAACTCTCCACGTAAAAGCTGCCAACTCGTCCCAGAGATTGGTCAATTTACCTCAATTTATTATTTGTAAATTTGGTTTTATAACAGTTAAGGCTGGTAGGTACAGGGTTCGCCTCCCTGTGCTGGCTCCCATCGAAAGCTTGAAGCTTAATTTCATATAATCACGAAAATAAGTATAAATCTAATGAAATGAACAGTACCCGGCAAAATATTTTATAAGCCAAGATGACAGAAAATAAGAGAGAGAGAGAGAGAGAGAGAGAGAGAGAGAGAGAGAGAGAGAGAGAGAGAGAGAGAGAGAGAGAGAGAGAGAGAGAGAGAGAGAGAGAGAGAGGGAGGCGCGGACGGACGGACGGACGGACGGACGGACGGAGAGACAGACAGACAGACAGACAGACAGAGACGATTGTGTGTACTGGTTAGGCAGTCTTATGTTATTTATTATGGTTAAATCATTTTGAAACGGTTGTTATAAAGTTCTAGACAGATTTTAGTGACAAACATTTGTAACTATATATATGTAGCCTAATTGACAGAGGGACTAAATTACGCATGCTCATTCAATTCAGTTGTTTCTTTAGAATAATATTATTATATCATAATTTATTTAATTTTTCTCCCAAAGATTATGCTACTGGAGTTAATTTTATCGATATTGCTATTGTAACTGTTAGGTCGCATTCAGAGTAGGTGCGCTTAGAGTGACAGAGGAAACACCAGAGAAGAAGAAATTTATGGCTTCTCAATTCATTCGATTTAATTGAAACATGAAACATTTTAGCGTTTTAAAAGAATATTTGCCAGTAAGACCAGCGTGTTTACAGACAATCACAGGTGTGCGTTTTCTATTTTCCTAGGTGTGATTGAGGCAGGAGTAAATGTTAACTGTGTTATGTTTTACCGACGATTTAAAATATTTTAAAACGCTTTTTAAAAAATGATATGTAAACAATGAACATTAACAAGTTACAACATTCAGACCAGGCCTCGAAATTAATGGGTAGCAGACAACAAAAGCCGCTCATGACACATAATATGAGACTTTCTGATAATTTCATAAGCAGCCTTTGCTTTCCAGAAATTTTATTATAATATTATATTGATGTTTCAATGTTTGCCTTGAGTATTTTACTTTCAACTTTGTTGTTGAAAAAGGTTACACAGTAGGTATATTTAGCAGGGCTCATCCTGTCCTTTGTGAAATTAGCCAATTGTTAATTTTAATACAAAGTAGCTACAACATTTAGTAGTTGGCTAATACGATTTTGTATAAATGACCTCTTTTTAAAATCGAGTTATGGAAATAACAGTTTCGAAAATTAGTTAAAACTAAATTTGAGCCCAGTTTAGGAGACTGATTTTTAGCACTGCTGCCCACTGAAAAGTTATTTGAAACCCTAGAATCACAAACCAACAAAAAAAGCCAACGTTTTAGGCAGGTAATAATACACAAATATATTGAATGTCTGATGTTTTAACCCAGTCCGTTCACACGCAAGTCAGTTCGTCTTACCACAAAGATTTCCACTCTAATACAACAATCCTATGTTTGACGTCAAATACCTCTACATCAATCATTTTTGAGTTCCTTGATTAAAACATTTGGTAGGCAGCGATTGCAAAATTTTTACATAGATTGATGTCTGATGGTAAGAGAGTTTTAATAACTGTCCAGATGTCCGTCTAGCTTTCTTACCATTAGAGTACTCAGGCTAGTGCGTGCATAACAAAACAAACAATAAAACAACATCCACCAAAATCATCTTGATTACTTTTATTTAGTCCTCTTTGTGTGCGGTCACATATAAGGCCCGACACCAAACAGCGCCAATGTCTTGTCTGTTGCAAGCTTCGTCATCTGGCCCAACTCCACCAAAGAGCCTTCATCTCCTGCTCCGCCGATCTTCACCAGGTCTCCTTGGGTCTCCCCTTTACTCTCTTGCCACCAGGGATTCAGCGCATGGCCACTCTTGGGATGGATGTCAGTGCATGCATGGCATCCTGCAGACATAACATAATATTGGAGAAGGGGCGAACTGATAAATATTTAGGGGCAAACTGAAAATGACTTGGGGCAAACTGGCTTGGGGACAAAACATCTGGTACACAATATATTTATATTCTCAAAATGTTGATCAGATAATTCTTCATCTGGGGCCTAATTCACAAGGCTCTCTTAGACAACAAAGCATCTTTTTGCATTGCACTGCGATATCACAAAGTTGCGAGAGTTCAATGAATTAGGTCCCTGTATTTTAAGAAAAACAAATTCCATTACCAATTTACCATTTTTGAAAATCCTTTCAATTTCCTAAGTCATTTAGTAACTACTTAAAACAAAAAATTGGTATAGATATTTCCAGCCAGACCTAGTATGTTAATTTATATCTCACTGACGGCATTAGATCTATTTCACATTCCAATTGCACATGCGTGAATTCCAAGCACTTCATAGACATTAAGAAGGAACTTATGTAAGATTACGCAACAAACTATCTTGAGGGGCACTGAAATATTTTATGGGCATTATACATATACATGTAGAGTCCTTGTTGAATTATTAAATTATTCTATTAGTAGGGATCCCAATAATTCTGTCGACATCCAACAGATGTTTATCACTGTATCAGCATTGTTTGTGAATTATTGCTTACCACAAATTAAAAAGATTGTTTTTAATGTCCGATTCAGCTTCTTACGCAATATATATCAGATATGGGCTGAAATAATATTAATGTGTGTTTATGTAAGCAAATATTTATCTTGCCGTAACATTATTTCAATATAAAACATAACGACAAAATACATTCTGGATTTCTCTTCACCCAATTGTACTGTATTTAAAATTTTATTTGGCATTTGGAAATTTTTTAAAATGATATGTATGAAATCTGAGTTACTATAAAACATTAGAATCAAGCCCACAGGAATGATATCTAGAGCTGGGGGAGGGGGCACAATCTCTATTGGAAGGACACAGTCTAGTGAGGGAGCAAATGGTTCGCTTTCAGAACTAAAACATACAAGTTTATACATATGGAGTTTCTGGTGGTGCAAAACAAAATAGAAAAAGGTTCCACTTGGTTCATATTCGAACCATCTCCTCCCCCCCCCCCCCCCCCCCCCACCAGGTCCAGATCATGCTACTCCCCTGTTAACCATATATTTATAATTCCATTTTATAACTACTGTTTTGTAATAAGCATCTGCATTGGTAAAAATGCTGTCACGTGATCTAAAAAACCAACGTTCATTCTTCCATGAATGTCAAAACTGCACTTTTTCGGTAACGTGCTACGCCATTCATATAGTGTGTAAAACGGTTTGGGTGTTTAGCATCGCATGAACATCAAAAATATAACGTTCAATTCTTAAATATATGGTACTTAGTATAGTATATATATAAAAAAAAACATACATTTTCATTCTCAAGTAGGGGTACAGCTTCCCCTGACCTGTCGGTTGCTACTGAACTGAGAATGGCCAGAAATGTATTGCATATACAGATACAGTGAAACTTGTTCAAACCCAACCCTGAACAAACAAGAATCCTGTTAAAACCAGCCAAAATTCGTGTTCCCAAAAGAAATATGTAACTTTTGTTTTTAATTGATTAGACTAGCCGACAACTTGATAATATGCTACAAACTCAGGATAGTCTCTTTAATATAAACTTATGAGGGTTTATTATTCGCAGTCCTAGTTTGAATGTTGGAAGCAAACCTATTAAGTACTATGCTTTGGACGACGGACAATCAACAAAAGTAAAAAGACAAAGGAATAAACCAAAATAATTAAAACTGTCAAGGAATAAGAAGAGTAAATAAATGTTTTAAAATTTAAACTTCGTAAATACTAGGGTTGGGTACTGCGAAAAAAACCGTACCACGGTATACCGCGGTTTTTTGTAATGTACCATGGTATGCCACGGTAATGACAGCATACTAATCACTGCGATTCAGTGATACAATAATTGCGCAACATACAATGTCATTTATGTACCTTTGAACGTAGGGGTCAAACACATATGACATACTACAATGATATACCTACCAGTACAGATTTTGACTGATTCAGTTTACACTCTATTTCCTCTAAAGTTGAGTAAGCATTAAGCAGGACTAAAATCTCATTTAGAGAATAGCCAATACTTATAGGTAGAACATAGTTGTAGAGCCTTGTTGTATTTTAAGACCTTACAATGTAAATGAAATAAACATAAATTCCCTAGTTATCATTTCAGTTAAACTGGAAAATAATGAAAATGACAAAGTTACGTAATATTTGAATGGCCCTTGATGTCTAGGCCGGGTCGTAGCCCAGTGGTAAAACACTCGGTTGGATGTGTGGTAGGTCTAGGATCGATCCAAGTCGGTGGGCCCATTGGGATATTTCTCATTTATGTATGTGCACCACGACTGGTATAGCAAAGGTCGTGGTATGTGCTACTAATGAGAAAATGTAGTGGGTTTCCTCTCTAAGACTATATATCAAAATTACCAAAAGTTTAACATTCAGTAGCCGATGTTTTTGTTCTGCTCTATATAAAGATAAAGAATGTAACCTGTGCCACCCCACTAGAGGCTCTGCATACGTCCCCAACCCTCCAGATATCGTGCCAATTCCACAGGCCCAATGGGCCTTATATATATATATAAGCTGTATGCTATGGGCCTGTATCTTTAATCTCTTTGATAATGAATTCATGTTTAAAGAAGAAAAAACAGTTTAGAAACAAAATAGCCACACTGGCAGTATTTTATTTTATGAATGCAAATGAAATAGTTCGGCTTTCGTGGGGGTTTTTTAAGTACGTAACTCCCCTCCTCCTAAATTATATGTATGTTTTAAACTGAACACTGTTTATAATTGTTTTCGTATCCTACACAAGGGTATAGCCAGTCACCCAAAACAAAGACAAAGAAAACGTCATTATATGTTATTGTTCTCAAAACACTGGCGTGTGACCGTCTTTCAGACTTTAACAACTGGAAAAAAAACGTTTTCAGTTTCATAAATTCATTGCAACGTGATCCGAGACTTTTGTATGTTTATCTACCAGGGGCGGAAGGATGTATCATGCCTGTACTAATATTATATAAGTAGACATAGCATCAATAAATTGTAATTCCCCCACTGAATATGTTTAAAATTAAATCTAAACTTTGAAAATTTCAACTAATAATGATTGTGTATATGTGAGAAAAAATATGTAATCCTCATGCACCCACTTCAGTAAAATGAACTCAACCACGTGACCTAGATTTTACAACATTATCTGATACGACACAACGCTAAAAACGTGACAAATAAAAAGTGAACCTTGTTGTAGCTAGTGATGAAACATTCAGTATCAACAATGCAACATGTTTTGAACAGTATTTCATATTATTTGATCGCATTTTGTAGCTTTACGAGAAGCAGTTCACTATTGAATAGTAGACTGGTCACCCGGACATGCAAATAGGGCTTATGCATACCGCAAGGCATATCTGTCAATCAAAATTGGTTGAAAGAATGCTTGGTGACTAAAAATCGATATTAAAAAACTTTCATAATTTTTTTTTTGACAAGTCGAAAATTCCATTTGCCAATTTTTACTATTTTTCGTAATTTGCGACTTTGACGAACAACAGGGTGAGCCCTGCAAATGACCAATATCGCACGTGTGTTGCGAACAACAAACTCATCAGTTGCCATGTTTTTGTTAGTGACAACGTTTTGAGATTCTAGATACTTTGGGAAATTCCGTTAGTTTTTCAAAGATTTGTTAATGGAACACAAACAATCATTAACATTGGATGCTTTTAAAATAATTTCTCGAAATTATGTATTTTGGTTCATGACACTGATAATTTATTTCTCGGAAATGTCCGTAAAGTCATCATCCACGGAAAGTCCCGAAGTATACCGGTACAGTAAAAAAAAAGTACCGGTACGTACCACGACAAAAAAAAATACCGGTAATACCGCACACCTCTAGTAAATACCATATATCTTCACCTATAAGTCGAGTGTCTAATTTCAAGCCCTGAAATTTTTTATTATTATTGACCCATTTGTGAGTCTACCCATAAAAAATTACCAATAAATATTAAAGTATTTCTTACTTTCAGCAAATGAGAATCATAAATGGCTCATATATGGGCAATTCCACGGTAACGGAATTATGAGTTGGAGAGAGATTTCAGGCATTAAACTCAGCTAGTCCACATAAGATAAATTATCATAATGATGTAACTATGTAATACACTAGTACTGCACTAGTGCTTGTCATGGGCAGAAGTGAAACTCCCTACTGCAAGGTGTAGTGTATGAGTACTTAATTAAAGTTTGGTAACGAAATTACGTAAAAACGGACACCATTTTTACGGGCACCGCAAAACATCTACAAACTCTGTGAAGTATGATGAAATAATTATTTATCTTCATGATGGAATGATCTCCTAATGACTTGTGATTAACAAAATAGAAATTATATTACAAATTATCTTTTCATAATTTTGTTGTACAACATTGAATGCCGGTAACGGAATTACACAGTTTGGTAACGGAATTACCGCTCTGAATTTACTTTTGAAAAACAATATTTATTTACTTTAAATTTGATTTGCAAATATGTTGCATAATTTTATAAGTTAAATAATAATTCAGTGTACTTGTTTTAAGCATTCATACAATATTTCAAATGATAACTTGAAATATTTCAATATCGGTAAAATGTACACGTACATATGAGTGGAGATTTAAACTAGCACTAAACTGTGTACATATTACATAGTAAATGTTTAAAATGTTTTACGGCAATTGAAAAAAATTCTTGAACAGTGACATTGTTAATAACAAAGAGAATTACACCAGGTCAGAGGAACACAGGCCAAGTAAAATTATATAAACTGACCGTCAAACATCTAGATTGTATTACGGTAAGTGAAAGATATTATGCCTAATAATAAAATTCCTCATCTATTTGAGGTTATGATAACATACATGACAACATTCAAAACACCAGTATTTTCTTTTTTGGCCAATCAAACACATGGGCGGATCCAAGGGGGGGGGGGGGGACCAGGGGGACGTGTCCCCCCCAAAATTTTTTTCAAGTGCCCTCAAAATGTCCAAGTGCCCTTTTTGTTTGTAGAATTTTTTTTTTTTAAGTAAACAATAATTATATTGTAGATAAATGAAATCAAGATTTTCGCGTACATGCGCAAGCTTGCAGATATGTGTCTGTGTTATTGAGTCTCAATGGGGCCCCATTGAGGTTCTAACGCGAGTGATGCCAATTTACTTCATTATTGCTAGTATATTATGACGTAGAACTGTAGGAATTCATATTAATTGTAAATATCAAAACTTGTAGTAAGGTGCCCTTTTGACGAGTCAATGTGCCCTTCTTTTTTGGTCCCCCCCTAAAAATATTTCCTGGATCCGCCCATGAAACATGCCATCTTTGCAGTTTAAGAATTTTACTCAGAAAAAGAAAGAAAGAAATGCTTTATTTAACGACGCACTCAACACATTATTTTACGGTTATATGGCGTCAGACATAAATGGTTAAGGACCACACAGATTTTGAGAGGAAACCCGCTGTCGCCACTACATGGGCTACTCTTCCGATTAGCAGCAAGGGATCTTTTATTTGCGCTTCCCACAGGCAGGATAGCACAAATCATGGCCTTTGTTGAACCAGTTATGGATCACTGGTCGGTGCAAGTGGTTTACACCTACCCATTGAGCCTTGCAGAGCACTCACTCAGGGTTTGCAGTCGGTATCTGGATTAAAAATCCCATGCCTCGACTGGGATCCGAACCCAGTACCTACCAGTCTGTAGACCGGTGGCCTACCACAGAATTTTATTCAGATTAGATTTCCTTGTAAAGACAGCATTAACACTATAAAACGGTTGCTTTCTTTTTGTCCATTATATACATTTAAAAGCATAATGTTGGTAATTAGAATGATACTTTCCATTTTCTGGATATCCTGTCATTTAAATATAAATTATTAAATACATGTACAGTCAATAAATGCCTTTGGATATTAAAGTTTGCTTCAAGTAAATATGTTATACTACATTTCCACTTTCTGGACCCTATATATGTTTAAAGATCTATACAGAGCTTGAAATTGTGGCCTGTAAAAAGTGAAAAGAAGTCTATTTTTAAATCTTGCAAGTGAAATAAACATTCACCTGCTAAAATTAACTAAAAATTGCGTCATTTTTCAAAAAAAAGATGTACATACGATCATCTAAATCTTGTATTTAGCTGAGGCCGAGCTCATAATGCTATTACATTTTAATTTTATAATGCTCTAAACTACATATCAGAGGTCTTAAAGGAAACATGACACGAGACCATATTATAGCTCATTTTAAAAGAAAAATGATATAAAAATAATATACAAATAACTTTATAACAATAAAATACGTGTAGTTAACTTAAAATGAAGAAATTACGCTAACCAGTATCAAAGTACAATTTATGCATATTTCTTCGTGAGCGTTCGGAAAAAAAGGGAAGTGACGTCAGAGCCGCTGTACTCTTCCATTGTTGTTAACTGTTTATATATGGAGTAAGGGGCTTACGATCTTTTCAGTCCAACATTGCCGTACTGCGCGGCCTTCGGGTGTAATAATAAACAGTTTAAACGATCGGGATTGTCTTTTATGGTTTTCCAAAGGATTGTATCCGAAGAAAGACGCGTGTATTTTATCGCAAAAGAAAAGATTGGACACCAACACCGCATAGTACTTTGGTGTCCGCCTAATTACAGCCCGGAGCCCGAACGTTACCCGGAGACAAAAACAGTACTCGTTGCGAATGCCGAGGTGTACATTGTACATATTTGGCACAAAGATACACCTCAGCATGATGTATTTATATATGTTAAAACAAAAATGTAGAATTTTTTTATTTATTTATTTTTTTGGAAAAAAAAAGATTTTTCATGTTAGGGCTGTAGCCTACATAACAAAATCTGTATTCACCGTCCGAAGAAGGAAACGTCAATAAGTATTAAATATGGCATATACAAACATGGGATTTGGCATGAGGATACATCTCAGTACGATGTATTTAAATATGTTTTTAAAAAACGTGTAGAAAACATAATAATTTTAAATAATGTTTTTAATCTTCGGGCGGAATACGTTACCAAAACCGTTCCTCATCGCCCGAAGCCCCAAAGCAACACGAAGTTCAATACAAAAACCCCACTACTGTCGGTGTCGAAATAACTATTATGTTTCATCCACGGGCTGACTTGAGAATCGGAGTGTTGTTTTAGTTAATTGGTCCCTTTCTTTCCGTGGCCTGCACATGTGATTCCTGATTGGCAGGTGTATATTGCAGGGTATCGACCAGGTAAGTGATTACCACGGTCTAGACATGCGTACAAAATACGTGCCAGTTTTTTTTTAAGATTACAGGGTATTGTGGCGTAACCTGTCGCGACTATAGTACAATGTTAATGGACATTATCAGCCGCCCTACTTCATTACTGTAAATAATGCTGTAAAACCCTTGATTAAGTAGACTTTTCCCATCTAAAATTACAAAACTGACCAATTACGTAGTACCAAAGAAAAGAAAAATTATCACTTGGGTATCGTGAGTGGTCGTTTTTTACTCTAACGCACCCTACCAATAGGCCTAATAATATGCTACTTTTTTTTATGAGAGAAAAAAATACTATAAACCCCATTTTCGTTCTATTGATGCAAATAGAAATATATTTAGTTTAAAAGTTGATTATACTCTCAAGTCATTTTATGTTGTTTTACAAGCCAGGTTAATGAAGTGAAGCGCCTTGTCGTAAATTAGAGCGTTTGTTTACACTGTGCATACAGATTTCATTATGTACAGCCCGAACATAAAAAATTGCGAATTTTCTAAAAAAAAAAAAAAAAAAAAAATGTTTTGTCCTACAGTTATATTTTTTTACATATTTAATACATCATATCGAGGTGTATCTTTATGCTAAATATGAACAGTATACACCTCGGCATTAGCATCCGAATTTCGGGCTCCGGGCTGTAAATTGGGTCGACCGGTCTGGTCTGGCACCATCAGTTTCTCCACCCTCCGACTCGCTATTCAGTATCACTGTTGTAAGTAATTGTGTGTCTTTCTTCATTTACTAACAGCTCATATTGATACGGCAAAACGTTTTGCGAACGAACACTCATTGTTTTGGTAAGCTGTGCAAGTCTTAGATTCTTTATGAGTGGTACGGACTAATGCTTTTAAGTGTAAGGCTTCAGATCAAGCGACGCGTCTCTGACGTCAGGGACCTCGTGATTGCCCTGCTCATTAAAGATCGGCAATTTCCGCTAAGAGCTCGTATATCTGGGGTTCTTTTATGGAGATATTTTAAGTAATTAATTTTTTATAATTTTTTTTTTTAGGTGATTCAATTTATAATTAATTGTACATGGTTGGTGCCAAATATGGTTTACGTGACATGTTTCCTTTAAGTTTCCACACACTGTCCCAAACCCTACATTCACGTTGTGCTGTCTTATTTCCAGCAGGCCATTTTTGTTTCACAGCAGGCCATATTTCTTTTGGCTTGCTATTTAAAAAATAATAATGGCAGGCCATATTTTGCTTCATATTTCGAGCCCCGATATAATTCTAGTAGGTTTCGATTATAACTTGAATTTGTCATGGATTTGCAGAAGTTTAGTCATCATAATGAAGCTTTTAAGTAGAACTGGTTGGTTAAAGTGTATCAGATTTCCTTAATTTCTATATTGTCAATGGATGACATTTATATTTGCTATGGGTGTTCCGCAAATGCATTTGGTGCCACTACTAGTACTATTATCATATGGATTTAAAAAAAAGATTTTGTATATCTTCCTATTGTTACATCACTTGATGTATTGGTGTATATGGATAAGAGTGTAGCATTTTAGTACTATGTAGGTTTATATTAAAGTGTTTCTTGACACTATATACCAAAGACGGTAACGGAATTACAAACCTATGGTAACGGAATTACATATGTTTACAGCTATATAATTTTACTAATAATGTATGAATGTGAAAGTAAATGTGTCTGATTATGTTCATTAACATATACTTAGAGAATATGAGTTGATTCCTTGATTAAATATATATGAATAATACAATCTAACTTTTTGTTTGTTTTCGGTAACGGAATTACAAACTGATTCTATGTTTTCTAATTTCCCCTAAATCTTTTTTTTTTTTTCATTAAAGTGGATTATGAAGTGTAGTTTGTTAGTGGTAAAACAAAAACACTAATAAAAAGAATATTACCTTCAATTACATGGCTGCTGTACATAAATTCATAGTGTGTATTACGGAAGTGTCATATTTTTAGTGTAACGGTATCCTCATAAAATAGCTAAAGTCTAACACATCCATTTATTTTACAATATTTTACTTACCAGATTTGGATTCTCCAGACAATTTTACATTAAAAACAATCTTAATATATCAGGAATAACATGATTTGATTTTTTCACTCCATGTCCACTTTAGCGTGGAATTGCCCATATACTTTTATTTGAACAAATACAAATTATTTTTAAAAAACTTCGGCTTTGTATATCATAGTATTCCATGTAGTACTAGAATAGTATGGCATTTGCTTTCATAAAAATGTTTCTCTGTGTAACTTACTTTTCAACATTATTGCATGTAAGTTATAAAATAAAAGAACTGCGTCATACATTCCACAAATTAACCATTGACTTGCTCATTTGTAGACCATCTGTTTCATAGTTCTTAAGTAATATACGTAACACTGTTTAATCACTTGTTTGAGCAACACATACATCATGTAATTAACTTCAACACCATGGCATGGACAACTACATGTAGGCAAGATTTTACCACGTTGTGTATTGTTTATTGCTTATGTGACATGACAGGTAAATGCTGTGGTTGAAGGGCCAACTCTGGGTGAACAGAAAATTTCACCAAATTATTTATTGAACTTTAAAAATTGTAAAAACACAGTTATTTCCTAACAAAACAGCAATAATTGCATGAAATTATTTTGCCAATTGCTGTTAAAAATTCGCAATTGGCGAATTTGGCGAGTGTCAGAGCTAGCCATGAACCGTTGTATTTGAGGGGTCAAAATGTGCTGAAAGTGATCATTGGGTCTGATTACTGGTCGTAAAATGTAATAGCAGGGTGGTCTTAATACTGGAGTAGTCTTGCTATAAAGTAATACGGAAATATTCCTGTCTTTAAAATATTGGTCTTTAAAGTAGATTGGTCTTAGAACCGGGGTGGTCATTAGGTGGGCTTCAACTGTGTGGGTTATTTTCCAGTTGGTAAGATACGCAAAACATATGAACTTGGTTTGCCATTACATGGAAACTGAAGGGATTATTTTGAGGGACAAGTAAACAAAATAATGTGTTTGTCATGCTTATATGCAATGTGCATGCTGTTGCTAAACTATATAATATTTTGTTTTAATTTCAGATGGTGAATATTAACCAGCCATGCGTAACAGGTATATTGATGCAGTTCAGTTACATTGATGGAATCGTCTGCAGTCCTTGTTGTGCATCAGCATGTCCAGTACACCTAAGAATAATCCACAAGTTGTAGGAAAAGTTTCGTGAATCTTATTCACAGCAAGTGTCCACTGCTGGTTTACATATCATGGAAGTAGACACCATCTTCTTTCTCTTGTAAGGTGTTTGGAAAGAAATGGATCATTCTCAATAAAGTTTCTGAAAGTATAAACTCTGTTGAAGTGGAAAGAATAATAATAATATATCACAGAACTGAAATTTTTGCATATCATTTGAAATTTGAGAAATGAACAGTGATATTGGTGGGATTGATTCATTGTGCAATGACAGTTTTAAGACTGACTGTTCAAACAAAGTTGTGCTTTCTAAATCTGTGGCCATGCAAGTCCAGAATGGTAAATGTATCGTGGACCATCAGAATAACAGTTTTGCTGCATTGTCTCAGCAAGCGATTAATCAAGGTCATGTTGGATCCGGTGAGTGTGACCAGCTCTTAAGTAGTGGAAAAGAAAATTCTGTGCATGGTACTGAATCTGTCTCAAATACAGCTATCAATCATTCTACATGTGCTTCTGATGAAGGATCGGATGTTGCTTCTAGCCAAGATGTTTATGACAAAAATTCCTGGATTTTATACGGTGATTCACAAGTTTCAGCAAAGAATTCCTGGGTTTTGTACGGCAATTCTCAGTCGCCACCTATTGACAAGTCTAGGGGTGTGGCGAATGTGATACAAAATGATAATATTTCATTGGTTAGCACTAATGTCGAGGAGAGACTCGATACCTTTGATGGAAATGTTACAGACAGTGTATCGCAGCTGATGACCAGAGATAAAGAATCCGCCTATGAAGATCAATTTAGCGAGTCCCGACCTCATGCTTGCTCTGTGTGCTGCAAGCGGTTTAAGCTATCCCACCACCTGAAAGAACACATGAGAATTCATACGGGAGAAAAACCATTCCCCTGTTCAATTTGTGGTGAGAAATTTTCCCGAAGCCATCTCCTGCGAGCACACCAAGCGAGACATGCACAGGAGTCATTTCCTTCGGTGGGGACGATATTTCCTTGCAGCAAGTGTATGAAGATATTTGAAAGTCCACAGCACCTTGCGAGACACGAGAAGAATCACAAACAGTTGAAGATACTCAAGTGTGATGTGTGTAATAAACAGTTTACACATCAGGTATTGTTAAATAGGCACAAGCTACAACATGCAACCTCGAATTCTGATAGTGCGGGAAAATGTCCAGAAGTGGTGATAAAACAAGAATTGGATGATAAGGATTCACCTGACTTGGATCTTCCAAAGGATGAAAGTCCTGATGGGTGTAAAAAAGACTTGCAGGATTCTAGAAATGTGTGCGTTTCCTCACACAGTGAACAAGTGATCACTAAGGAAAATAAACCACAGAGTAACAGTGTGTCAGATGATGAGCGCAAAATCAAATCAACAGAAAACAAACCACCTGTTTCTTCTGACAAAAAGGCAGTGTTTGATCAAGGCTCCTGGGTTTTGTATGGCGAAGACCGTAATGCCAAAAGAGTAACAGCAAAAGAGGAACCACCACACATGGATACTACAGAATCAGACAGAAGTACACCTTCAGTTTACAAGGGTATTGACCTGGCTAAGCTTCATGAGTTGTACCTGGCAACCAATCGATCTCTTTTTAACAGAAATGGGTTAATGTCGCCCTTCTATGGTATGTTTGGCTTCCACAGGCATGCCTTGATGTCGCTGATTGACCAGACTGCCATGAACAACAGCTCTTCCCCTCTGTCGTATAACACAGGACAGAACTTCAAGAGTGACTCACCATTGGAGGGTGGATCCAGGCCTCACCAGTGTCCTCACTGTTCTAAAAGATTCAAGCTGTCGCATCATCTGCGCGAACACCTCCGCATTCACACGGGAGAAAAACCATATCAGTGTGACGTCTGCCACGAACGCTTTTCACGGTCACACCTGTTGCAGAGACACAAGACAAAGCATGTTTCTGATTACGCTTTCAATCAAGTTACCGACTGGATTGAAAAAACTAGCACAAACTGCTGTGATTATGATGAAATGAGTGACCATATCTCTATGCCGTATGATGACAAACCTGGAACCGAAAGCATTACAGATGTATGCATAGACAAACCTGCTACTGTTATAAGTAGTTCTATGACCAGTGAGCTAACCAGTATTCCGAATTACAATTCCCATTGCAGTGGTCACAAGCAGAAGGAAGAGAGTGTGATATACACATCTGATTTAGGATCTGAACAAGTCCTAAAACTGGGTGATGAGCAGAAGGCCCAGCGTGAACACAAGGAGAATACGACGTCGGGATCTGAACCTCCTCAGTCATATCAGTGTATTAACAATGCAGGTGATAAAGCTGTATCTACCTCTCCTGGAATAAACATTACAGCTGATTCCACTGTCAGAATCTCAGGAATAGACTCTACATCAGATTCCATTGAGTCTCATTCCAGTGTGGGAATCTCAGGAGCATTCCAAAAATCCATTTGTACTGGGATCTCGGAAACTGATCACAAGTCCAGTTTTGCTGATGCTGGTCTTTCTGTTGGTAACAAGTCTGATATCATGGATGGTGTCTCAGCAATGGAGTCAGGGAATGACGAACCAGAATGTACGTCAGAATCTTTCTTGAGGGTCTCGAAGAGAAATCTAAGGTCCAATTCAATTGTTAGATTCTCAGGAAAAGATTCCTCATCTGATTCCATGGACACACTGTTAGAAATGGATCAACAACCTGATTCTATGGGTAAGTCAGGTTCATTCTCTACTAACAGTTACACCTACAATCAACAAAACCACAGTGATGGTGAAAGACACACAACAGGATCTAATGGATACATATCTAAGCAAACTGGAGAATCTCCCAACCGACAGAAACAGGGTAATGATGAACAAGATACTAAAATGTTTTATGCAGTAAAAAGCAAGCCAAGGGATGAACATTTAGTACATTCAGGGGTAAAATTAGAAACCAGCTTGCCTGTGTCTGTTCAGACAAAAGCATCTTCAGAGTTACCGGTACCAAACTGTACCTCCACCTTTCAACTGAATCAGTCTCTCCTTAACAATAACATAAACATGTTCAATATGGAATATTTAAACTACGCACAAAACGTACATCAAGCAATAGCTTCAGGTGGATTTCGGGGTTACCACGATGGCGATTCTCTTCCTCTTGACATTCCTCTTGACATTCCACCTGGTGATCTGCATCAGGACGCGTTTCTCTCCCCGTTGGAATACAGCAACGTCTTTAGATCAAGACAAGGTGGTTTCATGAGGTGTGAGCTTTGTGGTAAACTGTTTGCGGACATGAATAACCTGAGACAGCACATGGTGTCGCATTCTATGGACCGTCAGTTCAGCTGCCACCTGTGTGAGAAGAAATTCAAACGTCCACACCACTTGAAGGAACACATGAGAATTCATACGGGGGAAAAGCCCTATGTGTGCGACATCTGTGATGAGAAGTTTTCCAGGTCACACATACTGCAGCGTCACAGGATGAAACACAATGCTCCTATGCTGAATGATTCTTACGTTCAGAATATTCTCCACAACATTTGTAAGCAGAATCGTCGTACTAGAAGTCCAGAGTTTGTGTACGATAAATTTTCTTC
Source organism: Gigantopelta aegis (assembly GCF_016097555.1). NCBI lineage: Eukaryota > Metazoa > Mollusca > Gastropoda > Neomphalida > Peltospiridae > Gigantopelta > Gigantopelta aegis. Next base: position 37,639,870 of record NC_054710.1, on the reverse strand, counting down.
TCAGGATGCGGGACAGGGTGATTCGGCACCTATTCCAGCTAGTAGTGACTCTGACTCTGACAGTAAGCCTCCATCTCGAGCTCCAGCAGCTGCAAACGAATCGGATGTGACAGATTGTGATGTGAGAAATGTCAAAAGATGGCATGCGTTCGACAAGGGTTATTCACAAGACTTCAGTAAAAGTGTTCTGCAGACGTTTGTTTGCAGGGAATGTGGCAAGAGGTTTGCGAACTCGAGCAACCTGAAGCAGCACATGGTGTCTCATTTCCCTGACCGCCTGTTCCCATGCTCCGTCTGCAACAAGAAGTTCAAGCGACCACACCACCTGAAGGAACACTCTAGAACACACACCGGGGAGAAGCCATTTGAGTGCAGCAGATGTGGCGAGAGGTTCCAGCGGTCCCACCTTTTGATGAAACACAAAGAGAAGCATCACTCGCAGTATGCCTACTCCGTGGATTTCTCAGCAGGAGCTGGAGCAAGAGCAGGTCCGTCTGCTGTCAGAGTCAATGGGTACCTCAATAAACAGAAAACTGATCCACATGAAGTGGCCATGCTTCCAGATGCAGATAAGAGCACCGGTATTCTCAGTCACAGTGAGACTCACAAGACAGATGATGCAGATTCTGACAAAGAGGATCTGAGTGGCGGAGAGGGTGCATTCTGCAACATCTGCAATAAAGAATTTCCATCAGAAATACTACTGACGGTCCACAAGCGGACTCATCCAGGGGATAGACCACATCAGTGTGGCCATTGTGGAAAACAGTTCGCTTTGCAATATCTTTTGGAAGTCCATGAAAAATCATGCAGTCAGGTGTAATTACTGCAGCAATTGTGGCAAATAGCTTGTGTGGCAAATAGTTCGTTTGGCAATATCTTTTGGAAGTCCACGAAAAACCATGCAGTTATTAAATGTAATATGTATGATGAGCAATTAATCAAAGTTGTCGCAATACTATGTAGGTTCTTGTGGTATTTATCACATGTATTATCAAAATAGTTTTTGGTTGTTACTGTGACACAATATATGCAGTGACATGTTATATGGATTAGTATTAACATTTAGTTCTTTGAACCAATTTATAGTTACTACTCTGTATGTGTACATGTATTTTGAAGAACAATGAATTTATTTGAGGTATAGTTAAACATATCATGTGGAGGATGTTTGAAACATTCATTTCTTATTTGTGAACGAGTTGATTTTATCATTGATGAAAATATTTGCTTTGATATCAGGGTGTCAGATTTATAGGACACTTTTTTGCTTCTTTTTTTTCGGGGTGGGGGATGCTCTGTGATAATTAAAACCCATTGGATTTTGTTTTGGTAAGGGGCGGGACGTTGCCCAGTGGTAAAGCACTCGCTCGATGTGCGTCAGTCTGGGATCGATCCCCGTCAGAGTATTTCTCGTTCCAGCCAGTGCACCACGACTGGTATATCAGAGGCTGAGGTATGCACTACCCTGTCTGTGGGATGGTGCATTTCGAAAAGAGTAGCCCATGAAGTGGCGACAGAAGGTTTCCTCCATCGATATCTGTGTGGTCCTTAACCATATGTCCGACGCCATATATCTATAAATAAAATGTGTTGAGTGCGTCGTTAAATAAATCATTTCCTTCTTTCTCTGTTTTGGTAATCATGGTAATTACATGTATATTATATGACAATGGGTAATGGACTCTGGTTCTACGATTTTTGCTGACAGAAACTATTTCTGTGAAATCCAAATACCTGGACATGGATGTCCCGTAAAAGTAACCAAACACAACTTTCTTTTAGACTTTTTTTTTTTTTTTATCATACTGAGCCATATTTCCAGAACTACAGCATTGTGAGGGAGGGGAGTAAGATCTAGTCTGTTCCACTCTGCATCAGTCTTTAGTGATTTCTCTAGAAATTAGGGAAGGCATGGTAGACCAAACACTTTTAGGGCATTTTCACCATTTTCAGGGCACTTGTTTTTCATTAAAAATATAACAATTTATTTTTTAAATAAACATTGATGTAATTTATGTGCTTGCTTTAATAAATGAATGGCAAAAGATATAAAAGGCATATTTTATTAATTAATAACACCTCTTTGGGTGTTTTATAAAGGCAATTTTAGAATTAATTACTGAAAAAGGCTTGTTTAATCTCAAGGCAGCATGGCGCTGATTGAGACAAGATGGTGCCAGACTATTGAGGCATGGTGCTGCACCATGCTAAAACAAGCTAGGGAAAACACTAGTTTTTTATTACTTACAGTACTATATACATTATTTGATTTTTGTCATCAAACAAACCGATAGTTGAGCATCCTGGGAGTTGCTGATTAATTTAATACTGCTACTTTAATATGTTCAGACGAGTTATTAGCGATTTGAGGTATGGTAGATAGCCAGTTATCTCTATGGTTGCATTGTGGATGCGGTAAATTTTGTACAGCAGACTTTATTATAAGTGTAGTGCTGGCACTGGTATCCAAGGTACATATGTTTTTTTCATTTTACAGAAAATTAACTTTGAACTATTGCAAATGCATTATATTTGACATTGATAATTTGTGATTATGTAGACCTGTGAAAAATAATACAGATGTGGCATAGTGTCATTAATAGAAGACATTTAAATATTCAAATGTTATGTGGAATTTCAGTGTGTTACATCAAATACAATGTTTGCTTCTGTTGGTTGTCTGAATATTTTAATGATAAAAATTGTAGTTTTTGACCATCTATTAATTGCCCGAAATATTCTTTCACACTCTTTGAGTCTTAAAACAAGACCACGTTCATCATTATAAGATGTTACAGATTCCAGTCCGATGCTTTTTCCTCATCCGTACACTTTTTCACAGATGCAGTCACATTTAAGCAAAAGATGTGAATGTGTACATTGGTAGGTAATTTTTTATTTTGTTTATGCTGCCTAGTAACTTCACCGATTAAATTAATGAAATCGATTATCAGTATCGCTCCACTTCCATATGTTGTAGGTGCTACAATGTCATGTGTATAGGTCTACGGTTCACTTTTCATCAACGTGATTCCACTTGTGTTTTATCATGCATGTTTCCACACATGGAAATAGATGGGCTTCTAGAATTTTTATAAAATTCACTAGCCATGGGATTAATGATTTTAAAAATTTATTAGCCATGATTAAAAATTCACTACCCTACTTTACATTAAGTTGATACAATTTTACTAAATAATAGTAATAATTAGACATGTCCCCTAAAGAGGGAGATAGAGCTTAAAAACACTAACATTGGGGGGCTTGTGGTGTGAGCTGGATATTTGTATTTATAAAATAGACGTAACTGCAACATTTGACCAAAAAAAATCACATGGCAATAGTAGTAAATAACTAGCTCAACATTTAATGTCACTAGCTATGGGACATTGAGAGTGGGGATACTTTAATTTAGAAGCCCTGGAGATATATTTTACATGTACATGTATGCGGTTTCAGAAGATCATTTCTATAATAAAAAAAATTAATGTCGTCGGAAGTGTACCTTTAAGCTGCTTGTAGCGTTTTGACATCGGTGCTGAAAATATGTGCACGAAGAAATGGCTCAATCAACTTTTTTTCGCACAGTGAATGCCGACATGTGGAAACATGTATATGAAAAAGGTGCACTATATAATATCGATAAACTTACGCATAGAATTGCATTAATGGAAAGTGGGCCCAATGTGTACGAGTCAAATACATGTATTAATTGAATGTCTTAACTGAATGTCTGTGAGCAGATCATAAAAATGTATGACAAACTAGTGGATATTAAAGTAGCATGTATCAAAATATTTTTTGGTTAGTAATGTTTGTTTTTTATTATAATGACCAGTATGTAAAAAAATCATGTGGCATTATATACAAATATACTTTTGTTATTCACTTGTCGAGGAGAAATGCGTGGTCTGTAGTACACTTAATATTTGGGTTTTTTTACTGGTATTTTGTGTGTTAGGATTTACTATAATTTACAGCTGCCACTAATTTATGCTTATTAAGTGTTTTAAAATTGACATTGATGACAACATATATGTACATGTAGCATTTCTTTTTTTTACAAATTTTAATGTGCTTGCAAAACTTGAAAAACACCAGAATTGATGTCGTATGCAATAATACAAAACCAAAATACTTTTGTAGTTTGTACATAAATATATTTTATGCATTTTTGAACTGAAGAATTATATTTTTTTATGCTAGTTCCAATCCTATAAGTATATTAACAAGAGTTCTATATGAATTAAATTTTCTTTTGGCAATAACTGTTAAATCTTGTGTTTGCACCAGTTACTTAAGCAAATGGTAAACCTATAAGCAATATGTTTAGTCAGAATACAAAGCAAGTTCACTTGAGAGACTGTTTAGATTATAATTGTTTTTGATCATACTTTAGCGACAACACATTTGTAATATAAACAGTTTTTCACTGTACCTCGGTCACTTGAAATCATTAAGTGAACAAAAATAGGACAATTCCTTCCAACATAACCAAATTATGAGGATTGTTCTGCAACACAAAAATCTCACATAGTGAGTGAGTGTGTGTGTGTGTGTGTGTGTGTGTGTGTGTGTGTGTGTGTGTGTGTGTGTGTGTGTGTGTGTGTGTGTGTGTGTGTGTGTGTGTGTGTGTGTGTGTGTGTGTGTGTAAAACATGTTGTATTATCTATAAATGTACAAAGTATAAATTGATGAAACCAAAACATGTACCTGTATATGTAAAATATCTTTCTTACACACCCGTTGGTGATAACACCATGCGTTATTTAGAATAACGTGTACCGTTTACACACGTACATGTGCTATCAATTTTAAGACATAGACTGGCTGCTCCTGGGTGATGATGACCAGGTCACCAATGCCATATATGCAATGAAAAACAACACGATGGAAATCTATAACATTGTGACATATACACGTAGTTAACCCGACAATCATGTGTCTTGTGATGTGTAATTAAGTCTGCTACAAGTGAAAAGGGTTGTAAATATCTTGGTCCAAAAAAGATGTTAAAATTTGCTTAAAACCTGGTTTTTGAGGATATGTAAGAAATAGAATAATACATTTGTGTCCGTTAGATACCATTTATCTCACAACTTGTTTAAAAACGTATCAAACTCGCTTTTGCTCGTTAGATACATTTTAAAACTTGTGAGATGAATAGTATCTAACGGCCACTCATGTATTATTTTCTATACAGTATATCATGTACATGTAGGTAGACATTTTTATTAACAATTTCTAAAGAACACTGTAAATGAAAATAAGATGGCATTTCTTAAATGACATCATTTCAGTAAACGTTATCTTCCCACAACTAGTTTGGTTATGTTGGAAGGAATTGTCCCATTTTTGTTCACTGAATACCAATATAATATTAATAAATAGAATATACTCGTTCTCACAAGAAAACTGTTTATATTGTTTTTCATTGTACATCACTGACAGAATATTGGCTTTAACCTCTTCAGGCTTAAAGGGAATTCTGCTGGGCAAACCAAATTTTTCTTTCACTTGTCTGCCAATATTTTCAATTTTACAAATAAGTAGTTTATTTTATTCAGTTGCATAGGTGAGGTTTTTTGATTGCTCAAAATGAAAATGCATTGTTTTTTACCTGTCCACCAAATAACCACTTGTCATGACAAACGAACAAGTGTGTTACATCTTGTGACCCCATAATAACGGTTCCAACTGACAATTCAATCAAAACTGATTTATGAATGAGAATAAGTGAGGCATATTCTGCTGTACTTGTATGTAAAACTAACAGTAAACCCTTTTTGAATTATCTCCCCTGTTTTATGTATCTGCTGATGACATTAAACTATCTGTTAAGTTAGCAGATAGACGATGTTTCTTTCAAAATGCAGTAGGAGGTACATGTCCCGATATATAGCAGTTCAACAAACATTCACATTCAAACGTATGACAATAGGAAGTGCATTTTATGAACACTGCATGTAACCGTCAACAGAATAGTGCTAAAAACAACAAAGAAACAAATACTTCAGCAAAACATTTAATAACTGTTGTTAAATAATAAGTCTTTAACAAGTGTATAACTAGTGTATTGAAGTACTGAGCAATAGTTAATCATTGAAATCCATTGTGTATATAAAATATTATAGCACTGAAAACACAGATCTTAGAATGTTAGAATATTGAATTTGTAGCTGCATGCTGGACATGTGGCTATATTTAGAACATGAAACATGTTTGTACATCAGTGCATGCTATGGGATCAATTAAAAAAATAAACCATTTGAAATGTTTTCTTTTGTTTGTTGGTTAGAACTGAAAAGTTAACTAAGAACTATAGAAATACAAAACTGTGTATTCAACTTTCAGGCCTCCAGCCTACAATACATATATGGTTGCTGTATTAGCTCCATCATAGCTCCATCATAGTCTACAATTTCAACAGTATTTAAGAATAAGTGGGTATAATAACACTATTAAATTACATGCATTGAATCAAAATAATGAATTTATATAGATGTATGGTTTTTAGCCAGTACCTGACAGTACACATACATGAAGTCTTTCTTTCTGGAGAAAATGGCCCACAAATGTAAATAATAACAAAAAGAAATTTTATTAAAATATTTGCTGTAAAATATTTTACTAGTTTTAACATACCGTATATTGCCATGTATTAGCTGACTTTTGAAGTCCAGAAACACTTTCCAAAAGAAGAGTACACGGAGGCAACAAATTGGAATATAAAATTCTGATCGAAAATATGCCCGACCGCAACATCAATTTTGATCAGATCCGTAGCCTTTCACAGATTATTTAACAATAATTTGTGCACAGTATAAATAAACCACCCCACCATGCACTATTATGCAGTTTTTTGTTCTTGAATGAATTATAAGTTTGATGAATAATAATTAAAAAAATTACTTGTTTTATTGTCATTTCAATGGTAAAAACGTATTCTTTCCAACTGTCCACCATCTTTGTTTGACCTGTGCTGGGACCAGTCTTTCATATAGCAAATTTAAAATACAAAACAGTATTTTTTCTTCAAACAAGTATTATATTTCTAATATTGTTTTGTTGGGAGGGTGCATTAAACTGTGAAGTAATGCCATAAATAAATTAAGCTCATTAATGACCATACCATATACAGGGAACAGCTGCAGTCACGGACCGCATGATCTTTTGTTTCTGTGTGTGGTGGTGGATTAAACATGCCTCAACGATTTTACTTTTTGCTGTCCAGTGAATAAATTAATTACTTGTGTGCAGTGATATGTTGTTACAGCTTAAATTATTTATTTTTCTGTTATGCTTTATCATCAGTTCTAAATTATTTTTCACGGCATGGTAGATGTTAGCACTGCCGCATTGATTGCGATCACGATTACCGTTTTTGTAATAATTAAAGGGAAAACAAATATAATGAACAAGAAAAGCACAAGTCTATTTGTTGACAGTATTATTGAAATCGATACAACTGGACAAAAGATGGCTTCGGCTTGTACACAAGGCCAATGATTTTGTACTAGATATTTAGGGTCAAACTAAGAGGTCGGCTTATCCAAGGAGTCTGCTAATACACAGCAATATACGGTATATATATATTTTTTAATTTATTTGTTTTAGTTGTGTGGATTATTTAGGAAAATATCTATCTTACCTATACAGTATACAGTGGTGTTCGTCTTATGTTTTACTCTACTTGTACACACAGATACATTTTTCTTCTTCATAAATGTAACAAATTAAATACATAACGAGTAATAATATGGCTACGACACACTAGTGATTGCACCACTTTTAATTTAAAAAATTTATTTTTTAAAATATATATTGCTAATACCATCTAAGGAAGGTATATTTTAGTAATGTTTATACCACATTTTTCAAAGCGCATTGTTAATTAGTTTTATCACTGTTGTCTACTTTATGTCGCATAGAGCAGCCACCCCGCGCAGCACCCAGTGGTCTGGGTTCTGTGTGCTCTTTAGGATGATAATGGTGATGAACGTCAGATCGGTTCTATTCGGTTTTTTGTACACCGGACATTGGTACAGGCGGGGGTCCTTGGGAGCCACGGAGTTGATGGCATACATGTAGACCACTGGTAAAGGTGTAAACAAGACCTTGGCCGACGACTCGCACAGACGACTGTTACGTTTATCCCAGCTTGCACCTTCTAGGAAAAGGCCATACACATACACACCCTCCTGTTAATGAAAAAACAAATTTTATAAAAATAGGGTTTCATTCTGATCTGTAAACAAAACATTTGACTAATGTGTCAAAAACAAACCGCTATTGAATATTATATATGAACCATATTTCATGTACCCAAAATGCAAAAATAGAAGAAGAAATTCTGTAGCAAGACGGTACCTGATGTTAAAAAAAAACTTGTTATGGCTTCTTGGACCTAATTTTTCACAAAATACATTCTTTACATTTTGCAAATGTGACAAGTGTGTTTGGGGAGGTATGTTAACAGAAATGCATTTTTCATAAGATAGGGGTTTTGTGATTCTTAATGACATGTATGACGCTAGACGGACATTTGCACAGTTATGATTGCTCTACATATTTAACCGGAACATTCAAGTGTTTTTGTGTTCTTCAATACCATGAAAGAAGGAAAGTTTTTCAACTGACAAGATATTGTAAAAAAGACTGATCGTTGCCATGAGATAAGACAAATGGCAAAGTGTAGTTTTTACAAACCGCATATCCTGTGGCAGAAGATTATAAGACATGTAAGTCCTACTGAATTTTCCTTTTACTATTTTGTCCTGTAGATTCTGTTAGAATATAGTTTAAGTAATGCTAAAATATTAACAACATCATGATATAAAAAAATTCTTTTTGCTTAAAGGCACATTATCACCATCGGTTTGCATGTGCTATTTTTTTTACACTTTTACATGATTTAGGTCTAGCCTACTTGTGGAGAAAAAAGTAGAAATTTAATTAATCAATCCTACTATTAATCTTTGCATAAGTAATGCAAGAATATCAAACTGTAATGTGGAGTCAATCAACTTGTAATGCAAAGCCTCTCAAAATTTTATATAGGGCCAGGATATAGCCCAGTGGTAAGGCAATCACCTAATTTCTTTGGTACACTTGACCATTACAACCCCCCCCCCAATTCTAAAATAAAGAGTGTTTTTTAAAATGAAAAAATCATTTCCAATTTTCCTTCATTCAGAGAGCAATTTTGTTTGTTTTTTAAGTGAAATAAACATATTCAGTAATACAGGGCTAACAAGTGCTTTGTATCATGTACAGTTTAAATTTTGATTTAAATTAACTGCTTAAGTTTTGGGACGAGTTAATTTTTTGTGGGTAATTAAGTGAAATGTGAGAGTTACTTGCCCGGGCAATTTTTATATATATATATATATTTAGGAGATAACCATATGTAGTTTTTAGATTTGCCATTGTTATTGTCTATTTGATCCTGCAAATGTCATTTTTGACCGAAGGCGTTGGAAAACTGTTTCCTTCTTTCATGGTATTGAGGAACACAAAAACACTGTTTCTCTGTAACCTAACTAGCATGCCATGTGCAAAAATTACATATTCAAAAGAGGTCGGGTCCAGCTAGATATACAGGCCAGTGGCAATGAACTGAAACTAAGCACGGTCCTGTTGATCATTTACAGTTTCAACATTGTTTTATAACTTTTAAACAACAGCCTTTAATACAAATATTTGCTGAGAATTATATATTTATAATATATATATAATTACATATAATATAATGAAATACATCAAAGATATGCTAAATTAAATTAACGGGCTAATTAGATTGGGAATGTTGACATGTAATACAAACATTACAGGTACCGGGTACTCCGATTATGTAATTTTAATTCCCAAGCTTCGTACTGAACTTAAATTCTGATATATTAATTAAAAACACTATAAACAGGTAACAAACAGAGGCCTTACGGTTATCAAGAAACTGTTTTGATGTCATTGTTAAGGTTCAGCTTTTGCAATTGGCCATAAAAATGGCCATGAAATTGTAATTGTGTCATGTAACATTGTTTTGTCTGCCACTGGCTTTTTATCTGCAGTATGGAACAAGTGGGGTGTATTTGCTACAAACTATGACAACATTACTTTGTATAATATGAGGTGAGTTACTTCATTTTAAAACATCAGACAAACACATCTGATGCACTATTAACAAGAAATGTTACAGAAATAAAAAAAAGAAACTTTGCAGTTGAATCTATTTTTGACACCGTAAGTATAACAATACACAAGTGTTGTATTGATTCTAGCCTGACTAGACTATTAATAAAGAGCCATTGCATCATAATACTTCAGTCCCAGTCATTTGGTATGCTTTATTATTATTATGAGAATGAAACAAAATATGCGGTTTATATGCACAGTGGTTACCGTAAAATTGATAAATAAAGCGCACCGTTTTATAAGTTGCACCTTGCAATTCACAGTAAAAAGTAGCAGCTTATATGCCGAAAAATACGGTAATTGTTGACAACCCTTACATGTAACACATGCGAATCACTGGCCACTGTCAAAGTTTCAAGGCAAATCCCCTACCTACCCCTGGAAAGGTGTTATACCATACATCTATGGATATATGTTTTGAAGATATGAGACGACCGCTCATTTAAGACAGTTAAAGTTGTTCAAAATCAGGTGAGAAACCTGTGCAAATCACGTAAAGTCCCAGTTTATTGGTGTGCTGCTAAATGAAAAAACCCAAAGCTGACCATTGTTCGAATTCACTCAATAGCAAGGGAATTATACTATTAAAGAAAAGTTTTAAAGTGTGCTTTGTTTAATGACCACTAGAGCATATTAATTTATTAATCATTGGCTACTGGATGTCAAACATTTGGTTATTTTTACATACAGTCTCAGAGAGGAAACCCACTCATTTTTCCATTAGTAGCAAGGGATCTTTTAAATGCACCATCCCACACAGGATAGCACATACCACATCCTTTGATATACCAGTCATGGTGCACTGGCCGGAACAAGAAATAGCACAGTGGGCCTAACGACAGGAATCAATCCCAAATCAAGCACTTTACCACTGGGTTACATATATGTCCCGCTCTATTAAAAAAAGAAACAAAAAAGAAAAAGAGTAACCTATGTGGCATTAGTGGGTTTCCTCTAACCTATTAACAATAATGTTATCATCAGTCTAGGCAGTTTCCTTGTGCCCATGGAGAGCGTTCTTGAACCTTAATTGAATATAAGCACAAATATAGCCAAGGCGAGGGTGTGATAATATAGCTTTAATTGAAATTAATGTGAAAAACACTACATTTTGTCATCTTTTTTAGGGTATTTTATGGGAAGTGAAAAATGCATTTTCATGGTACATGGTAAAAAATAGTGGAAAATGTGGCCGGATTCTAAACACGTTTGAAGAATGTGTTTTGTGAAAAATGAGGTCCAATTAATATGGCATTCATAAAAAAATTCTTGGAGCTTTAAATTACACTATAAAAATAATAATTTCAAAAGGAAAAGGAAATAAAACTTCCCCTATTTTGTGTCTTAACATCAACAATTGGGGGAGAGATGTCAGATCTGCTGCCATGATAAAGCTATTTCCTACATAAAAGCAAGGACTCTCTTTTATTTTACACAATTTGCTAAACAGGACAGTACATACCATGGTCTTTGGTTGTGAGGGAAAAGATGTGAGTCCATCGAGAATAACTGATCCTACTACCCACTGCACTTGAGAAAAATGCTTTACCACTGGGCTACGTCTAACCCCTCCCACTACAAGATCAGAATCTACAGTTGTAATATTAGCTTACTGAAGGTGGTGTCACAATGTCCTCCTTGAACAGCTTCAGCATGTCGTTGTGTAGTGTGACCGTGTCCAGGGCCCAGCCTTTGTGTGCTCTTGTCACCTCCTGTCTCATGGCGGTCAGGAAGCCTAAAAAACAACACCAACACATACTTAGTACGTTTATTACACAACTTGACATTGTAAATTATACAACAAAGGTTTGCCCTAATGCACGAGTGCCCCCAACAACTCAATGACATGCACCAATATATACTACTCAAAAGAATTTAAGGGTCAAAAATTGATAACCAAATAAGTTTCAGAGTGTATTAGATTGATGATGTAAACTATACCAAAAATTTAATTTATTGTTCCATATTTACAAAAAACCACAAATAAACGTCACTGTATACAAGAAAGTCACATGACATGCTGTCAAAGTTGAAGGTTGTCAAACATGGATTTTACACATTAGAACATTCGTTTAATAGTGTGTGAATCCACCCCTGGCGCGAATACACTCGACACATCGTTGCCTCATGCTGTTGATCAGACGTCTGAAGAACTCTTGGGGAATGGCCTGCCACTCTGCCATAAGAAGTTGACCCAGATCATGAAGGTTGTCCGGAGGGGCATGGTTATCCCGAACTCTCCTGCCTAATTCGTCCCAGGCATGCTCTATTGGGGCCAAGTCAGGCGAATATGCTGGCCAATCCATCCTGGCAATGCCGGGTCTGGCATTGTCATCCTGCAGAACTGCCCCGCCGCCAATCTGCTGAAGGCCTGGGAGAACCAACGGCCAAATAATCTCATTCAGATAGAGCGGATTCCATTCATATTGCCATCCACCACATAGAGGGGGGTCCTGTGGTGGATAGAGATGCCGCCCCACACCATGACGCTGCCACCACCGAACCGGTGACGTTGTCTAACGTTAACGTCAGCGAAGCGCTCCCCAGGACGTCTGTAGACACGAACCCGACCGTCGTTGAACTGGAGACTAAACCTGGACTCATCAGTGAACATCACTCGACCCCACTGAACACGTTGCTACCGCAGATGAAGTGTGCACCAGTGACGTCTGGCCGTTCTGTGACGTGGTAGGAGTGGTGGTCGAACAGCCTGGCGACGGCAGCGTAGATTATTGGCTCTCAGACGATTGCGTATGGTTTGATCAGACACTCGAGTTCCAGTCGCAGTCCGCAGATTGTCACGTAATAGGCGTGCAGTGGTTGTGCGTTGACGTAGAGCCACATTGGTGATGTAGCGGTCCTCTCTATTTGTAGTGCTTCGGGGTCTTCCCGAACGTGGACGATTTCGAACAGAATTCGTTGCTTGGTACCGTTGCCACAGTCGGCCAACGACACTCTGACTGACACCAAGTCTCAGAGCAACATTTCTTTGCGTATTGCCATCCTGAAGCCAAGCAATAGCCCTTCCTCGATCTTCGATAGTCAGTTGACATCGTACCATTGTCGAATTTGGAGTGTGCACCGTACACGAACGCAAGCTCCAATTATACGGAAATTCAGCATTGGGAACATGGAATACACATGCAATGCGTGCAAATGAAGCGCTTTGTGAAAAAGCAAGTTATGGGCACTTAGCAGACCTTTCGCTTTCGCCCTAATTTACTGGTAAATGTAAGCATGTTTTCGCCATTAGAACTAGTCGACAGTGTCAATGACAGTGGATTTTAATTCATTTATGGGTTGCTTAGACCCACTTTCGTCAAAATGGAACAATACCATGCGTGACATTATGGTCTAGCTAATATAATTGACATTCGGAAAATAATGTCGAAAATATCGTCTGACCCTTAAATTCTTTCGAGTAGTATACATCACAAATTTTATATACATTTATTGTAAAATACTTTATTTTTGCGTACATCAATAAAATTTGTGAAAATAAATTCCATGCAAACACAATATGACACTTAAAACTGATAATCAAGTAAGCCATCTACATGATAATCTAAACACTAAAACATTTTGTATGGGGTTTTTTTTCCGTAAGTGCTGGTGATTAGTTCATTTGATAAAAGCAACACACATTAAAAAACTTAAGTATAAAATTGCATTATTAGTATGTGTAAAATGTAGAATTTTTTTTTAAACTGGCCTGGGCTTGTTCAGTAATACTACTCGTAGTACATGTTTAGTCTTAACCCTAATGGTTTTTCGCTTGACAACAATGGCAGTACGTCGCGGTCATTTTCAGGGATCGATAGCTGATTGTGACAGCTAATTTGATAATAAATTTGACCGTTTTACCAACAACAAAAATCACCAAATATTGCAATATGAATCGTAGTTCGGGTTTAAAAAAAAAAAAAATTGCCGAATTTTAATCACCATTACCTATCTAAAAATAATAAAAAATTACAAAAATCCACGAAAATAATACTTACCAATTCATATATGAACTTTATTTCATGTATTTATAAAACATTTAAGTGGATATATTTGAGTAAAAATTATAAACTTGTACCCACTCAACATGGTTTTTGTCCAAAATTAATCTAGTAGTCTACTGTACGGTTAAACTAGAGCTAGTATTGCATTTGGGTTCATTTTTTTTGTACCAATTTTAAGATTATGAAAATAAATGCTTGCAAAAGGATTCATTTTCATTAAATGGCAAAAATACATCCCCCACCCCACCGATCCATAACATGCCAATATAACCTAACTTGTCTCTATATTTTGCATAGTGAGTCCTTCAAGACATTTTCTATTGAACCCCCATATTTTGCTGCATGGCCACTTAAATTAAGTCTTATGATTAGTACCAAGATATCTTTTTATGCACCGTTCAACAGACATGACGGCCTAATTTCTCCTGTATAGTGGATGCACTTATGTGTGTTGCGTTCACATACTGACCTGCACCCTGGGTTGCAGCTAGTAGTCTACTGGAATACAAATCCAGTACGAGGATGTGAATGCAGTACCTGTCTGCTGTAAACCTTTTGACTGAGTATACTTCTACTTTTATGGATTATCAATGTCTTGTTGGTTATATCTGAGAAAATTAAAATATGGATTGCAGTACAAAGCCTAGGATGTGAACACTGAAAAACAGGAGGTGCTGTCAGAATAGGGAAGAAGGCAAATTAATGGTATTATACTGCTAGAATGATCCCACTTTACCTTGTGGATTAAAAAAGCCAGTCATCCAGAATACATCGGGTCGCCCACTGTTGATCCAAGAACTGAACTGTTCGTTTCGTTCCAGCAACTCGGTGAACCAAAATCCCAATGTTGATGATTGCCAGGATACCTGACGCCAAACACTGGGAACTTTGGCATCAAACATGTTGTCCAAGGCATCACGGAGTCTCTAAAAACAGTACAATTGACAAACTACTATAATCTGACTGCTAGTCTTTCATTTAATCAAGTTTCAGTTTAAAGGTGCACACCCTAGTTTCAGCCCATGAAAGTGGATACAAAGTTTAGTTAATTTACAAACCTGCAACACACATGTACAAAACTTAATATTCTAAATAATAAAATGTAAGTACTTCTAATTTAAATGACCAAAAACGGTTTTACTAGAGAAAAATATGTTGTAGTGTTTAAAAACTAGGGTCTGTCACTTTAATATCTAAGCATAATTAATATCTAGAAAATACATATTTCATCTTGTACATCTAGCTTTGCAAATAAAGAGAGTTCCTTGCTTGATACAGCACAATGACCAGATGAAATCACCATGTATGGTAAAACGTTCAGATGACCAGTAAATGCTTGTCATAATGTTTAAACAGGCAGTAATGAATATGTGAAACTGCAATATGCAACTACCTACAGTTACAGTCAAACCTGTACTAGCGGCCACCTGTCTTAAGCGGCCACTTGTTTCCCTCCCAAATGATTTATAATGTAAATGCACCTGTAATAAGCGGTCACCTGTCTTAATGCGGCCAGCGGCCACTTAAATCAGATCCCAAATCGCTAAATACCTGTATTAAGCGGCCACAGTAAAGTTTTACTATTATATAAAAGGGATATTTTAACAACAGCGATGCCATGCCTACCGGTGTTTACACAATTGCACAAGTCTCCCCAGGTTGTCATGCCATGATCAGAGGCGGTCAGGCCCTTTTTAAGGCCCTATGGCCAACCTAGGGAAACACCACAGCATCATAGAGGTCTAATTAATGAGCTACTCTCGATTCACTAATGTCAAAACCTATAATAGCTTCGGAACTTTCTTTTTGACCGACCGTTCAAAATTGCACCCAAATTCCTCAATCAAACTTGCGCACCTTTTCTCTTTTGGCATAATTCTTGCTCCATTCAAAATTCCATAGCACCATTACCCCCCTCCTCCGCCTGCTACCGACCGCGGTCGGGCTGCTGGTGCTCACTTGCACCTGCCAGTGCAGGCAGTCCCTCCCCCCCCCCCCCCCAACCTTTTCAGTCCTGGGCGGAGGAGCATGCCCAAGATAGGTGTGCGCTACAACAACTTGCTCTGAATGTGCACGTAAAGCCCTATGACATGACATGACAACAGTGATACGGTGCAGCAAATAACCGATCTTCACACCTTCAGGAATACTAGTACCCATTCAGTCCAGACATCTCTACGGTGTATCAATTAAGAAAGTATGACTCTGGAATGCATGCAATTGCCTCTGGGCAGGCTACGCTTGACATAAGTAGATTCACCTACTATGACAATACACCGCATGAAGTAGGAATTAAATAATTAAATGGAAAAAGAAAACAAACTTCTTGAGAACGGTTAATTTAATACATTCCATTTGCATTACATGTATTTCTGAAGGCGACAACATGTCAAAAGTTGATTTCAAGTTAACTGTGAAGTACACATCTGTTGATTAGCAGTACAGACGGTAAAACAAGAAACAACAACAAATGTTTTAAAGACAATATATGTGGCAACCTGTACTCAGCGGCCACCTGTCTTAAGCAGCCATTTTTATCTACTATCTTGTGTGACTGCTTAAGACAGGTCTGACTGTATATACAACAGCTGTGTTTTAGAATAGCAAGTGCAGACAGATGGCCAGTTTCCAGATTAAAAATGAAAACAATACAGTATCCAAATAAAGTCCTCCTCAAACAATTTTTTTTTACATCTAACAATTTCTTTGATATGGGTGAATTTCATAACTGACATGAAAATAACACACCATTTTGTTTATCATGGAGCTGGGACAATAAAATATGTATTTTTAAGTCAATATAAAGATCTACACATGGTGATCAAAAACAAACTTTCATCAAACAAAACTAATCAACATAATGCATCCATTGGTCATTCATAATTTATGTCTGATCAGTTGAAATGTAACATGTAACAGGGGAGTTAGAAGACACATGTGTGCTAGCCAAAACTTAAAAGAGGAAGACGTATTGAAGAATATTAATACTGAGGGCTATAAACACAACTGGTAATGTCCAGTCATGGTTTTCAGGAATACAAGTTTTAATGTTTAAAAAATTCTGAAAAATTAAAAAAAAAGAAAAAAAAGAAAAGAAAGAAAAGCAATTCCCCTCCCACAATCATATAACTTTGGATCACTTGTTTTTCATGTCTCCCCACCAACAACACAACCCACTACAAAGATACCCCTTCCCCAAACCAATTACATTTAAAAAAGGAAAAATATTAAAGTTTGTATACTCTCATTATTGTTATTTTTGGACAAAAATTGTTTGATTAAATTGCTGGAAAGTCGCTTCCATTAACCATCATTTAAGCACTTGGTTGAAGGAAAGAAATGGAAAAGGCATGACAGGATAAAGTTAGTTTGTTTTGTTTAACAACACCACTAGAGCACATTGATTTATTAATCATTGGCTATTAGATGTCAAACATTAATTTGTTAATTCTGACACACAGTCTTTAGAGAGGAAACCCACTACATTTTTTTTATTAGTAGCAAGGGATCTTTTATATGCTACACCCCACAGACATATCACAGCCCTTGCTATACCAGTCATGGTGCTCTGGCTGAAAAGAGAAATACACCACTGAAGACCTACCTCACTCATAATAATAGTTCCTTCAATGGCTAGTTTCAGGTCTGTTAGTGTGGACCTCACAGCAGTAATCACTCTCTGCATACGGTCAATCTCCTGTCGTAGAAATATGATCAACGGCTGCAGTAATCCCATTTTCTTCAACTGATCCAGCACCTAGCAACACACACAAATGGTAAAACAAAACCACAACATTAATGGTAATATCTCAACAGGTCATATGACCAATCTCTCATTTCCCATTCAATCAGATAAGAATTGCTAGATAAGAATTACTGTTCATTTTCACTTCTTCAAATGTATTATTGGCTTTAATGATGATGTCTATAGATAGTTCAGAGATCTGCAGGAATGAAAAGGTTAACATAGTTGTGGAGTAAAGATTGGAACAGGTAAAACCTAAATGGGTATATCTACCAAGGAGATTATACTCCTTTGTGGACATAGAGTCCAAGAACTATCACAACTGAGTTGAATGAAACAATAACGAAATTGCTGAAACTATCAATTACACTTGACTGCCTGTTTGCTGCAAAATGTTTTTTTAAGCTGATTATATTTTGAACTGGAATTGATGCATTACCTTATGGTGCACATAATCTGGTGGTAATTTCTCGAGCATATCGTCTGCTAATTTGTAAACGACACTCTCTCTCGTCTCTCCACTGCCACCACCAGAGTCCTTGGGCTGAATACTGAGGATCGTGTCCAGGATCTGGTTTGCAGAGTTTGTCTGATACCTATAAACAATTTAATTGTTGTTGTTAATTACCTTAAACTGAGATATAGATAAAAGTTTGTTTTGTTTAACAACACCACTAGATCACATTCATTTATTAATCATCGGCTACCAGATGTCAAACATCTGGTAATTTTGACAAATAGTCTTAAGAGGAAGCCCGCTACATTTTTCCATTAGTAGCAAGGTATTTTTAATATCCACCATCCTAGACAGGATAGCACATGCCACAGTCTGATATACCAGTCATGGTGCACTGGCTGGAACGAGAAATAGCCCAATCGGCTCACCCACTAGAATCAATCCTAATGAGATAGAGATGCATGCACATGCATTTATTTCCATGCAGGCACCCATGCACACACACACACACACACACTGCTACATCAGGATGATTTAGCTAGTGCCATACATTGGTACAAGCCCCTCTTCCAAATGACAACCCACCCTCCAACTGCAAACACATACACATATGATATACATGCATATCCCAAGAGTTATGGCTTTTGTATATCATTAAGTATATCTATGGTGGAAGTTACGTGATATCGGCATTGGCATGGAGTCCGAGTGCCTCTGGTGAGTCAAGCACTGGGAGATCTTCGATAAAAATCATGTAGTCGTCAATTGATTGATACTGTGGAATCTTGTAGCCTTTGTAAAACTGAAACGAATTGTGGAACATGAAGTCTCCAAACCATACCTGAAAATAAAAACAAATATATTCTTTATTTCTTTATCTTTCTGATTATCAAGGAGGCAATGGTTTTGTTTAATGATACCCAAGTACATTAGTATGCAGTTGTCAGCTTACTCAAACTGTAACAGTTGTAGAATTTGATATTCTGCAGATAAGACAACAAAAAGTTTAATTACTGAGATCAAACTTAAACTATTCATGTTTCCTCGAACTAATTTAACAGTAGGCTGGTTAGGGTTTTTTAACGTGTACACTGAAAATATTTGCAGTCATGTAAAATTAATTATTTAACATGGATGGTCACTCCATATGACTATATCACACACACTACTTATTTCGATGCCTGCAATCTTACCCTTCCAAAAGTATTGAGCAGTCTTTTGTCATAATCATCTGTGACTCGACCTCCATACTGTACCTCACCAAGCATGTATCGAACTGTTGTCCAAGAAACACCCTGGTAACAGAACAAGAAACATTTTCTCTTACACCTGCATGTGCACTACAGAAACTGACCTAATAAGTAACTCATATAGGATACACATGGTTACTCTTGAACAACTCTTAGCTACATTTGTTCATTAGCTCATCATTTGGCCTTGAACATGTATATATATATATTGATGATATATGGATATATAGCCCCGATTAGACTGCCTCTCCTGTCCAAATTGCTCTGTGCTGTGGCAACATTCTTATCGTTTTCTATCAGTGATAAATACAGTGCAGGGGTGGGGAAAAGCCCTTTTCCCCCGGTCTGGGACCGATTTTCAATCTCCCAGACCGAAATTATTTTTTAAAAACGCGCGTTTGCCGGTCCCACTTTTGTCATTCTTGTCGGTCCGAAGCACTTGTCCATTTCTATTACTGGAACAAATTCCTATCGGTCAATTGGACCGGCCAGCCCAGACATCGGTATCTCGTGCATGATTTAAAATAATTAATAAATAGTGGTCAATATGGCTGGTGTTTCAGACGTTTGTGATTTTAAAATCTGCCTAAGTATATCGCCAGTCACTGAAGTCGGACCTACAGTAGTGTCAATTGACTGCCACTAGGCTAGACATTTGTCAAAGTCGCTGAGCCAGTCAAGAGATTACACAGACATTAACGATAGCACCATTCTTGGTTTAGAGAGCCATCAAGGTATTACACTCCAATTAAAACAAAGGACCCAGAATTTGCAACTGGTTACAATCAACACCTGTCAACACCTGTGTACGGAGCTCTGTCGGGTCAAGTGTCCTAGTCTGAAGCAAGAGGCTTTTGTGCAATACAAACTGCTTAAAATAGCATAAAATATAATGAAATAATCTATAAATGTATTTATTGTTGACTGTTCAATGTAGTGTATCCAATAATTATAAAGGATTTTAAAATTAACAAAAGGTTTCCACCTTTTTTTTAACAAGTGGGAGTAAGCAGAACAGATACATATACTGTTATCTCAAGAGCCAGTAGAGGTCAAATTTCATCCAATCAATGATGACGTTATTACTCTCTTTGTCTAAACATGTGCTAGCTCAGGCTGTCAAACGCTTCAACGGTGCCATGTTTTATTAATTTTCAGGATACAGTACTGAATACTCGTACTTTTTATACATATATGAGAATTAAAATTCACAACTTTTATTCCTTTTTTATATTATTTATTCTATTATGTAAAATATATACAATTTGTGGGGTTTTTCACTGATCATATGTGATTAATTTTTTTTCTCCTCATGTTTTCATGTTTATCGTTTCGCGTTCATGATTCAAGATAAAACTATACAAATATCACTATGATTTTTTTTAAAACTATTTAGCAAATATCATTTTTTAAATGTTTTTTTATTTTTTTATTCCCTTTTCTCCCTTTCCTCGTGTAGTGACGACATCAAGTGGGACCGACTGACAATTTTATTTTTCCCCACCCCTGATACAGTGAAACATCTTCAACAAGGACAATTTAAAAACCAAAAAAAACAACAACAACACCCACAACAAACAAACACAGAACCATTAGTTACAACTGTATTTTCACACTACAGACAAAAAAATTACAAGGCTACAAAGCAATTTAACAACTGATCTTCACCAAGTTTCACTTTCATTACCCAATAGAAAGTTCACTGTAGCTTATGAACAAGGGAGCGTTCATTATCTTTTACATAACAACCAAGATATCACATTAATACTAGTTACCGATTCATATATAAAACATTTAATGTTTTAAGTGAATATATGTGAGTACATTTTTTTAATTTGTACCCACTCAACGTGGTTTTTGTCAAAAATTAATCCAGTAGTCTAAAGGTTAAGAAATCTTGGAACTTGAGTATTAATTTGTGGTATGAATATTGTTAACAGTGTAATTTCACTTAAAAATAATAATGATAAAACTGTAATGTTGGTAGCCAGGTAAATATATCAATATAAATGATACTATAGTTAAACTATTAGCATTTCTGAATTACCCTTCTGATGTCGGTATCGTCAAGATGATTGCGAATGAACTGCACACTTGCAGTCCAGTCAGAAGTGTTGAATTCATAAGGAATGTTCCAGCCCAGAGGACCAAATTTTCTTCTTTCCTAGAATGACAAATTACATCCTTACTAGAATTACTGACAATTATAGGTCTTCGCAATGCATGGTGCAATTTACAAAATACTGAAAACAAATGTCAAGAGTAACTTTCTTCATATGTCTGTAGTATGTGTGTGGTCCTGTTTTTCATTAAATCAAAAAGAAAATATCCCCCAAAATTCAAGATAATGATACAAATTCAGGTATATGTACAGAAAGAAACTCACAACTGCTAAAATGGTTACAGAAATATGATCAAAACTGGATGTCAGTTGGCCATCCTGAAAATCAGACGACAAAACTGAAAATTTAACTAGCAGCAATTTAATGTTTATAGTGACAGACTAAAAGGAGAAACGCACAAAAAATCAAGATCTTCAACATCTGTGGAGAGAAAGAATAATTTAATAAAAGAAACTTTACAAAGAAAAAAACAAAAACAAACCAAAAAACTCACTTGTACAACGGTGTGCAAAAAGGACACTGCATAGAGCATTGGTTTCCACTGTGGCATGTTGATGATATCCAGGAATTCCTGAGTGATGCCATTGTATGTCCGCTTGAGACCAGCCTTGATACCTTGGGGTGGCTCATTGGTGAATTTGATAGAAATCTGAAAATTATACAATCCACAGATATACAGGACCAGGCATTTATCCAGGATTTTTCGCCATGGTCCCATGTCTAATGGGCTGGCAAAATTAGTGCCAATAAATTATAGGTCACCGAATGCTGCAGTACACCAGTTAATTTTATTTATTAGAACATACATTAATTTTCAGTGTCACTTTCTTTTGGGAAGGTGCCTATATTCGAACCCAAAGAATGCCTGAGGACACTGGACAAAAAACTAGAAAAACTTGGAAAGTAGGAGGCAATTAAGGGAAGCTTTTTATGAAAGAATAATAATTTTTGGATAGCACAAATCTGGAACTTCTAAAATATTCAGAGGATTTTCATCTCGTCTAGTATTACACTAAAATAGTTATTTTAATAAAAACAAAATTACAGTTTATCACCAGATCAGTCAAATATATAAATGTCTATACCCGCCTCCCACAGACCAATATCATATAGTAAATCATAAAGAAAACATTGCATAAACAGACTTGTTAAAATAACCTAGCTATCAGTGTATAGAATGTTCTGCATTAGACTTTCTTATGGAAACGCCTGTAATTGTAAAATTGAATCCCACAAAGCATATTTCTTACCTGAAGCAAACTGATGGGGAAGTTAGGGTGAACCTCGGTTGTAATCCACACACGGAAATCGTTATGCATTTGAGGTGTTTCAGTCATCAGCTTCAGAAACTCAGTCATAAAATTAAGACTCAAATGACAATTCTGCAACAGGGCCCAGCCCCCCTAAACACAAAACAGAAAGCAAAATGAAGACAAAGAAATACTTCAGTGATGCTGCAAACCTGACAAAGCACTTTTTCCCCCCACCAATTCCAATATGACATAATATTGATTATAAATACCTTTTCCTACTCCTACTACAGCAAATATCAGTTTTATGCCAAAATGAAACACAAAAAAACCCACAAGGACATTAAGCAAATCTATGTAGCAATATTATTTAAAAGTAAATATTTGTACTCACTTCATGGAAAAACTGGGCTAACAACTTTCTGGCATGAACTTCTTGTCCTTGTCCCATTGAGATTGCTTTGAACTCTGTTGGAAAGAGACCAAACAATACAGACCTTTTTCATTAATTTATTCTATTCACACATTCAAGTAAGGTCCAGCTTATAGATGATGGTCATTAAAACAAGTCGCTGTGATGACCTACACATACCTAC
Organism: Gigantopelta aegis; assembly: GCF_016097555.1. NCBI lineage: Eukaryota > Metazoa > Mollusca > Gastropoda > Neomphalida > Peltospiridae > Gigantopelta > Gigantopelta aegis. The sequence goes on along the minus strand of NC_054710.1, from coordinate 37,616,245 downwards.
CAGGTTTTATCACACTCTGGGCTGGCACTGGAATGAATGAATGTTTAACAACACCCCAGTATGAAATCAATAAATCCCACTGGTTCTCAAATACCAACCAAGTCTTAAAAATGACCGTTTTCCCAGGCTCTTCCAAACTTCTCTATTAGCAAAACATTGGGTCTTATCACAATAATTGTAGACGTCAAATTTTTTATTAAACACCATCTTCTTATACTCCAGCTGCCCCATAACCTTTAATAATCAATCTTTCAAAAGAGATGATTTGATTTGATGATGGTTTGTTCCACAAACATGCAGGAAACATTTTGTTCAGCTAAACTGCATTGCAATTCGCTGTGCAAATTTCAGAGATCGCGACACAATTCTAAACATTAAATAGTAGTTCCTAATCAATTTTCAATCAATTAATAACTGTTGCTAATGCAATACCGTAGTTTCATGAAGATCCAGTACATTTTAAAAATAACCTGACATGCTTACCCATGTGCTGTTTCTTAGCTAGCAACTCGATCTCACTGGTTGGATCGGATCCCATGGACAGCAGACAGACAAGAGGAATATTTGGCGAACTTTCATCCCACATCTTCTCCAGATCCAGAATGACAGGCTCAACAAAGATGTCACCTATAGAGCTGGCGATGTACTTCCGGGCCTGAGCTATAGTCCTATCCGGGCACCAAGATCTAATGAGGGAAAAAGACGGTTTAAAGACAGCTTATTTGAATGGCTTTCTAATATATTACTAATGAATTGGCCGATCAAAAACATGGGAGTTTTTCAAATATGCACTCTCACAAATACTAACATTTTACCATGGTCTTTCATATGCCAGTCATGGATTTTTTCAAATGCACTCTTCGACACATATTATGGCACATTAACATGGTTTTTGATGTAACAGAAAAATCAACCTCTACTGAGAGGATTCGAACCACAGACTCTCTGTACAAGCGTCCAATCCTCTACCAACTGAGCTAATAGGGAAATTCCCACTAACTACTGCCAGTAGGAGCACTTTATACATTGATATACCAGTGGTGGAATATTTCAAATGCACTTTTAGGTATTATGGCACATTATAATCGCCTTTGATACATACCAGTCATGAAGTTTTTCAATTACACTCTCCGACAGATATTATTGCATCTTAACATGGCCTTTAATATACCTATAGAACTGGTTAAAATGAAGGGGAAAATAACAGCAAGTCTGTCCACTGAGGTGAGTATGTCTGTGCACATGCGTGTGTATGCCTGATCCATTGATAGCCGAGATTACTCTACCACTATGACTGAGCAATATCACCAAAACACTTTCAAAACCAAAAACAGTGATCTTGTATCCAGTTGTCTACCTAATAAGTAAAAGCTTTCTCAATGCATCCAAGGCAGAAGAATATCCATCAGGAATTATTTCCTCTTCTGGTATATCAGAGCTAAACCAAGATTTCCAGTCCCTTTCATGTCTTTCAACCTACAAATGATTAAATATTTCAGCAAGAACTTACTACCGTATTTTCCCATGTATTATGCACACTATTTTTTTCCCCAAAAATACAGGTTAAAAATGGGGATGAGCATTATACATAACAACAGAATTTTTATTTTTAATTTAATTTCCAGTGATCACCAATAAAAATCATTGATCAGTAGTTTATGCTACTTTACAGGTTACTGACAGTGTTCATTATAACAAAATGCCAAAACACTCTTAAAAATGACTTTTCACTTATGATGGTTGTAATAAGTGTAAAATAAATGTACAAAAGCATCCATACCTCACCAAAAAGTGCATACTAATGACAAAAATGAACCATAATATTTTTAATTTCCATGAGATTTAATTCGGCCATTTCCGTCAAACCAGAAATATACAATACTACTATAAAATTAGAAATCTTGCGCATTCACATTAAGCACGAAAACCAAATGTACCATAATATGCTATATTTTTGTTTTCATTTATTTATTAGTCATTTACAGTGTATGGGTATATAATCTTGTCTTGATTTATGCATGTGTAAGTCTGTGACATGCAAGTACGCAAGTACTAGCCTATGTTTTGTGTGACATGTAGGTTTATGTATGCAAATACCTAACTTAAGTTTTTATTCTTGAATATACTGCTGCTTTCACTTTTAATAGTTAATTTTGGTGACCAGTGGAAAACGGTACATCTTGCATTCACCATCTAATTTGTCGTTTAAAAAACCGGTGCACATTATATTGTGGTTCATGGTTTTTTTCTTGGAATAAATGTTCAAAGTGGGGGATGCACATTATACATCGGTGCGCATTATACATGGGAAAATACGGTATATAACAACTGTAAATAGAGGGCACTTCAGCTAAACTCCAGTGTACAAATGGAGGTCATATATGTAGGCTTGTTGTATGACAGGTAACATGACTGTGCTTAAATGCAAAACTTAAATACTATTACCATCATCTATCATGCAAAAATAATGACAGTTTATACTTTCATTAAATATATTGCTGGAAATGACAAAAAAGAAAGAAAAAAAAGTCTCCTTCTGTGGTATGTGGTTTGAGTATAAACATGTTTCATTCTATTGTATGTGCTCCGACTACAATTACATGTGGATTATTTGTTTTATTATTATAATATTCACCTGGTTCTGAATCTCTGAAAACTGTCTAAGATGGCTAAGCTGTACTAAATTGAGCCAAGTCATATCTGAGATCCATTTGCAAGGTTTAGGGGCAACAGCATTAAGATCAAGTGCAGCACCACCTGAAAAAAAGCACAGTTTTCCATTTTCAAACTGTATCTATCAAGTTGTGTTTTTAATAACTGCAATGCATTATTAACAGAACATAACACAATTATTAACCAATTTGTCTATAAAATGAAGATAATGGATGCATCAAAAGAAATAGAGAAAAGTTGTTCAGGTTACGAAATACAAATAAAGTTGAGAAAAGTCCATTCTTGACAAAATTTAACACCATATAAACTTTGATCAATCTTATTTTATTCAAATATAACATACACATACAAGTATTATTGCCATAAAAACTGTGGTATGAAATGACTAACAAAGTTTTATGTGTGTGTTAAGGTCCTTAATAGTAGAAATAATGGTAATTGCAAATTTAACTGGTCTAAATGCAAAACTTTCACTTCAAGACAAAAACTGACTAGTTACCATTGCTGCTGCTGTCAATAAAGTAATACCTATATCTCACCTTTTTACTTTGTAAAGCAGACAAAAACAAAGAATTTTGTTTGCATAAATTTCAAAGAAACAAGGAAAAAGAAGAGAAACTATGGAAACATGTACAGACTTCTAACAGAAATCTTTTTAAGATAGGTGCTACTCACTCACCCTTGACTAATATTTGGAATTCTGAAATCGTTATGGCGCCTTTCTGCAGGTCCATCTTCAGAGCCATCAGAAGAGTGAAGAGAAACTTATGCTCTTCGTACAAGCTACGGCAAGTGTAGCAAAATGCCTCGTACGTCAGGTAATTCATGATATTACCAATTCGTTTGCTTGCTAAGGGATTCTTCTTAGATCTAAAAATAGGAACAATATTGAATAGTCAGTGGACATTCGCCCTCAAACATATCAAACTCTAAAACACATCAAATATAAACCTGTTCATTTCAATCTGTGAACTCATACAATAAAAGTTCATATTGAAAATAACACTGTATAATAACCTTGTATTTCACTTTATTGTTCAGTTGTTTAGCTAAAAATATTCATAATCAAAAGAATAAGTTAATAATAACAAACAAATAGCAGCTGTCAACATGCAAAATATCTAAAGACTTACAACATAAAGTTAACACTTGCATAAAACATGCAGTTTGTAATCTGTGAAAATATTGTTCATTATTAAAAACTTGTAAATACATTTCAAAAATCCTCAAGCTACAAATAGAATTGATACATCCCAAAGGTTCATATTTTATTTTGAATTATTGTTTTGGATCATAAACAATAACATTCAATAAAACAAAGTACCAATATAAAGTGACATTATTTATATTTTCATCAAGAAATGAACAAACTCGTATTGCTACGGCTCGACTAATATGATGACCTTAAATTGTAATGAATGTAATGGGTGAAAAAATATTTCAAACATTATTTCCATAAATACATTGGGCTTTTCTTTGACCCTGTTATTTAAAAAAATAAGTTTGATGGCTGGAAAAAAAAGTTACATATAAAATTATTGTATAAAATAAATGTATACCATTACTACAAACAATAGGATTACTAGAAATGTGCTGAATATAGAGACATTCACCCTCTATTCATAAAAAATATATGCATACTGAAATTTTTATAATTTTAAAAAGGCTACATTGGCCAAAAAACATGTTACAATCTCTAACCCTTGTTACAAAAAACTCTAGATGGTTCATTTAATACAAGCAACCATTATTTTCTCATATTGCCTTACTTAGTCATGGAATTGTCAAATAATCCAAGGAACTGGTTGAGAGACAGCTGGTACATGTTATTCACCATGCTCATGTCACAGATCAAAAAGTACAGAATGCTACCTCGGGCGGCAACTGGAAGAAGACAAAAGAGATGTTTGATTGCCTCACTGTATACACAATGCTGATGTTGATGACCCATCTGCTTATATCAAGTGGCTTCTGAAAGTTAATCACTCCATAACTCATTTTATTCTATAAATTACCCATGATATACATGTCATAAACGCATGTGATAATTTAGTGTATTAACCCGGTTAATAATGGTATGCAAATTTGCAAGGTCTCTAGGTAATGTGTTGCTGTAGATGGGCCATTTGCTTACAAGATAAGAAGACCAAATTAAAATGTGTGACATCAAACTAATTTGTGCTAATCGTGATGACGTCATATTACCGATGGCGGCGACTTTAGTACTGTGATTTACTAAAAATTTAATTAAAATGTTTTTTCAGAAGTGTTATAGAATAAATAGAATTCGCTACTCATGTTTTTTTAATGTGTAAAATATCAACCTTGTCTAGTTAATCGGAATTTGTCTCGGCAGAGCCTCGACAAATACTGATTAACACAGACTCGGTTGATATTTTCCATATTAAAAAATACTCGTGATGAATCCTCTATATATTACATATCTGTCATTTTAAGACATACTAATAACAAATTAATTCAAACACTGTGTTTATTTTATCTTTTGACAAAAAAGAGTGAGTTAATTAGGAAAAACAATACAGAAATGTCATCAAAATGAAAGTGGACAAAAGAGTAACCTGGTCTAAATTCTTCTCGTGCCTCGTTGATCTTGATTTCAGTCTCAGCTGCTATGGTCAGTTTCTCACTGACCTCTGCTGCAGTAATTTTCGTGTTGGTCAGCACTTCGATAAGTGATTCGTCATCAACTAGAGCTCCCTGCAAGCATACATTTTTATTAAAGGTTAACTTTAAAATGTTTTGCCAAGTTATAGTCAAATATTAAGAAATAACATTATATGTGTTTTCATTTCCAATAAAGGCTATTTAAATTTTATAAAAATTAGAAAATCTTGCATTAAAATTGGTTTTTGGTTAAAAGAAAAAGGGACAGTTATATAACTTTACACTAGTTATTGGGAATACAAAGTATACAGTAAAATAGATTTAAACTGTATAGCTTATAGTTAAATGCTAAAAGATTGTGTTGAAATGATTTTCAAAATGTGTTCAGCATCTGACCCAAAACAACACACAGAAGTTATACGTCATGTGATTCCACAAATGATCCACAATCAAGATATGGAACATTTTTGGAAAAGCTAGGCAAAAGTAATAAATACAAATTTCTGAAAACATGATGCAATGGTTTGTTGCAAACCTGTATACTGGTCAGCTTATAAAGTAAGTTGTCTTCTAACTCTTGCATTTTCCGTTTATTGGCAGTCACGTCTTTCACCAATTTTACCCTTTCCTCTTCCAGTTCCTAAACAAACACAAAAACAAACAATAACAAAACCAATAAAAGAACAAAAGTTAATGAAATAAGTTTTAAAATACAACAAAACAATTATACTGTATACACTGTTGTATAAATCTTCTTAGTTTTAAGTAAACATTAAACAAAATGTTTAGTAAACACTACACAAATAACATTTCTTTAAGATAAAAGTAATAAAATTGGTTGGCCCCATGATAGAAACAATAGAATAGAATAGAATAGAATAGATGTTTAACCTTCTGACTACTGCAGGTGAGATATCTCGCCCGACGTGACGCCAGTCGACATACTGTACACTGAATACAGTGCATTCCCCAATTCATATTTCACAGTTTTGCACACGACACTCACCAGAAACAGGAAATAGTTTATTTTACAGCATGCTAGCTTTTGTTTATTGTCATTTTCAGGGATCAACAGCTTATTGTGAAAGCTAATTTGATAATAAATTTGATTGTTTTACCAACAACGAAAATCACCAAATATTGCGATATGAATCGTAGTTTGTTTTTTGTTTTAAATCTGGTCAAAAACACAATGTTATTGGGAATAATGGACATAACTACTGGACAGCTGGCCACATATGCACATAAGTAAACATGACTATTTTTTGCCTAATTTTAATCACCATTAACTGATCTAAAATATCATAAAAATTACAAAAACCCACCGATATAAGTAGTATAATTTGTACGTAGCGGGGACAACAATGGGAATACAATGGGTGCACCTCCAGTACAATGGATATGCACCTCCGATACAATGGGTCCCCACTCCAGTACAATGGATACGTCCCCTATTGTTCTCTCTTAGTACAATGGAGACATCTCCTATTGTTCTTTCTTAGTATAATGGTGACGTCTCTGATTGTTGACATTATTACAATAGATATGCACCTATTGTTCGGTGGTACAGTAGGTGACACGCGTCTATTGTAACGTTGACGGAGTTCCGAGGCTTATTATAGACGCTACGAAATACGTAGGAAACCGGGTTACTTTTGTTGAAGTGGGTAACGAGGACAATGGGTACGACAGGGTACATTCTAAAGCGGTTTAGAAACTGTTTATTAAATTTGGCAATTGAAAGGAAATGAAAACTAGTATTTTGTTTCCATATATATTTTACAAACAATAGATTTAATTTAATATGTGTGAATGTACTAATAATAAATGAATAATCACTAACGTAAAACTTTATTTGTTGAATTGGATTCGTAGCTATAGGTCAACTCTAAAACTATGCCTGAACAAACATGTCTTATAAAGCAGAACACAGCGTGACCTAGTTAGACCCATGTACACATTCCAGCAGATCACAATAGTTCTAATATTAATATCCAGATAGTCTTTGCATTGGTACTGACACAAAATAAAACCTGGGGTTTCTGAAACATCAGGATCATCAAAAACAAGACGTAACCACCTGGCACTGACGTCGATTTCGTTCAGTTCAGTTAATGCTATCGGAAAGTAGCGTTTAATCATATCATCGTGGGACAATGTTTTACAAGTATGAGTTCTTTCCTCATCAAACATGCATCCCATACACATTTCCTTAGAAAGTCGCTGAATTAGTTTACATATCTCAATCGCATAACTCAGTGATAACCAATTCTCTAAATGTATTCTGTTCTCAAAATCATCCACTTCATCCACGAGAACACGAGATGGTCGTATTTTCCTAGTAATTATTCGCTTGGTACTGTTAGTCGAATCACAGAAGGAACTTTTAGCATCCATAACGCATTCCGTACGACTCTCAAACCAGTGGTTAGATTTTCTTACTATTGTTTCATCAAAACTGTATTCGCATCTTAAAACATATTTCCAACTGAAGTAGACAGCTTTTTTCTTATCGTTAGTGTTCATCTTCTAACGCAGTTGTTACAGATAATGATTAAAATACACTTTTCTTTATCTTATAACACATATTCAAATGCATTCGTTAAAAGACAAGTTGTTATTGGATAATGCTAACAAATGAAACTGGTTTCAACTGGTTTGCTAGTCAAAAGAGTATTTCAACATATATCTCTAAAATAACACCTTTCAAAAACACCCGCTTTTCAAAGGGGGTCATTGTACCTACTGTCCTCGTTACACGCTTCAACAAAAGTAACCCGGTTTCCTACGTATTTCGTAGCGTCTATAATAAGCCTCGGAACTCGGTCAAACCTAACAACAGACGCGTGTCGCCCACTGTACCTCCGAACAATACTCAGAACTCGGTCAACGTTACAATAGACGCGTGTCACCTACTGTACCACCGAACAATAGGTGCATATCTATTGTAATAATGTCAACAATCAGAGACGTCACCATTATACTAAGAAAGAACAATAGGAGATGTCTCCATTGTACTAAGAGAGAACAATAGGGGACGTATCCATTGTACTGGAGTGGGGACCCATTGTATCGGAGGTGCATATCCATTGTACTGGAGGTGCACCCATTGTATTCCCATTGTTGTCCCCGCTACGTACAAATTATACTACTGATATAATACTTACCGATTCATATATTAACTTTATTTTATGCATTTATCAAAATTTTGTCAAAAATTAATCCAGTAGTCTGAAGGTTAAGAACACCCCAGCACAAAAAATACAAGACCACAACAAAGTCTCTCCCATGTAACAACTGCTTATCCAGCATACATACTTACAATTTTTTCTTTGAGAATAACATGTCCAAGCAGCTGATCTTCCAAACCCTTCATGGTCACTGTGAAGTCAATAATGGATGTTTTGGCACTAACCTGGGCAAAAACAATAAAACAAAACATGCTAACTAACTAACTAAACATGGCAAGTTTTCTAAAAGTTCAAGATATTCTGTACTGAACAAAATGCATGTTTAACTGGAATTTTTATTTATTCCATCTTCTTAAATTGTCAAAAGTGTGAAGTAAATAATACATTGCCAGTGAAAATTAATTATGTTGAGGCTCATGCATTATCCCTCTAGGATTCAGTTTCATAGAACCTTTAATTAAATACCACATAGTGATAAGTAGAGGAATATATAACTTACAAACAAGTTCGGATACTGACCCATGTGGATTAATTAGCTCAGCTGCCATCTTGAATTAAAGATGGCTGCCAAAATTGTGAAGGAAAAAAATGCCAACAATGGATTTAGGTTTCTTTGGGATATAAATAATTTAAAAAAATAGTTATTCCAAAATGTAGTAAAAAAACAATGAAAACCCCAAATTCATGACATAACAGTGTAGACTACAATACCATTCACCTATAGTAAAAAGTTGTTTAATAACGTTAAGTAACTGATAAAATCCTACTAACAAGTACCAATCTTATTCATTACCTCAGGTGAATATGATGGATTTGGCAGCTTTGTAGTGATGTATAAGTAAAAGCCTTTCATTATATCAATCTCCTTATCGCCAACTTTAAGCTGAAAGTAATAAAACTTTTTAGTAAAGAAATATTTGCATATATCAGGCCAGGTGTTTATGAAACTTTTAGAGTCTAGACACAAAGCACCATACCAATGTTTATGCATAGGACATCATTAAAGATTTAAATCTAGTTTTATAAGCACATGCAAGCCCAGAAGCAAAGACTCAAAACAAAACAAAAATTATACTAATAATAATGATGATGATGATATTGATAATAATAATAACAACATTAAACAAATTAAGTGAAAATATGTCAGTAAAAGTTAAACATTGCAACTCTTTCCATGTAAAATTAAACAAAGCAGTTGACACAAGGTTAAATTTTGCACAGGTGTATATTTGAGGAGAAAACAAAAATCCTCATTATTTAAATAAAATACATAATTAATAGTTTAATAATTTAATGGGATACCTTAAGAGTGGTGCCCAATTTGATGAAGTTCTTCTCAAGAACATTGTCAAGGGCTGGATCGAGTTCTTCTTCAACATCCTCTATCAACAAAGGACGTCCCAGTGACAGACAGTCTTCCAAGTGGGTTCGGAAATATTTGTGATTCAGTGAGGTTACCTAACAAAGGCAGATTATTCCGAAATAAATATAACCGTCGTAAAACAGGTTTAGATAGGCCTTTTGGCACAGGTATTAAACATAAACTGATGAAAATGTTTTCCTTATTCAGAACTATTTAACTTGACCTTTTACCAGATGCGTATTTCTTCCCTAAGTCCACTTGAACTGACAACTTTCCTTTAGACCCATGGCTTACTGTGGAATTCCATAGACAAACTACGGTTGACCGAGCTGCTTAATCTATCCGGTATAAATGAAAACCTCCACAGAGTGCAACAAATCCAAAGTGGCAGTGGGTCAATATACGTAAAGAACCTCGGTGGTGTAAAGGTTGTGCCATCGGACTTCAGGCTGGTAGGTACTGGGTTCATATCCCACCTGAGGCAATCAGGGATTTTTCATGCCAGTACCAGTTCCAATCCAGAGTGAGTGCACCGCTAGGCTCAATGGGTAGGTGGTAAGGCCACATACACTAAGTTTCACCAACTTCATGAGTGCGATTATGGGTGTGTCCCCTGTGTATGACGTCAGGTTCAGTGTACCACGGGCTCAGGTGATACCGAGATAGCTCAACTGACAACAAACATGGAGCACAGACCTGTCAAGTAGTCCCATACCAAAATGGAAATACTGTGGTTTCACCATCTCATCATCATCCATGTTTGTAATGTCAATTTTTTTGTAAATGTCTTTGTCTCTGTGTTAAATGTTTGTGGCATTATTTATATAACTGTTCATAATGTATAAACCTGAAACCAGCACACTAAACTCCAAGAATGAACTCGTATCAGCATGTCGACACAGACGCAAATACCTTCTGTGCGCATACCACACATCACCTATTATAGACCTGCATAGTGACGTAACCTCGACGTCACAGAGTCCATTACGTCATCAGCTTTCCGTTGACGGTGTAATTAAATCTACATCTGATGAGTGAGAGCAATAATTCAACTCTCTCACGAAACAAGCCTGTCATGTAGAGAAAAACATACACTTTTTAACGATATATCTGGCTCCCACACGGTTGAGCACTCTATAAAATAGCGTCTTTCAACTCGAAAACGACTACTATTACAAAGCTCCTTATATTGTTGAGCACTCTGAAAGCCGCCATGGAATGTGTAAACTTTGGATACTCTACCAAAAAATATACCGATCGCGAAACCTGATGACTACAGAAAATGCTTCTTAGAAAAGACCGAGTCATTCCTAAGGAGATTAAGATGGAGATCTTTCTTCTTCCTCAATCCCGAAGTTGCAACACAACAGAAAGAAAACATACGGATTTAACACCAACAAATCCCCTCCTTCTATACCAGAACTCAAGAACTTCGAAGAAAAAATGGTAAGACTAGCTAAAAATCTACAATTTAACAACACATCAAGCAACCAACTACAGCGAAAACTCGCTAAGGACATAAACACTATAAAACATGACAAGAAACTACTCGTACCTGCCGATAAAACCACAAACTTTTACAAGCTAGACACCACCACTTACAACAGACTACTAGATAGCAACACAACCAAAGCATATAAAACAGCGCCACAGAACTCAGAACAAGAGATAACCACTAAAGACAAACACATTGCAGAAAAACTAAATCTAGCAGACCGCATAGATACAACAGCAAAAAGTGAAGCATTTATTACGTTAAAAGACCACAAACCAAACTTCTCCAATAAACCCACCTGTAGACTAATAAACCCATCTAAACCGGAAATTGGCATAATAAGCAAAAAAATCTTAGAGAGAATCAACAGAAAGATTCTGAACACAACCAGAACAAACCAGTGGAGGAACACGTCAGACGTGATTAAGTGGTTTAAAGCAATATCCAATAAATCCAACTATTCTTTCATATGTTTCGACATATGCGATTTTTATCCATCCATAACAGAAAATCTCGTGAAACAAGCCCTACAGTTCGCATCCAAATTCGATGATATTTCTAGCGATGAGATGGAAATAATATTACAAGCAAGAAATTCACTGCTATTTAACAACAGCAAGGCATGGTGCAAAAGAGGCAAACAATCACGGTTTGATGTAACTATGGGTAGTTACGATGGAGCAGAAATTTGCGAAATAGTCGGGCTCTTTCTTCTTTCAGAACTACAAGCCAAATACGGCAACAATATAGGACTATATCGCGACGATGGCCTAGCTGCATTCAATGAGTCACCGAGAACCATAGAGATAATCAAAAAAGATATTTGCAGAATATTTGCAAACCATAAACTCAAGATCACCATAGTCGCCAACAAAAAATCTGTAGATTACTTAGACGTAACTCTAGATCTTGAAAAGAGCTCAGTCAAACCCTATATGAAACCAAACAACACACCTTTATACATCCACAACAAGAGCAACCACCCTCCAAATATCATCCGCAGTATACCAAAAACAATAAATAAAAGGCTTTCTGATATATCTTCGAATGAGTGCATCTTTGAAGAAGCGAAACGCCCATATAAGGAAGCCTTACTCAAGAGCGGATATAACTATAACCTCAAATACACCCCAACAGCAGCAAAACAACAGACGCAGAAACAACCGCAATAGAAACATCACCTGGTACAACCCACCATATAGCTCCAACGTGAAAACCAACGTAGGTCACCAGTTCCTCAGATTACTCGATGAGTGCTTTCCCAAAAGCAACCCTCTCCACAAAATTATAAATCGAAACACCGTTAAAATTAGCTATAGCTGCATGCCTAATGTTGGGAAAATAATTTCAGCGCATAACAAAACTCTACTTCAACAACACAGAGACAAAGACGCCGTTCCCCCCAGAGAATGCAACTGTAGACGAAGAGCTGAATGTCCACTTGAGGGCAAATGCTTGCAGAAAGGAGTAATATATCAAGCTACCGTTAATACACTCGATAACAACAAGCAAGAAACATACGTTGGTTTGACCGAGAACACATTTAAGACGAGATATACTGCGCACACGAGCAGTTTTCAAAACGCAACACAGAAGAACGCAACAGCGCTAAGTCAGTACATTTGGACACTGAAGGATAGATTCACCCCATACACCATTAAGTGGAAAATTTTATCCAAAGCAAAATCATACTCTCCAGCGAGCAAAAGATGTAACCTCTGCCTGAAGGAAAAACTGTTCATAATGTATAAACCTGAAACCAGCACACATCTGATGAGTGAGAGCAATAATTCAACTCTCTCACGAAACAAGCCTGTCATGTAGAGAAAAACATACACTTTTTAACGATATATATATATATATATACTCTTCAAAAAAAGAAACGCAAAAGGGTACAAATGGGTTATAACTCCGATTTTATGTTTCCTACCGGTTCATGCTTTGTGAATATAAGGTCATTGCATGTCCCAAACACATTCCCACGGTTACATTCGATAAAACGCAGCTACTGTACATTAAAGTTCCAAAATGTGAATATTCGCAAAAACGCAGCCACGTGCAAACCATGTCACCACTGCACGTGCGTTGTCTGCACGTGCAACATGAACACCGACAGTATAAAAGTGCAGGGTGTTCGCTTGCCTGGCCTCTGTATCTGGCCGACAGTTGACAATCCAGGACATGCCACGTCTCAGTGAACCGCAGAGAAACAATGCCATCGGCCGACTAGACGCAGGCGAATCCAGAACGGCCGTTGCCAGGGCATTCCATGTGTCCCCAAGCACCATCTCCAGACTGTGGGACCGTTACCAGCAACATGGATCAACATGTGACCTCCCTAGATCCGGTCGACCACGGGTCTACCCCCGGGCAGGACCGCTACATCCGGGTACGCCACCTTCGGGAACGATTGACTACTGCCACCTCCACAGCCGCAGCAATACCAGGTTTGCGCAGGATATCCGACCAGACCGTACGGAACCGCCTACGTGAGGTAGGAATTCGTGCCAGACGTCCAGTTCGAGGTGTCATCTTAACACCACAACACCGTCGACTCCGACTGCAGTGGTGCCAGATTCATCGACAATGGCCTCAACTGCGATGGAGACAGGTGTGGTTCAGTGACGAGTCCCGATTTCTGCTCCGACGTCATGATGGAAGATGTCGCGTGTATAGGCGTCGTGGTGAACGTTATGCGGCAAACTGCGTGCAGGAAGTGGACAGATTCGGCGGGGGTAGTTTCATGGTGTGGGCAGCCATCTCACACACTGGCAGAACTGACCTGGTCCACGTGCAGGGCAACCTGAATGCACAGGGCTACATTGACCAGATCCTCCGGCCACACATCGTTCCAGTTATGGCCAACGCCAACGCAGTGTTCCAACATGACAACGCCAGGCCTCACACAGCACGTCTCACAACGGCTTTCCTACAGAACAACAACATTAATGTCCTTCCTTGGCCATCGACATCACCGGATTTGAACCCAATTGAGCATATATGGGACGAGTTGGACCGACGCCTCCGACAGCGACAACCACAGCCCCAGACCCTGCCCGAGCTGGCAGCAGCCTTGCAGGCCGAGTGGGCCACCATCCCCCGGGACGTCATCTGTACTCTGGTTGCTTCAATGGGCAGGCGGTGCCAGGCAGTTGTCAACACACGCGGAGGCCACACCCGGTATTGACTCCAGATGACCTTGACCTTGGTGGTGTGTCCTATCACTTACTCACAATGGACTAGAGTGAATTGTGAACAATCCTGCAACATTTGGTAATTATCGGACTCACCATTCAATAATTAAATCAATTCTCCAAATGTTACGACAATGTGGTTTTGCGTTTCTTCTTTTGAAGAGTATATATATATATATATATATATATATATATATATATATATATATATATATATACACACATATACATACACACCAGGGGTGGGGAAAAGCCCTTTTTTGCCGGTCTCGGACCGATTCACAATCTTTGAGACCGAAATAATTTTTTGAAAACATGCGTTTGCCGGTCCCACTTTTATTATTTTTTCGGTCCGAAAGCGTCTGTCCATTTTTATTATTGGAAACAACTTTAATTTGTTATTGATGTTTCTGAAACTCAATACTTACCTAACAGGTGTTTATTTTGAGTCGTCATACATTTAAACCGGTCACACGGTCACACGTTTAATACAAATCAATCGGTCATGTTTTGTTTTTCTATCAATGACCGGAAATAGAAACGTTGAACACGGTGAATGAGCTATTTGTGTCACTTCTCAGTTTGTTCCTGCACAGGTGTCGATCGGTACACAATTACAATAGGTTTAATTAAGTCGGCCAGTAATCTTTAATAGCACTGTGATCATGTGATAACAAAATAATTACATCAATGGGATTAGCACCAAAAACCGCAATGAACAGTCGGTCACAACCGGTCACGAGATTAAAGGTTTACTTATTAGCGATGATACCATTTATTGGTGATAATGAAGGAAGGACGTATGCTTTAATTAAAACAAAAACCTAGAGTTCATCTTTAATCAAAGGTGATACTATTTTTGCAAATATGAATACGCTGCAGGTATGCCTATATTTGTCGACAAAAACAAAAAATTTAAGTTTAACGTATGTATACTGTTTTGCTGGGAAAAGCAGATGCTTGCGATTTGTATTGAGATATCAATGTCATTGCTTACATGGGTAAATAAGAGTAAAACACGAAAACAAGACGAGGTAGATACGGACGACGCGGAGGTTACGGACACAGGTTCTTCCCCAGCTAAGAAGAAAGTTAAAGTGCGATGTTTTCAGTCGGCGTGGTTGAAGCAATTTAAGTGGCTAATTTGTGATGATGGAGGTCGACAGTTGTATGGGGAATTGTCGGGTCGCGTCGCCAACAGGCCTTTGTAAAATAGTACTTCCGTACATGAACGCTGAGAGACTTTATATGACATTTACATAAAGAGTACAGTGCTAAATATATTTATTGTTGACTGTTAAATGTGTTTTTCATTATTATACAAGTAAATTGCTATTTTCATAATTGAAAATGTCTTGGTGTTTTTTCTCATGTTTATTATGAATGGGATGGGTATATAATATGTTATGGGAAGCAAAATGGTTTACACCGGTTGTCATACACAGTAGCTCAAGTTCAAGGTGAACCAATCAGCGTCGACGTTATTAATCGTTCAGTCGGCAACTTCTATCAATAGTATCATTGAATTAGGTGTCAAGTTGGTTGTTCAACGACACTTATCAGGACGCGTCAATAAAACAATATAGTAAAGAACCATAGCATAATATGAAATGAATTAATATCTTCCTTATTAGAAACATCATTTAATGTACAGATAAGTAGGTGTTTTAATGTACGTTGAGGGATTGGGTGTACGTGCAGTCGGATATTTTACGAGCAGTAAAGTCCCATAAAACGATAATAAACTATAAATTCATCAAGTAGGCCTATAAAATAGTTTTAAATTTTTTTAACCGGGGGGGGGGGGGGGTTAGGCTACTAATTATGTCATAGGTGGGACCGATTGGCAATTTTGATTTTCCCCACCCCTGATACACACATATACATATATGTATGTAAGGAGATTTTCTGTACTTTAAAGCTAAAAGTGTGTATAACATATTCAACTTCAGTGTCTTTTATCTAAAATTTGTCTTTTAAGTAGACTGAAACAACTGCAGATTTTTATTTATTTTTTTAACTTAACCTTTCAACAAAATGAATCACTCTTATCATTACTGTACGATTTTCTTAACCCTAACCCTAAACTTAACCCATTTTCTTTCTGGGGGAGGCTCCCCATACCCCCTGTTGACTGTGGTTGCATTCAATTCCATAGCGCCATAACCAAAAATTTCTTTCCGGCAGAAACACTGAACTTGTATTCTGGATAGAACAGGGACTTTGTTTTCTTAAATTGGCTTGATGATATAATTTCTGTTCTTGAATAGATATAAAAACTGAAAATAAAACATGAAAACTCCAGTAAAGGTGGATTAATGAAGAGTGTAGGAATTTTTTATTTTACCACCCTTCATGTGGTACGCCTGACTATACAGACTATTGCTGTCTGGACTAACAGGATTTCATTTTTTACCCATGTATGAATCAACCATCACAGTGACAATAAAAATCAAATCAAACCGAACCATAATCTTCTTATTCATCATTAACTGAATATTTTATACCTGTAAATCATTTTCCTTTTCTCTGTTTTTAACCCAGGTTTTCCCCTGACCTTGTGGGTCGATAAGCAGAGGATATCGTGAGGCCTTTGTTGTAATGATTCCATTCTGTATTGATAAGTCATCATTAGGAAGGCCTTGAATATTCCACTCGGAGATCTGAAAATCACAGACAATAGCTATGATATTTATTGCGGCTCATACAGATACATATGACTCCCTAATAACAACCTTTCGAAACAAAACCTCTCAAACAAAGCAAGCACTTAGGGGGGAAAAACTGATACGCAGAGTGTAAAACTAACAGCTATCCCTATCCATACCTTCATTTATGGAGAAAAAAAAGGTGATATTATCAGTTTAGAAAACAAAAATAAACCCAAGTATTGTTACTCATATGGTTAAAAATATCTTGGTACATATCAAAGTGATACGTCCCACTAGAATGCCAAGTGGGACGTAACACTTTGTCACATGACATCATCGACTGGTGCACTACAACCTTAAAGGAACGAGTTGAGTGATATAAATTAATTAAGATAGATTTGGGGTAATAAATAGGATATTAAACTTTCTACCATTTCGTATCATGTTTACTGAAAATTTGGGATGGAATTTGATTGTTTGCATTATACCATGATTGCCTCTGTAACAGTCTGTCACAAGTTGTACTCTCTGTTCATATCATAAGGAACAAAAAAACTAGGCGTATAACATCAACAATTTTAAAATATTTGACTAACCATTTTTAGGTACTAGAACATGCAAAACATAAACCTAACAAAATGGAAAAGTAAATGGCTAGTTTGTGGATACTAAAAATATCAAACAAACTTGCTAAAAGTTGGATAGTACAAATAAATAAGAAAGAACTGAGAAAAATGAGTGAAAGAAGTTAAACACTGATGTAATCTTTTGCAAGCAATTATCTTAAGACTCTAAAATTGCCTTAGTAGGCCAGTATTAAAAAAAAAACCCACATTTCAGTACCCTATTTATCAGGAATCATAAAAAAATACAATTATAAAATATGATCTTACAGTTGGATTATCAACAAGCATGCCAATAAGGTTAATATTTCGGGTGTGTGGAATATTTCGAGTGCTCATCTCCTTATTCCAGTCTGATATTAGCTTGGTGCGGAACTCTTGGTTGAATGGACCAGAGTAGGACAAGAATCCCGTACACAACAAGACATCTCCAACAAGTCTGTAAAACAAAAAATTGGTTTTAACACATTGTTTCATTGCTGACAAGATCTTTGACAAATAATCAATGAATCATATCCTGTAATTCAGGGCTAATAACATGTCAACCATTAACAATAATCATTGATATATCAGTCTTCAAGAAAAACACTGGTTTTAGCACAGACAGAGTTTCAATAATTATAAATAAACATAATAAACAATAATTATTGGTGTATATATTTAATTTTTACACAGCATAATACCTTTCTATTTGGGCTTTAAACTCGATACACTGGTCTGTCCATCTTATTTTCTCTCCTGCCAATCCACCAATCAATGCAGAAGCAGCACCCATACGGCGGCGGCAGTTTTCAGCATCATCCATTAGTTCCTGAAAGTATCAACAACACCAAACATTTATATCAACAATCATATTAGGATCACAAGAAATATATTGCTCAAGTAAAACTAAACACCATAATTTAATATGGCCAAGTAAACAACCATAGCATAAGAAACAAACATATTTACATATTAAAATTAGCCAGTGCTAACCCACTATAACTGTGATTAAACCATACATGGTCCAAACCATAATAATCAGAATTTCACAGATCATGTACATAATACATGATACAAAATATCTAATTATTATCTTCTGGGGGTTTTATGTGATCATGATTGACAAAATATGCATCTGAATTATGAAAAAGTTTTGCAAAAAGTAATAACAAAGGTAACAGCAAACTGTATTTCATACTTTCTTAATACACTGTGATCAGTTTTGAAAAATTGCTGTACTGTAGCTCCATTGTTACTGTCAAGTTACAACCAATTTCTGATATACTAGGATGTTATTTTACCAGCTTCTAGCTTGTATTAAGCTTTTGACCATATTTGACCGGGGGGGGGGGGGGGGGGGGGGGGGGGGGGGGGGGGGGGCAAGACAACTCATTGTGAGCTTAGCATGGGGTGGGTTTATTCCCTGACAAGGGGCCAGTTTTGTTGAAAAAAATTAATAATAATAATTAAAATAAATAATAATAAATGAACTAGGAAGAAAACAAAAAACATTCAGTAGCACATCTATTAATTAATGTTCCATTTGTTATTAATAAATAATAATTGTTTATTAATTAATTTATCTTTTTTACTAATATCTAATTATCAGAAACACACCTTCTATGTTACAATTACTTACCAGTGCTGTTTATTTACATTCAAAATTTAATGCTGAGAAGATTTAAAACAGCAATTAACAACAAACTCAACAGCATATACACACGTTTGTGACACAGGCAGCCAGCTTACATTACAAAGAGTTGTCAATCTAGGTCATTGTTCTTAACCAATCAGAATAAGCTATTTCCCTAATTAGCATAAACTGTGGACCCAGTGTGGTGGTAAAAATAGACATTGGTTTTAGTTCAGACTTAGGCTTGGGTACTTCAAAGAAATACTGCAGGCATGAAACTGAAAACAATGTTACACACTGTTACTGTTAGACTGCTAAATCTCACTGGTGGTAAAATATTGTGTTACATTTGTGTTTAATAATCTGCAGGAGGTATGACCTTTTAACTGAACTTGAGCAAACTTGCAATTTCGTGTTATTTATAAGGTGACGAAGTTGGGGGTGGGCTTATTTACAAACGAGTACCTAATTTCTTAAATGCTATCAAAATGGAGGGGGGCTTATTCAAAGACATGGGCTAATTTCCGGTCAAATATGATATATTCAGAGTATGCTTGCCAATAACACTGGTAACAAATATATTTCTTAACCTGTTTTTCTCTCATGGCTGCCTCGTAGACAGCTTGCACAGCATCCAATTCCTTTTGTTTCTCATCCAGCAAACACTGGGCATGATGTAGTTCCTTTTGAGCCACTTCTAACTTGGCTGCTTGCATGGCCAAGTTTGTCTTTTAATAATAATAATAATAATAATAATATAACGTGTTACAATAATAAATGCTTGATTTACTGAGGCTAACAGAGCTACAAAATGTTAAAAAAGTTAGTAATTGAATTCACATCATCATATATAAATCTGAATAAAACTTAGTAGTGTTTTGCGAGAATGGATTTTGTAGAATTTCAATGTATTCTAATTTACTATAAAATAAACTGAAATAACAACGGGTTTGCATTTCATACTTAAACCATTACAAATCCTCTATTTTGTTGCATAAAATATAACAAGTTACAACATTTTACATCAGCCTTGGTGCTGTAGTGGTTAAGCCATCAAATTTAAGGCTGGTAGATACTGGGTTTGCATCCCAGTAACAGCTCCCACACAGCAAATTTTAACGACTCGGTGGGGAGGTGCAAGGGCACTACATAAACTTCTCTCTCACTAGCCACTAATCAATCCACTGTTCTAGACAGACAGTCCAGACATGTGCCTAGGTTAGCGTGCTTGAACCTAAATAAGCATAAATGATTGAATTAATAAAAATCTCACATGTTCACAATACATTTAACAATATGGTCAACCATCATTTTTCTTCATACCTTGAGTGGCAACACGTCCTTGTTAATTTCATAGAAAACACACATAGCTTTGGTCCAAGCGAGGAGACCAGCCACATTTCCTGAGACCCTTTTGGCCGTTTCCATGTTGTAGTCTTCCATACCTAGATATGGATCAAGCAACTCCACAGTCTCCGCATTGATCGAATCATTTGGAAAGTTCATCAGAGTTGTTAGAAAAGATGCCCCGGCCATTAACTGTAACAATAAAAACACATTATTTGCATCTGATGGGGTTAATGCCTCAGAATAAACAATTTTATTTCTAAGTTTAAAAGCAATCTACTGAAGCATGTGAAGGAAGGAAGGAATGTTTTATTTAACAACACACTCAACACATTTTAATTATGGTATATGGCGA
Source organism: Gigantopelta aegis (assembly GCF_016097555.1). NCBI lineage: Eukaryota > Metazoa > Mollusca > Gastropoda > Neomphalida > Peltospiridae > Gigantopelta > Gigantopelta aegis. The sequence continues at coordinate 37,595,113 of NC_054710.1, read as the reverse complement.
TGAACATATGGTAAAGTACCACACAGATAATGAGACAGGAAACTCAGTCACCAAACAATGGGCAACTCTTTTCCGATTAGCAGCAAGGGATTTTTTATATGCAGCATTCAACGGGATATAGTACATACTACAGTGTTTGTTACATCAGTTGTGGAGCACTGGCTGGAACAATAAAATAGCCCAATGGGCCGACCAACAGGAAACTATCCTAGACAGCAACAAGCAAGTGCTTTATCACTGGGCTATGGAAAGACTTGGATGTGTAAATATTCAGTGCATGGTGGGAGAAAACAGATGATTCACAGTGTGATGTATCAACCTTTAGTGATTCACTCCAAGACGGTTTTGGACAGGGCCGGTCCGGGTCCATCTGCAAGTGGTCGATCTTTTTTTGCAGCAGTAGCAAGACACAGTCCATGATTCTCATGATCAGGTGAGGTGGTTTTCCCAGTTTCTTCACGGTGGCAATGTCAGATGGTTTGATGGTCTAAAAACAAAGGAAATATGTCACACAGTTATTTCACCTTTCCAGATTTACAAACAAACAGAAGTACACCACCATTAAGTACATATCTTATTTGTAGAACATTCAATGCCTGTGCAGAAAAATAACCATCAGCATTTTGAAATATTTTTATCAAAATCTTAGTTTCACGCAAAATTTATTTTAGAAAGTGAAGTTGCATGGTCATGTTCAACATAAAAAATCAAAATCATTCCCTGGGAATTCTCATATTCAAAATTAGATCACTTTAAGTATCCTGCTAGTGGCAGAAAACCTGATTTGTATGTGATTAAATTGGCTTTCGTGCCAAATGTGAAATCAGTCTAAAACTTATTTTTATTGCAAGCTGATTATAAATATACATAAAGATAGTTTGAACAACGATTAATGCCATTGACCACATTTCAGCATAAATTTACAGTTTTTCTATTAGTGATGGTTGTCATTTCAGCTATGTGATGTGTAAGATCGCACATATTTCCCATGATACATTTTACAATCTAATGCCAAAAACAAAGTTATAAAAAATGAAATTGTCAATTTAATACACCTGAGTATACACACTGAACATAATTTAACTATAAAAACTATCAATACTGTCCCCAAAATGGTAATATTTGTAATATAATTTTCTGACTCTTTTATAAGTCAAGACCCTACGTTATGAAATAATTCTTTGATGATAAACAAAATGCAACGTTAAAGGTGAAGATATACATAAGTTAAGTGTTAAACCTGAAGAGCAGCTTCAGCCTCTGCCAAAGCTGGTTTAGCAGCTTCCAACTTCTCGTGTGCAACAGCTTTCTCCACGTTAATTCCATCCACAATTTTTTGCGCTTTGTCTTTGACTTTCTCAACCTCAATTTTAACATGCTCTGCAGCTTGAGCACTCACTGTTACTTCAGTCAAAACCTGAATGAACGAATGTTTAATGACACCCCAGCACAAAAAGTAGATCAGCTATTAGGTATCAAGCAAGGGCAAGTACATGAATGAATTGATGATCAACATCAATATATAAGTTTAAAAATTTAGAACACTTTAAAAGAGCCAAAATCTGAAATAATTAGACAGTAACAGAATACAGATGTGTATGCAATACTATAAATCCATTCTTTTTTTTAATAGGCTGCTGTATTAAATGGTTAGTATAATTATAAAAAAATTAAGAAATTAATAATAATAATAATAATATACTACGGCCTTTTCTTAACAATATACAAATAAAAAACTATAAAATCAGGGATTTATAAGGAACAACATTTTTTATTTTTTGCACGTACTGCCCAAGAAGATGTATACATTGTTTAGATCAATTTAATTACAAAATGTTAACATGATCAGCACTCGAAACTAATTTGATGTACAATAAATGACTGGTTTCTATTTGCATTACACCTACAGTGTTACTTAGAATAGTAAATCACCTAGTACCAGTGTAAACAGCATGAAATCGTTTTCATCTGTTCAGCATAGATGTGAATAAAATTAAATTGGTAAATAGATTAATTTTTAGTTGGTGTATATTGATGATGATTAGATTTTCATATGAGATTGGTGAATAATTGGGAATTTATAGCCAAGGAATTGGGAATTTTCTATGACATTTGCTTTTGGAAAGGTACCGATGTCCGGTACCGTACAACGCCTGGATAAATCCCTGACAATATATGTATACAAATGTACAAAACAGATGTTGTGTTCATACAACTTTGTTTCATGGTATCTAGCAATATGGACAATGATGATTATGTACATCTTATCAAAATAATATTTAAAGCAATTCTTTTAAAATATATTAAGACTCCTAGACCTTTTGACATCAGTGGGCAAGCTGTATCATATAGCAACACCAGAATATCAAAGACTTTTCTTGAAGTGTCCCATTTTTGGTTTTAGCCTTAAAAGATTTCTCTCATTTATGGAACACAAGCCATATGGTTTGATTGTATTTTAATGAAACTATATGGGAAGCAATACTATTAAGAGATTTGTAAACAAAAATAGCTTTGTTATTCAACCTTTTTGTTCACTGTCAGTCATTTTTGTTTTTTAAAGAAAGTATTTGAAGGGGCATCTATGGTTTATCCAATGCATTTGGCTCTTTTTAACAATTTTGAGATTCATTTAGATCTTGCTTGAAAAGGTTTTCCCATGTTGTCAGGCAGTATTCAAGTACAGCCTTAACATTAAGAACTTTACAAATTTTATCAATTTGTTCATGCATGTGACAACATATTTGGGGGAACAAATCATATGCCTTTTGGTACAAGCTTTTTGCTTTTAAGTTTTAGTTAAAATTACAGTTTTTAGGTGGGGTTTTTGCTCAATTTGTTCCCCAACATTTTTCGCTGAAGAATTAAATTAAATATTTTTTAAAGTTAGATTTCTATAATTTCATAAAAATTTCAGCTTGCACTCAATTGCTAAGTGCAAAACTGAACCTGCAGGTTAAAATCCCATTATTTCAATGATCTACCTCATCAGCTCTTGCATTGGCCACTTCCAGATCTTTTTCTTTCACGACAAGCTCTTTACTTAGTTGATCCACAGACACGGTCGCTTCAATGAGCTTGTCCAGTCCAGTGTTCATCCTCTCAACTGATTCAGCAATTTCTTTTAACTTTTCCGAGTAAACAGTCTTAAAGCCATTCAAGAAGGAAAGATATGACTTGGGAGTCACATGTGTTTGGCGGCGAAACCTAAAGAAAGACAATTTGACATCAACTGAATATGTTCTCTGTGGTCTTTAACCATGTTTGATGTCATATAACCATACACAGCTAAAATATGTTGAATGTGTTGTTAAAATAAAAGAGCTCTTACTTTTCTTTCACTTTAATGCACATCTCACTCATTTGTATTCCCTTAAATTCCTTGAATTTAAATACTGTAAAATACTTTATTTTCGCCGCATCCAATTTTTGTGATTTAATGAAAATTAGTAAGTTCGCGAGCATTTATTTTCATGAATTCCCATTCCTCCACCAATAAAAAACAACAACTACTGGTTCTGATGTTAATAATTTTGACGTTTATTGTTTACAAAATACAGCAAGCTTATGCATGGTGCTTATAGGCTACCCGTGCTCTTTTTTGTAATTCTCAAACTTGTTTAAAAAAAACGAACCCGAAAACAAAACTAGCGCAAGTGTGATTTAAACATTATTTATTACTGTCAAAATACTCTTCAGTACGATTTATGATCAACAGGCAAATAAAACCTTTAGTGTGAAAGCTCATTATGAACTACGAGTATGGCATCGCTACAGCATGCAAGCTGAACCTGGATTTGTTTTCACTTCCACATTTTAACAAACTGTGATGTTTACTTCCGTTTTATAACATTAATATTGCTTTCATCACCAGCACTTATAGAATAAAACCATAAAAAAACTTTGTATTGTTTATTATCATGTAATATATTGTCTTTTCTTTGATATCACTTCTTGGTATATATAAAGTTTTAAGTGCCGCACTGTTACTACTATAGTCCAGTGCATCGAAAACTAACAAGGTCTCGGATCTCATTGAACAAGATTACTTTTTTTAATGTCCAATTTTCGTCAGCCTTTAATTTTGCGTGGAATTTATTTTCACGAATTTGTTTCAAACGCAAAAATAAATTTCACGCGAAAATAAAGTATTTTACAGTAACCTAATTTAATCAATTACCCTTTTAACAAATGTTTCCAGATCAAGAGATTCAAAGTAGGGTGTATGTTAAAAGTAGGAACTTCAACAAGTACACTGCCCACAAAAACAATGTACAGTGGACTCTGTCTAAACCGGACTCACTTCGTACCGTCGAAATGGTCCGGTTTACATAGAGGACCGGTTTAGACAGAGTTCACCCAGAGTTATGGTTCTTGAATGATCAACAATGACATTTGATCCCATGTTTTGACAGGATTTGAATTAAATTCTTGTATTAATTTGACTTTAGTTTCTAACGAAAGTTCGATATGTTGCCGTTTTATGGGTCGTTCCGCCATTATAAATGAAATAAGATAACACAAAATATACAAGCGATTCGCACCTATTTGTACATGCGTTAGGTTGACAAGTATAACTCGCCGAATTCATAAGAGTGAAATTAGTTAGGTATCAACACACACACTAATATTAATCCGATTGACCTAACAGTCTACCGCAATAAGAGTAAACTTCACACTTGTGCGATTACATTTTGTATTTGGCATCCTGATTACTTGGCAATTGATGATCATTGTTCAACTAATCAAGCAGCCCGTCGTTCAGTCAAATCCCAATCCAGTGTAGACAGAGGTAATTAATGCATGAACGGTTCTTTCGTTCTTGATTTTTGATCCGGAGTCCGGAGTAGACAGAGTATGGATTAGGCAGAGATTTATACCTAAGAGATAGGGGCCTAAACGGTAGCTGGACGGGACTTTAGAAATGGACCGGTTTACACAGAGATCCGGATTACACAGAATCCGGTTTAGACAGAGTCGACTGTACTGTATATATACTCACCTATTAGTCAATCTTGCCTAAAAGTCGACCCTCCAATCTCAAGCAATAAAATGTAAAAACAATTATTGACTTGCTTATAAATCGACATCACTGCTATCTATTTAATATTCAGAACTTTAGCCTCGTTTTCAAAGTCATAACGAGATCATACGAGAACAAAAGCAAGTGGTTTCGTGCACGTCCCTGAATCAAACATTGTCAGTGATACGGATTATTAAACAACGGCTTGTTTGTTGTACCTAATTAGCAATTAAAGGGACACACCCTAGTTACGGCTAGTTGTTAACCATTACGGCGTTGTTTTTACGCTATTAAACCCATTTTTTCACAAATAAAATTGCACTTTACTTACCATTTATTATTTAGAATATACATTTCCATTCACCTGAAGTGTTTTTTGGTAATCCTGGTGTTTGTAATACCACAAAATGCATTTTTCTTATTTCTGAAAAACGGACGCACGTTTGAGAAAAAAACGTTGAGCAGACAAGGTCTAATCTATTTTTAGACGGGACATTTCCATTTCAATGTCACAGACGTTGGTATACCACGTGACCGTTATCATTTTGGTTCGGTTTGTTTTCTCGTGCACGGTTCGCGCAATCAACATCCGATTTGTTGTTGTTCATTTGTGAGATTTTTCTTCACAGTTCGTGAACATTTTCAGTAACAATAAAGTTCAGACAAGTAAGTATCTCAATACAAAACGTTACAAACCCTTAAAACCAATAATTTTGCTACGTCCTACGATATCTGGAGAGGGGATACAACCAGGACAGAACAGTCGGAACATGTCCAGGAGAGGTGAAAAGAATGCACCCCAAGTTTGTGAAATTTGTCGTTATGTAGGCATTGTTGTGCTTCGAGCGACATCTACCGGTGACATCAGAATACAAACTTTCAAAATTATTTCAAGCAAATGGGACATGGGGAATCCCATGGTATTTATCGATATAAAACCAGCTTTTTCACTCCATTTGATAAAAATGTGATCTAAGTGTGTTACAGGTTTGTAGATTAACCAAATTATAATTTATTTTCGCTGGATGGAACTAGGGTGTGCGGCTTTAATAAGTTGGTCACTTTTCTGGCTAACCAAGGGCCTCTATTACGACACAAGAGTTTACTTGAACAAAGACACACACTGTCAGTTGTGAAGCTATTCATAGGTCAATTAACTAAGCTCCAGTATTATGTCATTTTGCCCAATTAAATGGTGTGAAAAACTATTAATTTAAAAATAGTATCTCTCCATTTTGGCACTAATCGACCATCTTTGATGGAACATTTAAAGAATATGCTTTAGTTTCAATCTTCAAAAAGGAATTCAAAGAAATATTTTGTCGCTATTTTCCTTCTAAATTTAAAATGTGAAGGTCGCTCAGTTAAGCTTTTTTCCTTTTGAGCTTACAAGTCAGAAATAAACTTTGGAATGTTTCAGATACTATTTTTGAGTCAGAAAACTGTCAAAACAGTATTAACGAGCGCAGCATAAGTTTCAGAACTCTAGAAGATAAGACATTCTAAATTCTCAATGTTATATCTCTATTTAAAATTTAATAAAATTCAAAATTTCCTAAATATCTTTCTAATAGTTTGAAAATCAAAGAATCTCAATACCAAGTTTCTGAACTATTTGATCACAATTTTCTAGAAGATAGACTTTAACCTTTTTTTACTAAATGTTTTTTTTTAATTCAAAAAGAATTTTAAAATTTCAAATTCCCCAAATTCTCTTTGTGGTAGGTGCCCTTGAGGATCACTGTACCAAGTTTCAAAACTGCAGAAGATCAGACTTAAAAGGAAAAGCTGACGGATGGATGGATGCCTGATAAATCAGCATCAGAAAAGCTCCACTGACGAATGTCATAGCGTAAATTGATTTTTTTATTTTTTATTTTCCCCACATGCATTTTAATGGACATCCATAAATACAAATATAAACAAGTCTCACTGATCTAGAACTTACAGCTTATGATAAATGGATATTTAAAAAACCTTTAATACTGAGCTAAAGGCAAAAGCTCATCCCGTTGCCTCCATAAAAGTAATACCTATATTTTGCCTTTAACTACGTGTTACAATAAGTAGTAGTCAGTGCAGTAAAAATAATTTAATCCATGAGGGTGATAAATTTATTTTATCTCCACATATTTCACGATCAGTTTCAGGCTTGTCAAACAGTTTCTTCATCTTTCAGCGAAGAACATAGTAACATACAGTGCATCAATTTTTATTACCTTTCAAAGTATTCTACACATGTGGCTGCAACGTTGTCATGAATAATACCCATGGTATTGACAATTTCTTTTTTGATGGCGTCTGTAGTCTGCATCGTAAATGCATTGAGGAAGTGTCCTGACACAGCCACCAGAGCATCCCGCGGCCACCTGCTGAACCAGTCCATCGTGCAGCCAGAGATCAGTCCAGGAAACTTTAGCGCTCTCGTACGGAACTTTACCCCGACCTGAAGTAAACACAGTCATAAATATGTTTAATCAAATCATTCTGATTGTGAAAACTAAACAATTTATATACCTATAAAATAGTCATCCTTAAGTACTACAAATATACAATTTATATCCATAAAATAGTGATCCTTAATTACTAAAAATACCATCAAATCCACTTAATTGCATTTACCTTGTCTATTTTGTAATTTTAGTCTTAATTTTCGAGGCATCCAACAGCATTGCTAAAAGCAAATGTTCTGACTTATAAAACTGTTCACCTTTTTCTTTTGTTCTGGTTTCAATGGCTATAATTTAGTTACCCACATTTATATTCAAACAGGTTAAAAACATAACATTTACATTTCTTGATTATTATTTTGTCAACACTAAATGCAATAAGTTTGACTGCAATCGTATACATGTCAATAACATTCTTCTTTGTATAATAGACTTTGCTGTCCAAGTTGACCAATTATACATTTCTCGATCTAATTAGATAATGTATGGACAGGTCTTTATATAAGCTAAGCCTACCGATCAATGCTTTCTGCTAACATTTAACAGAAATAAATGTGATGTAAACTAGCTTATATATAAAAATAATTTGTTTTGCATTACACACAGGTGAAAAACAGAGAACTGCATGCAGATTGTTCCTGGAACGAGATATGAAGTAGTCATAGAGGTTTTCTTGTGTGGGTGGTCTGCGGGGAAACTCTTTTTTCATAACAGGAATCAAGTCTTGCGTTATCTCATCGATCTCATCTCGGGCAAACAGATTGGAGATCTAAAACATAATATGTGTGACTTTGAACTTGACTTAAACAACGGCTTAATCCTCTAAGTGTGCAGCAAGCCTCTCATATTCATTCTTATCTATGAGTAAATGTCGTAACTTAGGTCTAAAATACTCTTTACATAATTGCAAAAAGCATGAAAAATATACCATGAAAATAAACGAGTTATTAAGTAAATATCATATATGGCTATTTCGTTGTACTAACTTTTTATGCTTTTCATGTGTGTTGTTATCCAGCATTCCATTCTTTGAACCACACTTAGAATAACCATCATGACTAAGTTTCATCAGTCTACTATCGAATACACTGTGTACATGATTAATGAAAACCATCATCAGTTGCAGCACATTAATATTTCAACAAGTTAATATGAAAAAAGTGACTCAGTATTTATTTGTCATTAGTACATAGTTTACATTTTGCAGATAATCTGTGAAAACATCTTTATTTAAAACACAAAATTAGAAGACCAAAATTATATATATTTTTAATATCCGGTTAAAATTGCAATAGTTTATTGTTGGTTTTTTGTCTAACTGAATAAGTACACAGTTCAGTTGCAGTTTATGCCGGCACAGGCTTTCCAAATGTTAACTTTGTAATCTTATACCCAAAACAACAACCAAAAAACCCTCCATAAAAAGCATACCTCTCCAGAACTGAGCATGTTATTAAGGTATTCGAGAAAAGACTCATCCTTGATTTCATTGTCTGTGAAGAGAAAAGTGATGCCATGTCCTTCACTCCCTGCCACACGGTACAGGTATTTTAAGTCATCCAGCAGGTTTCCAGTATTGTATGATCTAGGATGACAAAACGCAGTAGTCGGTCATAAACCAGAGGTGGAGAAAAATAAATTTGTCAATCAATCCCATGTGACATCATCACTACCTCCGGGAGGGGGGGAGAGAGAGAAGAAGAAGAGGTAAAAATATATATACATATACATGTATGCATAAACTGTAAATTTAAAAGGTGATATTTGCCAAATAGTGTAAACAAATGATCATCACAGTGGTGTTTGTATGTTTTTATCTTGAATCATAAACGCAGAACAATAAACATAAAACATGAAGAAAAGAAAAAATTGTTTGATCACATAACGGCAAACAAAATTCACCTCCGATGATCCGCGATCACCCGAAATTCACCCATCGCAGGTGGTCGTATAATGTCTTAAGGCCAGTGTGACCGTAGCTTTAATGATTCCTATAACATTGTCGCTGATTGAACGAGTTTGAACTCTATCAACTCAAGTGATAACCGGTGCTCACAACAAGATAGGTCTCGGTGGCGTCATGGTTAGGCCATTGGTCTACAGGCGGGTAGGTACCGGGTTCGGATCCCAGTCGAGGCATGGGATTTTTAATCCAGATACCGACTCCAAACCCTGAGTGAGCGCTCCGCAAGGCTCAGTGGGTAGGTGTAACCCACTTGCACCGACCAGTATTCCATAACTGGTCCAACAAAGGCCATGGTTTGTGCTATCCTGCCTGTGGGAAGCGCAAATAAAAGATCCCTTGCTGCTAATCGGAAAGAGTAGCCCATGTAGTGGCAACAGAGGGTTTTCTCTCAAAATCTGTGTGGTCCTTAACCATATGTCTGACGCCATATAACCGTAAATAAAATGTGTTGAGTGTGTCGTTAAATAAAACATTACTTTCTTTCTTTCACAACAACAAAAAAATTGAAACCATTTTTTTTTTCCAAGACCTTTATTATTATTAGATACTGTATATTGAACAGTCCACAATAAATACATTTATAGATTATTTCAGTACATTTTATGTAACTTAAAGGGTAACCAGTTAATTCATACCATAGTCATTTCGTACCCAATTTTACCATTTCGTACCCAAGTCATTTCGTACCTTGGTCATTTCGTACCATAGTTATTTGGTTATTTCGTACCATGATTATTTCGTACCATGTCTGTTTGGTCATTTCGTACCAAAGTCATTTATTGTGCAGCTTAGTTGAATGATATATAGTAAAATGTCGACTTACTGGTTTAAAAAGTAAACATTAGGCTAATGCAACTATATTGAAGTCCCACCCCTTAATAAAGAAAGAAAGAACAAGAAAAATATGATATATCACTTTCAATCTAATTAAAATTAGCTCCACTATTACATGTGGATCTAACACCAGCCAGTTGGAGCTCATGTCCACCATTCAAAACCTTACTTGCAGAATCCTGCCAGTGATTTAAAAATAATTTGAAAACATTCCGAATTATCCTGAGGGTATACGATATGTTTCATGTGAATTACGAATGCCTTATTTAGACCAGTAGAACTAATTTTAATCGGATTGCTAACAACACTGCGTAGTCCCCAATGTCCAGGTAACATTTCGTCTGTAAATAATAATTTAAATATTGACCAAGCACACTTCGCCTTTTATAACGTTATTTGGGAGCATACAAATTCTAAAAATATCGGGCGAGTCTATTTTAGTGGCCGTAGTATAACGAACCATACCAATACATACGGGGTGGTTTATCAGTCTTCAATTTTACATTAAAAATTATTTATTTATTTATAAAAAAAACCCAAACTAAATCACTCTTCAATTTTACATTACAAATTATTTATTTTATAAAATAAAACATGTTTTAAGGCATTCGTAATTCACACAAAAATGTCGTATACCCTCAGGATAATTCGGAATGTTTTCAAATTATTTTTAAATCACTGGCAGGATTCTGCAAGTAAAGTTTTGATTGGTGGACATGAGCTCCAACTGGCTGGTGTTAGATCCACATGTAATAGTGGAGCTAATTTTAATTAGATTGTATTACTTTCATCTCCTCACGTTTCCGTTCATCATTATATTAATTACCAACGAGCACCTTGTGTTAGAATAACATATCAAGATCTTCTAAGACAAGCCGATCTCAGAAAAACCTTAACCTTCTGACTACTGCAGGCGAGATATCTCGCCCGACGTCACGTCAGTCGATATACGGTACACTGTATACAGTGTATTCCCCAATTCATATTTCCCGCCGTTTTGCACATGACACTCACCGGAAACAGAAATATAATTAAAGAAAAAAGATTTTTTTTCAAAATGGTGGTTTTTGTTTTTATTTTTTCAATTGAAAATACCTTGAAATTTTGAGTTCAAAAAGTGGTTTTCGGCAAGTATTTTCGCTTGACAACAATGGCGGCACGTCGCGGTAATTTTCAGGGATCGATAGCTGATTGTAACAGCTAATTTTATAATAAATTTGATCGTTTTACCAACAACGAAAATTACCAAATATTGCAATATGAATCGTAGTTAGGGTTTTAAAAAAAATTCTGGTCAGAAAACCACTGTTATCAGGAATAATGGACATAAATACTGGACAGCTGGCCACAAATGCCCGTAAGTAAATGCAACTTTTTCGATTTTTTGCCTAATTTTAATCACCATTAGCCGATCTAAAATAATAAAAATTACAAAAAAAAGACACGAAAATAATACTTACCGATTCATATATGAACTTTATTTCATGTATTTATGAAACATTTAAGTGAATATATGTGAGTAAAAATTATAAACTTGTTTTTGTTAAAAATTAATCCAGTAGTCTAAAGGTTAATTACCCACGAAAACCATGTGTTACAAGGTATGTTTACACGTCAACGTTTATTTGTCAACAATAAAAATAAGAAGTGGCATACCATGACAAAAATAAGATACCGAGTACGAAGTGACTATGGTACGAAATGACCAAACATTATGGTACGAGATGGTAAAAAGTAGGTACGAAATGACTGTGGTACGAAATGACCAAAGCACGATTGTACAAAACGACTATGGTACGAAATGACTATGGTACAAAATGACCATAAACTATGGTACGAAATGGATGGTACGAAATGACTTTGGTATGAAATGACTAGTAACCACTTAAAGCAGTATTTATTTCACAAAAGCCTCTTGCAATTTTGTGGGACTCTCGAGACTTGACCGGACTCCATACACAGATGTTGATTGCAACAACATTTTCACCGAGACAGGACAATGATTGTAACCAGTTGCAAAATGTGGGTCCTGTTTTAACTGGAGTGTAATGTCTTCATAGCTTTCTCACCAAGAATGGTGTTATTCTTAACAACTGTTTTCTGGTGACCAGCTTGGTGGCTTTGAACAAATGTCTAGCCTATAATGTCAGTGGAGTGATACTGCCATGGTGTATACAAGTGACTATTTTTTATTAAATTTGGGACCAGTTCAAATCTTGAGAATCAAAATGCTATTCAGTTTATTGTTGTAGACAAATAAACACATGTAGATGCACCAATTTTTTTTTTTTTTTCAAATAATAAAAACGGACGCCTGCTTTGGACCAACAAGAATAACAGAAGTGGGACTGTCAAACATACGTTTTAAAAAATTTGGTCTCAGAGATCGAGAATCGATCCCAGACAGGGAAAAACACTTTTAACAGGTTTGTATTGAGGTGGAAAAGTTTTGGCAATTTTAAATGGGCCAGACATTTTGAAATTTTTTCAATTGTGCACAGTTGGTTTTAATCAATCTCATCTTACTAAGTTTTTCACACTCTATTAGAACATGTTGACCAGCTGCCAATCAGTCCAATGAACTTGGATAATACTGACATATCCAATGACCAAAAGCCTATCAAGATCATTGTTACAAAGGGTGCATGAGACAATTATTAAGATGACAAGCGGTGACGTGGGGGGGGAAACCGTTGTATGTGCTCCGAATATTGTTTGTAATTACATTGTGCCAATGTTCAATGTTCAAAAAAGCACATGGTGGATGCTTTAGACTGGAGCTATTGGCAACGTACTGCACTGATGAGGAAAGCTCTGTCAAATGACTAAAAATTTCACTTCTGTTGCAAAACCAACTAAAGATGAGAAGCATATCATTATTCTATGGGAACCATAGTCGCCAAAACCCAGGCAGCTTATCGAGTATGTTCGCTCAATAGCATAGAATCGATCACCGTTCTCCCATACTGCACCGACAAGATGAAACCATTCAGGCCTTATAAGTGTTTTAAGGTGGACTATACTGCCCACACATGCCACTACCCACATAAAGTGCTGACCAGGCTGACTACAAATAATCCACCTCACCCAAACTAATGTTGAAAAACTGGATGGTCTGTAGCCAGGCTGGTTGACACTTTATGCCCTCTTAAAATACACTGCCTTCCTTTGGAAGAAATATTCTTTAAAGCATTAAAAATGCCTACTATATAGGGCTACCCCAAAATTAACTGACATAAAGTAAGAAAACAATCTTAAAATCATGTTCAACAATAACTCCAATAAATAAAATTAAAAATAATAAATTAAAAAATTATTTAAAGATAAAAAAACCAACAACATTCAATTAAATTTTAAAAACCCTATTCAATGATAACTGAAATTAAAACCAAACAGAGAAATGAGTAAATCAAGAAACTGTGTTTACACTATTCAAATACCCTACCTGGTCAATGTTATTTGAAATATTTTGTATCCAGCAATAAATGAAGTAAGTCGAGTTAGTGACTGCTTGCCAGATCCACCGACACCCACGAGTAACGCAGCACCTCGTGGAGTACGAATTATCCGTGACAACTATAACACGCAGAAGTAAGCAAAATGTACAAATATCAGGCCATAAAATCACGTGTGGGTACATGCAACACCAATAATATTCCTATATTATGCATACTGAAGTAAGATGTGTACAGGGTGGTCATCATTTTTCAAAGTGGGAGGCTGTAGGTGGCTATATCAACTGTCTTCAGTGAAGAGTATAACTATAAATATGAGAAGTAGGAGGCTGTAAACAGCTATATCTACTGAACTCGGTGACGAGTATAATAAATGAAAGTATGAGAAGTAGAAGGTTGTAAGCAGCTATATCTTCTGAACTCTGTGAAGAGTATAACTGTAAGTATGAGAAGTAGGAGGCTGTAAACAGCTATATCTACTGAACTCGGTGAAGATTATAACTATAAGTATGAGAAATAGGATTTCGGTGAAGAGTATAACTATAAGTATGAGAAATAGGAGGCTGTAAGTGACTATATCTACTGAACTCGGTGAAGAGTACAACTGAAAGTATAAGTAGGATGCTATATTTATACTGACCCCCCCCCCCCCCCCCCCCCCCCCACCCCAAACACACACACACCACCAGAACAGTTATTTTAAGTTGAGTACATATTGGTAATTACATAAAAACTACCTTCATTAAATGAACCAAAGCATCCTTGAAGAACACCAGATCAAGATTCCCACCTCGGATATATTCATTGTACTGCGTGGTGAAACATCGTAGCTTTTCAAGTATGAATTCATAGCTGGGCATCTAAAATGAACAGTAAAAACAAGCATCCTTAGAGTACTGCTAAAGCAATATATGTCCCCTACCAGGCCCAAATATTTTTTGTATCTCCTAAATTCAAAGGCCATAACTCTTTGAACAAGCATAGCAGTGAGGTACATGATACGCCCATCAGGAGTTTGATGGAAAACAATAGATATTAATGAACATGCTACGGGTATGATTTGATTCTAATTATGTGAAATTTTTGCCATGGGATGGATGAACAGTTTGTTTTGGACCAACTACTGATGATACTGTATCCACTGGAGAAGGTGCTGTCTGATTAATGAAGTTATTGTTCTTTATTAGAAAAAGAAATTTTGTTTAGCATGGGTACTCTGGTAACACATTTATATTGGCAGAGAAACAGTTTATGTATGTAATGTTAACAATAGAGAACTGCCAAGAAATTAGTTTCACAAGGATTTACTGTTATGTTCAGTAGACCATGAAAAGTTGGTCAAAGTGACCTAGTAACAGTACGCGACACACCAACAAGTTGTTCCTACCATCAAACCTCACAAGTAGGAACAACTTGGGATGGTGGTGTGTTAATGTGACCTGTCATCTCCTAAGTTCAAAGGCCATAACTCTGCGAAAAATGAGTAAATCGCCATAAAAGTCAAACTTCATCTGTAATTTATCATGCAATCAAGCTTCCTGTGACCCGATAACCCCTACCTGATAATTCAAAGTGTTATCAGGTCACTAGGAAATAGGGGTGTAACGATATACTTATTTGGTGCACCGAAAAGCAAACTATATCGTAGTTGCATTTGTATTCCTCACTAGCTGAACTGAATACACAAATACATGTATGTACTGTACAATTGATGTTTCTAATTCACACTAATCAAAACGCAATACAAGATTCGATTTGTTCGGATAATGTCCGGACCTGATTAAAGCAAAATAAAACTAAAATTCAAATAATCAAGATGAACTAACAATATTTAACGCACTGGACCCGACTGGGTTAAATAACTTCCCTCTTGCATGGTGGAAACACCGCACTGTATCCTCGTGGTGTCCTTGGATGACGCCATTTTAAAAGGTCTTGACAGACAATTTGTTTATATAGAAATTTCAATGCACCGCCGACCCAGATTGGTGCACACTGCACATTTTCTATCGGATCAGTCTCAAGACGGATGCATTCATCCATTCAGTATCAAACATGTTTTACTGTGTTCATCCCTTTTCTGCCGGACTACAATTTTTAACGCTTGTGTGCCAAGCTGCACTATCCTGTGGAAATGTTAGTGTTCCTTAAAAAGAGCATGATTCTGGACTAGACAATAGACACAACCATGATTAATCAGTTTTTACTTTAAAAAAAATAAAAAGTAAATACTGTTCTTCCTTTTTGCAAAACCTTTCACTTTTGTTTTCATGGACATGAATACATATTCATATTAGTAATTTCCTATCTGTGATATGTATCGTATTCGCAACCATCTGTCATGCGCATGACATATGTTTGCTCAATTTTCAGGTATGTTGTTTTATAATTTTTCTAACATCCATTTACAGCAATAATTGTTGAACTGCATAAAAAAATATAGCATTTACACTTCCTGTAATGTCAAATTACCTCTTATTTTTCAATTCTCCATTATTTGCTTCCATTCGGAACTAGCCAGAGTTTTGAATAAAAAAAATGGAAACTAAAAAGCAAGTTGCTTCCTGCAAAGAATGTTTACATTGGAACAGCGTCTGACATCACATTCACTATAGAAGCCAGTGATGTAGATATTCTTCAGGTCAAACATAAACTTGTTTATTTTCACACAAAAAGTTATAAAAATTGTAATGTTGTAACACAACAGACTTTGAAATATAATCAAGGTATTTTATTTAAAATTTGTAAACACATAACTTTTAGGCTGGCACCTGCTATTGTCAGACTTCCACATTCCCAGTCTGAAGCTCGACGCAGTAAGACGTGTTTGTTTTGCTTGTGCACACTGCACGTGCTTTCGTGTGCTCGACTTGGGGATCCTTCATTTCGCTGTTCTTGTCAGCAAAATGAAGTTTTCTACTGGGATGTATGCAGCCATTGTAACTGATTGAATGCTGGAACGCTTCTCGTTTCGACAGCCTGCACCACCTGGTTGGATTCTTTTTTAGCAAGATTCCTTGCCTCCATGTCATTTCTCCGGCTGACTATGTCGACTTGTTTTTATGTGACTCGTATGACGGCCATTCTGCAGAACGCCACGATTGTTCGCGTTTAGTCTATACATGTCCGAGCCTGTCCTAGCAGCACTGGAAGATTGACCGCCCCACTCTAAGAAGAAATAGTAAGCGGGGTCAGCCCCTACTACTCTTTTCTAGACTTTACTTTGCTTTATAGTGATACCATCTCATATCCTCCGGAGTCGGGCCCGTCCGCACCACTATACCAACCCATGACGACTGGACTATACCCGTCTGATACTCTCTCGTTCAGATGGATCCGGCTTCTCAAGATCTGTATTTCAGCATAGCACTACACCTTCAATGTCTAATGACTGTCAATCTAGGGGTTTTCTTGACGGGATGCAACCCATCTCGTCCCTATAAGCTGTGCACCCAAACGGCCTTAACGAGGCCACTCACGTGGACATATAGATCGGACTTTAAACTTTTAGATCTTCGTTCAAAATTTGATGTCGAAATTACTTTCTTTTTTAATATTATTAAATAGTCCGATCCTCTCTTCTTTCTCTTATTTTTTTTGGACTGTCCTTCTAAAATGCTCCAAATTATATAAATATTAGGCTGAGCAGTCAATTCTTTTTATTTTTGGCTTGTAACTTTTAATTTAATTTTAAATGTTTTTTTCAAAATTCTATTAACTTTTTTACTAATTGCTATTTTCAAAATTGTGCCCATTTTCAACTCTACCCCCCCCCCCCCATCCCGAGTCAAGCCACTGATCTTATCGGAGGCAGGACTCAGGATGGGCGTGTTCGAAACCCTAGTGGTATATGGGCAAGTTAAACTAGTTATCTATCTATCTATCTATCAGACTTCCGGTAGTAGTTTGTACACAATAAAACTAATAGTTTCTGTACTGCTTCTGACTTAAACATATTACAAAAATATAACTTGAAAGGGGTTACATGATAAAAAAATATCAGGTTACTACATTTTGATATCGTGGTTATTTGGCTCGGTTCGATAATGGTTAACAGGTGTGCTGAAGCTCGCCTATTATACCATTATCTAAACCTTGCCAAATAACCACGTATCAAAACGTTGAAACCTGATATCCTATATATAATTTTTTTTATCTCAATATCGCCAGACAATGCCAAAAAAGTCTGGAAAACTAATTTTCATATCCCCTAAGTTCAAGGGCAATAACTGTGAAAAAAATTGGTAAATTGCTGTGAAAGTCAATTGCCGTAAAGTCAAACTTGTCTGTAATGGTACACAATAAACCCATAAACAAAATTTCAGCTCAATATCTCAATGCACTGTATTAAAAAAATCTGTGAAACTACATGTGGGACATACGGATGGATGGATGGATGGACAGACACAGACAGACAGACAGAAGGAGATAAAACCTGTAGTCCCCTCCGGTTTGACCAATAGGGTACTAAACATAGACCTAAGCAGCAAAAAATATAATGTCAAAAACTTTACTAACATTTTCACAAGTATTCCGTCTGAAGATATATATCATTTCTTTTCAAATGCATACAAATTAAAAATAAATGTGGTCAGTAACAATAAACAAGAATTTATTATATATCTTTAAAACACTGAATGTGTCTTCCCTTGTCCAAAACTTACATATTAGTGACAATAATAACACCTTTTCATCTGCGTATCTAAAAACAATGTGCATATACAGATTCAAAATAAATACAACATTCATAAAATTAAATAAATCATTGAATTCATTATCATCCACTGTCATGTTTGCTAAATATGGACAGTCACCCACTATCTCTATATCATGTGCTTTTGTTTGAAAAAAAAGTAGGAAACAACCCTGCCAACACAATGGCTACAGTTATCCAAGAAAACATGAATTTTTCAATAGTAAATTTGTGGGGATAAAATGCTGAAAGCTGGCCTCCTGCAAAGTTGTATCACAATGACACAAAGGCCAAATTATAGCATATTTTACAACAATGAATAAAACAAACTATGGTCCAAGTACAGTTCATTGTTAGTCTTACCATTTCATAGATTTTGGGAGCTTCAAACGTGGCATCATCATCTTCCTCGCCTGTGGCTTCAGGCGCATCTTTCAAAAAGTCGACAAAGTAAGGCTCTTCATGGAGTTGGTTAACCAAATCTTCACTAATTTCAGAGGCCACTGTATTCTTTAGGGCAACTTCAAACCAACGTTTGTCCTTTTCATTAGTGAATCTATATAAAAAAAAAAATAATAATAATAATATTTAAAAAAAAGAAGAAAAAAAAAAAAGAAAAAATAATAATATATATATATATATATATATATATATATATACAGTGGACTCTGTCTAAACCGGACTCACTTTGTATCGCCGAAATAGTCCGGTTTACATAGAGCACCAGTTTAGACAGAGTTCATCCAGAGTTATGGTTCTTAATGATCGACAACTCTCGATCAACAATGACATTTGAACCCATGGATGATTGGGAAACAGTCATACAAGTCAGACTTGCAATCAATTATTTCACAGGCATAAAAAATATACCTAAAGGGACGTTCCTGAGTTTGCTGCAATTTTTAAGATTTTATCCGCTAACAGAGACTTTTTAACGATTGCAATTACATATCAAATATATTTTTCTGCATAAAATATTAGTGGCTGCATATTAAACGTGTTTCTGGTCGTTCTAATATTTGTACCAGGTTAAATTTCATTTTATTTCCTAAAACATTATTTATTCGTACGTACAAAATTATTTGAACACAAAATCCAGATCTAACGGCCTACCGCAATCAGAGTAAACTTCACACAAGTGTGATTACATTTTGTATTTGATCTTGCGACGGTGTCCTGATTACTTGGCAATTGACGATCATTGTTCAACTAATTAAGTAGCCCATCGTACAGTCAAATCCCAATCCGGTGTAGACAGAGGTAATTAATGCATGAACGGTTCTTTCGTTCTTGATTTTTGATCCGGAGTCCGGAGTAGACAGAGTACGGATTAGGCAGAGATTTATACCTAAGAGATAAACAGTAGCTGGACGGGGCTTTAGAAATGGATCGGTTTACGCAGAGATACGGATTACACAGAATCCGGTTTAGACAGAGTCCACTGTATATATATATATATATATATATATATATATATATATATATATATATATGGGTTTTTTGTTTTTTTTATAGAGTCCAGATTTAATCATTATTATTACCATGCAACCGTACTTTCTGTGACCCAATAACACATATCTGATAATCCAAATTGTTATCACATCACTTCCTGATAATATTTGTGTTATCAGGTCTCTAGGTTGTGAACTACAGTGAGTTACAACAAAGAGATATGAAAGTGTTTTAATTTGGAGATTGGGTACTGAGACTGATCCTAGGATTAGGGATGCACAATTGTCTAAAATGGCAGCCCCTATTCAGAATGTATACAAAGTATCAACACAATAATATTGTGAGTTTAGGATGGAGAATATGGCAATTTGTTTTACAAACAGTGGCCTATTATATATAACCATTCAGCAACATTTCCTCTCAATGGTTCTAAAGATAGTTATAAGTTTGTTTTATTTAATGACATTGCTAGAGCACCCCAATTAATTAATCATCTAAAAACAGTCTTCATAAGAAGCATGCTATATTTTTCCATTACATGCAAAGAATCTTTCATATTCAGTTTCCCTTAGAGAGGGCAGCACATACCATGGCTGTGGGTCACTTGTTGGCACAGAAAAATAAAACAAAATAACTGGTCTAACTGGTCGATAGGTTTAGTCCTATGACTCAAGCACCTCAGGAAGGCGTTTTACCAACCAAGCTTGATCCCAGACCCTTCCAAAGAAGAACAACTCCTGCTCACCTGTCTGCAATGACTCTTGTGCATTCATGTTTCCACAAAGCCAACACCATGATTTGGTCTTTACATTCTTCACCGGTGATGGTCAGGATTCCTTGCCATATGCGAGAGAGATCTCGCAAGTTGAAAATGTAGTGAAACTTAGCTGGAGTGGGCAACATTTTCGTCTAGGACAAAAACATTAATAAATAAATAAATAAATATATATATATATATATCCAACATCCAAGTCTTAAAATGTTTGGCTATATATAACCCAGTTGGTCAAATATTACTAAAGAGAATATGTTCATTAGATATAATTTTTAATTGGTGCAAGTAGTAATTTAAAATATGTTGAAATATCTGGTCATATTAAAAATATTCATGCTACAAAAGAAAGATAACACCAGTAATTGGTTCGTGTCATACATTTATCACATTTCAAAAGCATACAGAGTTTTAGTTTATCTAGGCTACATATTGTTGAATAAATACACTTGAAATGGTTAGTAATAGCAATTTTATGTCTACTCTTACTGATGAAAGCAGAAACACCTATAACACTGTAAAAAATCAAAATGAGTAGACAACCTTGATAACAAATAAAAAAACCGAAAGGTTCTGTCAGTGGGCAAAACAAAATTACACTGAAATGCTACCTTTATTTTTTGCCAAAGGACTCTTGTAGCAGGCACAAGTAGTTTAACACAGTCACACACTTCTTGGTTGAAGCGTTCAGGACAGAAATATCCTTCACCAATGATGCCTGAAAATATGGGGGGAAAAAAAGATTAAAGGATCGACATTTCTGAGTTTGCTGCATTGCAAGCTGTTTTCGACTAACAAAAAATAGTTCTACAATTAAACTTACATATTAAATATATTTTCTTGTTTAGAATATTCAATGTATTTCTGGTCGTCTTAATATTTGTAAGAAGCCCAAACTAGATTTTGTAAAATATATTTTAGGAAATAAAATGAAATTTAACCTAGTACAAATATTAGAACGATCAAAAACATGTTTAATATACAGCCACTAACATTTTCTGCAGAAAAATATATTTGATATGTAATTACAATCGTTACAAAGTCTCTGTTAGTTGATAACATCTTAAAAATTGCAGCAAACTCGGGAATGTCCCTTTAAATATTATTAGTTACACAGCTTTTTGACAGGGAGTACGGGATTGTAAGTCTCTCCAAAATCTGTATTTCCTGAGGAGCAGCCGAAGGAAATAGAGATTTTGTACGTCATTCATAGAATGGAAAGAACGATGAAATGTGTGTATTTTGTGTGAGAGAGATATACTGATTGATTAGATAGATGAGAGAGAGAGAGAGAGAGAGAGAGAGAGAGAGAGAGAGAGAGAGAGAGAGAGAGAGAGAGAGAGAGAGAGAGAGAGCGGGGGGGAGAAGAGGAGAGAGAGAGAGATGGAAGCCAGTACCCTAAATTATTATATTGTGATGTTTTATTATTTGTATGTACACAACCCATGTTTTACCTTTGGCATGTGTTGTTTTAATTGTAAACAAGGAGCTGGGAATACATTTTTGTTTAATAATTTAAAAATTTTTTTATTTAAAAAACACCCCACCCCCCAACTCCCATCCCAAAAACAAAACAAAATAAATAACAAGAATAAACAAACAAAATCAACATATTCTTAGGAATTAATGATAATTAATGAAAAGTAAAGACTTTTGACTTATGTAAGGTATTGTCTTCTGACTTCTGATGCAAAATAGACATTTTACATCAATAAAACCGGTAGTATAACCAATACAAACCAAATATCCTGTCAATGGATTTGTTTGATGGCAGGGTGCAGTTAAAGATGCAGAAATGGCGTTTCAATCGCTGTGGAATGTCATTTCTGCCTCCACCGGGGTGAATCATGGCAGCAAGGAACTGCACGTCTGCAATGGAAAGAAAGTCCCCAGGTTTGTCCAAACTGTACATTCCCTTCATTTCCATCATTTGCCGGGTAATCTCATTTGTAATCTGAAAGTAAACTCAACTTCAAACACAGAACCTTACTCACAACAATAACATTCAGTTTACGTTACATACATATGTAGCTGAGGTATCATCAGTCGTAAGATCAATCCCCATTAGTAAATCGTTTGTGTTAGGCCAAATAAAAAAATTGTGTGGTTCCAGTTACCCGACTGACCCTAATTTTTTTCACCATTTTTTGCCAAACCTAAACTTTTCTCCATGAAAATTTCAATATATAAATCGGCAATAAGCAGATCAATTATACCTTTTCATACAGTCTTTTGACTTTGTAAATCTCATAAAACCATGGCCATCCAGCATCATCAGGCATGGTACTGACCAAAAATGGTTTTCAAGGAAAAAATTGTGCCAGTGGTCCAGGGGAAGAGCCCATTGCTATTGAACTTACACAATTTTAGAGGTATTCTGAAGCTTCTCCTGGCAGATTTTTAAGTTAATCTTGAGAGAGAAAAAATCCATGTTTTTAACCATAACATTAATTATGAATAACAAATGATCATTACTTCTGTCTTCCCACCTCATATTCACTGAAACAGTGAAAACCACTTCCTACAAAAGTAGCGTAGAAAGCGTAGCATATTTCTCATGGGCAAACCATGCAATACGCTTTGCCTGGGATTCGAAGTTTCTCGAAACTTTTTGAAAATGTTTCCCCTTCATACTCAGTATCTAACCAATCCCACCACCACTTATTGACTTTTGACATACATTTCCACTGTCTGAGTTTTCTGCGGAACGATGATAAGATCGTCTGAATTGCTAGTCAAAAGATATATCTTTTTACACTGTAGGCTCTTGTCAATATTGTGTGCCATGCATAGACGACAATGACTGTGCATGCACGGAAGCTACCACACACTTCCTCTTCCTCTCTCTTAGCCTGGTGCACCGACACTACACGCATTCACATTTGTTTTTCAAGTAATCAATATTTTTTTTCACCCCGTTTTTTTTTGCTTTTTGCGGAATTCCGCAATTTTGTGGAGTACATTGCCTGATTATGAGCATTGCCATCTCATCATGAGCACTGCCATCTTTGTGCACAATGGATTGTGGATAATCTCACAAAAGCAATTGGAGTATGAGATAGCTTTATACTCAGCATTGTTTAGAGGTGAGGTGCGTTATTCGTCGTTTTGATGGTAGCATTAATGTTCTGGGGTGGTTCAATATGTTCAACAATTTCACAAGATTACAGAATCCTACAGATATCCTTCTCAAGACTCCCTCCCCGTCCCAAGAGTAAAATGTTGATTTTCACCAAATCTGGACAGCATTTTCTTATTTCCTAAGAAGTGTAATCTGCCCCTGAAACAACTAAATATTGCACATCACTGTAAATGATGGTGATAACTGACAATGGCCATTTTGAAAAAAGGGCACTTTGTGTACCACTCATTTTTGTTAAAAGGGGTCAGCCCAACTCAGTTTGATTAGCAGATCTCAGTGATCCACAATTGTTTTTTGAAATTAGTTCCCCAAACATCCGTCAGAAGTCTTGCATAATTGTATAACTGGGACAATATTACCAGTTCTTGGAAATACACTTTAAATTCTCAAATTGACCAAGGTGACATGATGTAATCTTTCAGATATGTGTCATATATGTATAATAATCTGCAAATTAAAGGACAAACTTAACAGTACCATAAATTTGGGTTTAGAGGTTAGCTGCCGAACTATAATGTTACAATTAAGTAAGGATAGACAACAGAATGCCACTACTGTATATAAAATCAGCTACGACATCTGCATTATTACCTGGTCTCCCCATTCATTGATGATGGGCATGTTGATATCATCTATGAAAATAGTCATCTTCCGCCCACCAGGAGGACCGTATGTGGTTCCCATTCTCTTTTCTACAAAGCTTTCAACTGTCCGCTGCATTCAAAATAGAAAAAAGGCCTTTGTTACAGGAATAAAACATAGACGGCCATTCAATTGAAACGTTGTTAAATCCATAATTGAAATAAGTTTAGAACTTTTAAAGTGCACCATTTAAATCAATTTCATGTACTCTGTTAATCAGAAACTATAAATCCTAAAACATTATATATACAATGTCAAATAATAAAAAGTTACACAAACGTCCGATGGTTGTTGCTCTATTTCATATTTTGAACTTGTGCATACCGGTACTTTTTCATCTCTTTGGTGAAACTCTTGCAATTTTTTTTTATCATTTTAGATGGAATATCGGACTTGACAGCAGTGGCGGCAGTACTCATGATGGAAGGATGTATTGTTCAGTAAAATATCTCCTTGAAAAGTGCCTCTCCTCATATAGACGAGGCATTAAATAGATTAATGGAATTAACCTCTAGTTTGCCAAATACCTATTCCTCTCTGCATTGTGCAGAGATAATGAATAATTGTTTTGCCATACAATTTAATTATTTAAAAAAAAAATTCAAACAAAAAATTCAATGGTTACATTATCATTTTTTTTTCAATTACCAAGACTATCTGTAGTAACTCTATACTAGCCTTTGAGCTTTGTATAATACATGTATGTCCCATGTAAGAAAAGAGCTTTCTCAACAGTAATACATCATAATACAGTACACGAACCAACCAACCAAAGTGGCAATCGGCTCGGCGGTCTTGGAAAAAAAATAATGTTTCCAAACATTCGCCGATCGGCGGATCGGCAATTTTGTAAAACTTTTATTTTAACAAGAATTATGTTTGCACTTCATCCAACGCGTAGAACTGTTCATTATTATTTATATTGACTATGTTTACATGCACATTTTTATTAACAGCTTCAAGTCATAAAAGTGAAACACCAATTTTTTAAAATAAATAAATTGTGAAACTGACTCACGTGCAACTTGCATCAGCTGTGGAAGAATTCATTATATATGATGGGGATCAGTTTGATCAGTTTGACTTTTCGATGTGCCACCGATTTAAAAAAAAACTAAAAAATGGGGAGGGGATTGGGTGGTTTGAAGGATGGATGTTTAAAACCAAATTGGCTATCAGACTATTTTGTTCCACACCAGTAACAACTTGCTGCGATTCTGCAAATTCGCACCGGTCACTTTGCTGCGAATATGTGACCTCTTTATCTGTCAGTTGTTGTCAGCTGCCGATATGTTATAAATTTAATTTAAAAAAACAAACAAAAAAAACACCCCACTTTTTATGCCGCAGCATTGACATATTTTTTAAAAGCAGAATTATTCAATTATTATCCTAAAACTTGGCATCTTAAATCATTCACTCTATACTGACTATAATAAATTTTAAAACCAAACACATGATGTAATTAAGCTGACCAGCAACCCTTGTATATAGCTGAAAAAGGAAAACTATTAGTAGTAATAAAGGAAAAGGAGCATCACTGCATGTGTCGGGGGGGGGGGGGGGGGGGGGGGGGGGGGGGGGGGGGGGGGTGTGTAGGGTAGGGTATTGTGGTTTTGAGAGAAAAGAAGTGAAATCGACAAATAAATGTGCATGTGGCTTGCCTACGTGACATTTGTCACAAGCGGCTAACAAAAACTTCATTTTATTTGTATTATTATTACATGTATTATTATTTAGGGTGTTTTTTAAAATTCGTTTCTTTTTTTCTTTTTCTGTTTTTGCCAATGCAGGTGTGTATGAAATGTTAGCAAGGGGGGGGTCTAGACTGGCGAGCTACGTTTATGGGGGAGTGGGGGTTACAAAACAATGTACACAGGAGCATGTGCAGAAAATTGAGTATGGGTGTCTAGACTGGTGAGAGATGTCTTTAGGGAATGTCGGGTTATGCTTCACAAAAAAAAAATTCGGGAAGGGGGAGGTGGGTAGACCCTGAAGCACACCCCTGTGCACACGTGCCTTCAATATCATTATGTTTGCGGCTGAATTTACCAACAGCCCAAACGATCGCGGGTCTGCAAGCTGCTTTGCTAATAGATGTCCAAAACGAACTTGGGTACAGGTTTTATTTGAGGCTGTTTTTATTGTGGATATATTCCCTCTAGCACCCATTTACATTTTCTTCACTATCTGTACCAATATCATTATACATGTATGTTTACCACCAATTTGACAAATGATCGTTAGTCGTTTCGTCTGCGAACTGCTTTGTTAATATAAAAATGCGTTGGGAGTGATTTTCGATAGGAACTTTGGTACGCAGGCACGTGGTAACAATATCCGGATGTGGGGTTTTGGAGCACAATCTGTAATGGAGGGGGCTCAGTCTCTAGTGGGGGAAGGGACACAAGGCAATTTTAAAAAATCTTTATTTATATATAGGACAAAAAAATTAAACAAAAACAGAAAAACAAAAACAAAAAACCCCGTACATATTCGTCCACAAGTGGGAGGGGTGTGTGCTACACGTGCCTGGAAGAGGATTTATATGGGGATGTTGTTGCTGCAAATATGTTATATCTAACCCCATTTACCTTTTCACTAGCTGTACTAATATCTTTCTGTTTCTGTTTACCGTCGATTTGACCAACGATCCCAACGATCGCCGGTTGTTTGTGTGCTGATTTGTCAATATGAGAGTTGGCGCGATTTCCAAAAGGAACTTCGGTAGAGGTTGTATCTGGGGCTGTTGTTGTTGTTGTTGTTGCAAGAATATTCTCTCTAGCCACCATTTACCCTGTCTCCTCTAGCTGTACCAATATCATGTTTACCGCCGATTTGTCTTGTTTCGCCTGCTTTACAGCAAAGCACCAGAGGTCTCGAATACACAGACTCTCAAAGGAAGCAAATCACCACACCGTACATGAGTGTTAATTCCCTCTTTTCCATGTGTTATATGGGATGGCCGGTAATTGTAAAAGGGGGGGGGGGGGGGGGGGGGATAGGTGTCATTGGGCCGGCGATGGGGCACAGCTAGGCCAGTTGGTTCTATCACATAAAGAAAGTACCAGTATATCAGGCCCGTACGCAGGCTTTTTAATGGGGGTGGGGGTTGGAGGTGTGAATTCCTCGTGCTGGGACAGACAATGGGTAAGACTCGATAAGAATAACGTTACCTAAATTTGATAGAAAAAAAAACCCTGTGGATCTTTGGTAAAAAAAAAAAAAAAAAAACGAAGGTAAATATATACATGGAAGATGACACTACAGTATTACATATAGCAACTGAAATTTTAGATGTATACTCTGCTTTTATAAAGTACAAGCCCAGATTTAGATTGCCCCTATCCCCTTAATAAAAAAAAAACCTACTTATAACTGCACCTGGATGTTATTTATTGTTGCGATCTACATGTATCAGCAGTGATGACAGTAAATTGTCCTATCTTCCTAGAAAAATCAATCAATCAATCAATAAAGTAAAAAATAAATGAGATGACGAAGATTGGTTTCATCAACACTTAATTTACTTTGTTTTTAATTTATGATATTTGGACTGTCTTTGGATTTCTTTCTCTTTTTCAGGTATTTAATACAGTAAGTTCAAAGCCAAATAATAAGAAGACAAAGAAGAAAGACCGTTATAGTAGGGTCTGATATATTTTATGTATTTGTAGAATAAAATAAAATTATCAAGATATATTAACCAAAAACGCATTTAATGGTTAAATAATTTAACCCCACCCCAATAATGAATAATATCCCAGAATGCACCCACAGACATCTTGAATTAACAAAAAAAAAGAGAGAAGAAAGTCTAAACATCATTTATGTGGCATGCAATCGGAGGAGGGGACTTTTGTTTTTACCAAAGTAAGTTACAGGCTCTATTCCTACCCTCACCCCGAAAAAAAAAGACTCCACCCAATAATTATTTACCGTTATGCTACCCACAACTGATACTCCCCCCACCCCCTTTATATATATATATATATAGGTGTGTGCCCCCCCCCCCCCATCCTTTTGGCAGCTTCCTACGCCACTGCTGGTTTAGCCTAATATATTTTTAATTATGCTGTTCTAAGTCAAATTTTAATATATTTTTCAATTGTTCGTTGAAGTCATTTAATATTTGGTTTTAATAATTTCTCTTAACTAATGGTTACACAGTGATTAATTTTTAAACAACTGGTCCGATTTGCATGCTTGGCAACAGTCGATTCAACCGATTGTCACATACAATGAAGGTGGCATGCTGCAACAGTGTGACGTCATCTGATCTCTCTCTCTCTCAAACACACACACATGATTAGACCATACTGCTCGGGGAGATCAAACATCAAAGAAACGGAGCCCATGATTTTGTTTATTCAAATTATTGCATTGACTTTTGAAAATCACCCTTAAAAATGTAGTTAGTATTATTTAGCACAATTAATTTATTAATTTATATCCAAAAGATAATTATTGCGAAGACTAATAGTCGAACAGGCACTGGCTAGTACTTAATCCATTATGGTGACCCAGACAATCTGTTAGAACTGTCCCTGATACAAGACGCAGGAGCTGCTTGATAAATAGACATTGTTTTAGTTTTGACTTGGGCTTGTAGGCCAAAGAAAAAGCCGACATGAAATTGAGAACGTTTTATCATCTAAGCCAAAGCGCAGTTATTTTCGTGTTACTACATAATATTTGTAAAGTTTGTTTTATTTAACGACGCCACTAGTGCATATTGATTTTTTATCTTATCATCGGCTATTGGACGTCAAACATATGGTCATTCTGACACTATATGTTTTTTGTTTTGTTTAGAGGAAACCCGCTGGCACCACATAGGCTACTCTTTTTTACGATAGGCAGCAAGGGATCTTTTATTTGTGCTTCCCATTGACAGGATAGCACAAACCATGGCCTTTGTTGAACTAGTCATGGATCACTGGTCGGTGCAAGTGGTTTACACTAAGCCTTGCGGAGCACTCACTCAGGGTTTGGAGTCGGTATCTGGATTAAAAATCCCATGCCTCGACTGGGATCCGAACCCAGTACCTACCAGCCTGTAGACTGATGGCCTAACCACGACGCCACCGAAGCCGGTACATAATATTTGTTTATATTACTAGTTTTTACTGTGGTGTTCTTTAAAAATTTACCTTTTATGAACATTTATCTGTACTTTATATTGTTAGAAGTTAAAGGGACATTCCTGAGTTTGCGGCAATTTTTAAGATGTTATCAATTAACAGACTTTTCGACGACTGTAATTACATATCAAATATATTTTTCTGCATACAATATTAGTGGCTGTATGTTAAACGTGTTTCTGATCTTCTAATATTTGTACTAGGTTAAATTTCATTTTATTTCCTATTTCAAATATTAAGATGACCAGAAACACATTGAATATACAGACACTGATATTCTAAACAAGAAAATATATTTAATATGAAAGTGTAATTGTAGAAATATTTTATTAGTCGGAAACATCTTACAATGCAACAAACTCGGGAATGTCCCTTTAAAGTGTATTGTTTAATGACACCACTAGAATACAATGATCATAGGCTATTGGATGTCAAACACCACGTTGTCATCAGAGGAAATCCCGCTACTTGTTTTTCTAATGCAGCAAGGGATCTTTTTTATGCTCTTTCCCACAGACAGGAAAACATATACGACAGCCTTTGACCAGATGTGGTGCACTAGTTGGAACGAAAAAAAAAAAAAATCAGGTGAATGGATACACCGAGGTGGTTCGATCTTGCGACCCAAGGGATCTTTTTTATACATTTTAGGTGGATGGACCCAGCCACAGCCAAGCTCTGGCTAGGACCGGGCCCAAAAGTTTCCACATAACTATCACTCGAGAGGTTATTTGATAGGCTGTCATTGTCGCTGACCGTTGGTTCCTCACTACATTCCTTGAAAACCACCGGCACCTCATCGCTGCTGTCAGGGTGGGGTCTAAGGCTAAGGACTGTCCCCAGGGCCACAAAGGGGGCGTCACCATGTGTACGCATAAAAGTTTGTTCATTTGCTAAACGCAAATAAAAGAAAACTGATTTTTGAAATATTGCTAATTTAGAGTTTTCTTGTAAATTTGCAACTGTTTGTTGGAGGAATTCCAACCCATAGGGAGTGGGGTCAAGATTCCCAAAAAGAATTCTCCGCAAACCCGGTACATTTACTTTTTCTTTCTTTGTTTTAATTGTTCTTTTTGTAAAAAAATTTGACTGGTTTGCTGGAGAGGAAGACTCAACACCACTTAGGGCAGCGAAGGGGTTGTCGGTTGGAACGGCATAAACTATTTCGCCGTTTAATTCGATACTGGTGTCTATACTACACTCACCTCCCTTCCTCTTTTGTTGACTTGGTCCCGACCGAGCAGTTGGTGCCTTCCTTTTCCGCCGTTCTCCCAACAAAGGCCCGGGGGGTGGGGTCGGCGATCTAAGTGAAGGAGGCCACTCGGCCGAGAGTGTAGGAGATTCTGAGGTTGGGGCACTTACCTCACCCTTATTAAAAACAGACTCAGCTGAGTTATCATAGTTTTTATTAATATGGCTAAGGTCCGGTCTCTCACTCCCGACCCCCGAGCCATTAGAAACATAGCACACTTCCGACCGGTTTGGACTGGGCAACAGATCTTCACTGGTTGCTTCTGAGATATTACTAACCTCCAAATCACGGTCGAATTTTAGCTCGCGGGCTAGGGATTGATCCAATTCCAGTTTAAAATACCGACCCCCCCGGATAGGAACCCCCTCCGCCTGTCTTGCGACCGCAAAGGAGAGGCCACCATCGGGGATCGGAGTATCGCGCCAGGCACGTTTGGACGGTGTTGACGACAACGGTGTCTTTTTTAGGGAGGTTTTTACATCTCCCAGATGGTCCCACGCCATACGGTCCGTTCTAACTATGTGGGACACATCTGCGAGATTGGATACGTCCAAAACTGACATCACCGAAAAATTGTTGTCTTTAGTAGTGGCTATTTCGGCAGCCAACGAACTTAAACTCCTGTCCATCTCGTCCAACAGACTGTCAACATTCAACATGACGAAACAAAGAAGAACGAATACACCACGTGTCACACTGGGCAATATCTGGCAATATAACCAAGGTCACACACGGTAAACAAACAATAAAAAATTAGCCTCGGTGGCTATTTCAACGGCACAAAAACGCACAACAGACTTACTCTTGCACAAATATTCTTCCGCACCACTTCAGGTTGATGTTAATTAATATTTAGAGGCTATAAAGTTATAATTAATCCAATATTTTTAAAAAATTCTTAAGAGATAAACAAAGCCACCATTACTCGTCGACCGCCATCTTTTTCTGCAGAACAATACTGTAGAATTATGTACTATACATGA
This sequence comes from Gigantopelta aegis, assembly GCF_016097555.1. NCBI lineage: Eukaryota > Metazoa > Mollusca > Gastropoda > Neomphalida > Peltospiridae > Gigantopelta > Gigantopelta aegis. The sequence goes on along the minus strand of NC_054710.1, from coordinate 37,563,305 downwards.
ACATGCACGCTCTTTGAACTGAATACACATTACGCAATATGGTTTTATGGCTCTTTGCTGTGTAGCTTTGTACTTGCTTTGGTGGTCTGTATGGAGAGATGGTAAGAACACATGTACGTACACCTGGTTGCGATGCAATACACATGAACACCTGCATACATGTGCATGTGCAGATGCAGACTGACATAAAAACAAGTTTGTCAACTGGATTTCGAATACGGGGTTGTTTTTTTGGTTTGTTTGTTGTTGGGTTTTTTTTGGGTTTGTTTGTTGTTGTTTTTTGTTTGTTTTTTATCTGTTGCTTTGATATTGCAAAGACTGTGCGGTCACGAACAAGCTTCATTTTGCCAATCCAATCTTGGAATAGTGGCAGTCCTTTTACTGCCGGTGTAGGAAGGATGAAGTTGTCTTGTGCCTTGCTCGGATGCATTCATGTAAGTCTAGAATCGTGGTCGGTCCCCGCCAGTGGGATTATGTCTCGTTCCAGCTAGTAAGGCATGGGTATGTACTATCATGGGGGGTACTATCATGTGTGTGTGTGTGTGTGGGGGGGGGGGGGGCATATTTATAAATAATAAAATTGAAGTGGAGATATTTCATTTTGATTTTTGGGGGTGTGGGGTGTGGGAGGAATATAGCCTATAACAATGACCGCGGAGTGTATTTGTAATGCCTGAAAAAAAGAAGAAAATAAATCAAAATATTATAAACCAGTAAAAGATTTAGCGTGGATGAAATAAATCTTAAGATGTTTTCCAAAAATAAAATTGTATGGATCAAATTAACAGGGGGACTATACCGGGTCTGCAACAATAACAGCACTACCACTAGATACAACCTATATCAAAGTTCCTTTCGGAAATCACGCCAACACACATTTACATATTAACAAAGCAGCTCGCAGACGAAACGACTCGTGATCATTGGTCAAATCGGCGGTAAACATACATGTATAATGATATTGGTACAACTAGTGGAGAATACACATGCAAAATAAAAGCTCCAGATAAAACCTGTAACCTAAGTTCCTTTTGCAAATCACATAAACACATTTATGTAACTAAGCATATCGCAGACCGGCGATCGTTTGTAAAGTTGGCGGTATAAACACATGCGGTGTGTGCATGTATGGCTACTGGTGAAAAAAAGGCATATTTCATTATGGGGTGTTTTCCCAAATCAAATTGAATGGATAAAATTAGCATATAAACATATTTGACATTAAAAAAAAATAATAATAAAAAAAATTTAAAAAAATAATAATAGTAATGAAAAAACCCCGGAATATTTTCCCCAAATCAAATTGTATGGATTAACATTGAAAAAAATGTATACACACACAAAAAACAAACAACAGTAGAGAGAGATATCTACAAAGACAGTCCTAGGAAAAGAAAATATACATATAGCTGTAATACAAACAGTCCCTGTACCGAAGTTCTTTTTGGAAATCACTCCTACACATATTTATTTAACAAAGTTCGTAAATGACATGTAACCCTCGATCGTTGTGATCGTTGGTCAAATCGGCGGTACACGTTTACAGGTAATATTGGTACAATTAGTGGAGGAAAAGGTAAATGGGTGTTATAAGAGAATACATCTGCAACAACAACTCCAGATAAAACCTGTAACCATGTTCCTTTTGGAAATCACGCCAACACACATTTATTTAATAAAGTTCGTAAACGACATGTAACCTGCGATCGTTGTGATCGTTGGTCAAATCGGCGGTACACGTTTACAAATAATATTGGTACAATTAGTGGAGGAAAAGGTAAATGGGTGTTAGAGAGAATACATCTGCAACAACAACTCCAGATAAAACCTGTAACCATGTTCCTTTTGGAAATCACGCCAACACACATTTATTTAACAAAGTTCGTAAATGACATGTAACCCACGATCGTTGTGATCGTTGGTCAAATCGGCGGTACACGTTTACAGGTAATATTGGTATAGTTACTGGATGAAAAGGTAAATGGGTGCTAGAGAGAATACTTCTGCAACAGCAGCAGCTCCAGATAAAACCTGTACCCATGTTTCTTTTGGAAATCACGGCAACACACAATTATTTAATAAAGCAGCTCGCAGACGAAAGGACCAACGATTAGCGATAGTTGGGATCATTGGTAGATTCGACGATGAACATACAATGAAACATAGTTTTGTCGGCACATTTTATTATTATTGATCGATTTAACGAATGAATGAATGAATGTTTAACGACGCCCCAGCACAAAAATACACATCGGCTATTGGGTGTCACAAATGGTAAGTATATGAAAACATTTATATATTTACGTAAAACCACTGTGTAAGGAGCTGGGGGGGGGGGGGGGGGGGGGGGGAGTACAATATAATACATAAATCAAGGTAAGTATATTTTAAAACTTTGTATAGAAGTGTTTTAAAAAACTTTACAATTAATTCTGGATGGAGTTTAAAAGATTCTAAAACATTTCTGTTGTCAAATATATAATTTCTTGTCGGCTTGAGATGATCACACTCCACCAAAGTGTGGCGCACAGTCAGTGTACACTGACAGTGTTCACACTGAGGAACGGGTCGGGGGGGGGGGGGGGGGGTTGTTCTTTAAAATACATGAATGTGTCAAATATGTATGGCCCATGCGGGCACGGCACAAGACTACTTCATCCTTCCTGCACCGCCTGTAGGATGACTGACACTCCCATGACTGGCGTGACAGAATGAAGTTTGTTTGCAACCGCACCGTCCCAATCATCTTGCCAAGTCGAAAAGATATATTCATTAATATGAAATTTAAAATCACTGTAGGGGACACCAACATGGACACAGGGCAAGTTCAAAGCAGACTTGACAAATTTAACGAAGACACACAAAAAATAAGTAAATACTACAAAATACTACTTGCCCCAAAACTTGTGGCAGCACATGAAAAGGTATCATAAAACATACTAATAGACTTAGCGTGGATCAAATAGCATATATGTAATGTCGTATTTTATTGGCCAAAAAAAAACAAAAAAAAACATGTTTTAAAATTATAACACAGGTGAAGAGATTCGACATCACAGGCCCGTGGGAAATGAGGTGGACTGGTGTGTGTGTGTGTGTGTGTGTGTGTGTGTGTGAGTGTGTGTGTGTTACAGCCCACCCCGCTTGTACTCGAGGACGAAAATGAATAAAGGTAAAAATATGACTTGTGTCCTGTCTCCACACTATGGACGCTGAAATCACCCGCTAGAAGTTGTGCACCCTCCCCCAGATATTGTTCCTTACGGACCTGGAAACCTGCTCCCCTCCGACAAATAAGACAACATCCATAGCTGCCCGTGACAATCGTCACGTAGGCAAAAGCAAACATTATTATTTATTTTACTTTTTTAAATACAGTAAATGTAAAAACAGATTCGACCTCCCCTCACAAATGAAATGAACTTTCCTGCTGTGCTAAATATCACATACCAAAACCAAGCTTATTCTTTTTCTTCCCTCTTTTTCTCTCGATTTCTCTTCTTTTATTAGTAAAACAAAGAACTCTTATTGTTTGCTTATTGTAATCGTTTCCCTTTGAACGATTTACAAGGGTTAATGGTCAATATAAATGTATTATTTAGTTATTAGTTTCAGTGTAGTGCGAATGCCTTGTAAACACGTATATCGCGATTTTGAAAAAAAAAAAAAAAAAAAAAAAAACCCAGTGAAATAAATATATATATATATATTTTTTTTAAGTTCATAACGTAGTGTAACTGACAACATAGCGGCAATCGACAACAAGAAAAAGGTCAGAGGCTCAAATCAAGTAGCTCGTGCACTTCGCAGTGACCGCCGATCAACCATCTAACAGGAATTTTTCAATTTTTTCCCAACTAGTCTAGACGCCGTCTAGCTTGGTCAGAGTCGCCGTCTAGACGCAATTATGGTTGGTTCGCGAATTGTATATAGTGATAACATGTATTATATCTAGAATAAAAAATACACCTTCTGCCTATTAAGTTACACAAAAAAAAGAAGATATAAATATGTACAGATCAAAGGGTTTTACCTGGAACATCATAGGTGTAGAAGCTGATGAGAAATTGAAGCTCTTTGCAAGATGCACATCAGGATCATAATGATTCATGAATGCCTTAATCATCACTGTCTTTGCCGTACCTTGCTCTCCAATAAGCAGAACACCCTAAAATGAAATTTGAATGAACTTCGTATGATGGCTCATGACATTTATCTCTCTATGTGTTCAACAGATATGTTAAATCACGTCAAACCTAGTTTTTGCAATTAAAAAAAAAAAAAATCACTATTTTATTATTTATTTCTTCCAATTTTTTAAAGATTCATAATTGCCATATGCACAAATTTTATAAGGTCTCCAAATCTCACAGGTGCTGCACATATATGCACAAATAAATTACCTTGTATTGTTTGGAAATGGTGTCAATGAGGAAATTTGTCCGCACATTGTCAACATTGGGAATGAGAATTGAAGTGAACTCAGGCACCTTGTCAGAAGGGTAGATGTAATCCTCCACCCTGCTATACCAATGAACCCATGATCCTGGTGAAAAAGATGGAACGTTACTAAACAATCAATTCCTAAAAGTTAAATACTAGCACTATATATTTCAGAGAATAGTGATTGCAGTAACAACCACTAAAAAACATAGTGTTAATATTATTGCATGACCACAATTTTACATTAATTTGTCACCACTTGACTACTGTAAATCAGAAAATGTTGGCGAACATAAAATATTCGCGAATTTAGCGAAGCCATAAAAAACGCTAACATTTCATGAAGCTAAATATAAACTAAAGTCAGATTAAAACAAAAATCAAACAAGTCTTAAAACTTATACATATTTAATAACGATTTGAATTAATTAACTGTGAACAATTAAATTGGATTTCAGAACCAAGGTAAATAAAAAGTCACATATCCTATGTACACTACTGTTCGTGGCACAATAATTAAAACTATTATCACTTCCGGTGCAGTGTCGCAGCAAAGCAAAACGAAATATCAGTATTATGAATACAGTCTTATAGTTTCAATGTTTGTAACTTTTAGCAATAAAGACATATAATTGTGGTTAAAAATAAATTAGTTCTGTCGTAGAAAACAAATCCATGAAAACGAATTGTTTTGGGCTTGGTAACAACGGTATAACAGTCATTAACGATAAAACATTGTTTTTTTTATTTGACAAAGTAAGAACAGTACCAAAGCAAAGAATACTAGTACGTCTCAGTGGAAAAACAGCTTACGACCCCTGTATGCACAATAGACTACTCCGAAAACACATTTTTATTGGACTGATTATGTGTGGTTGTTTCGTCAGCGATTAACTGGTCAAACAACAGGCTATAAATTATGCAATAAATAAAGCAAAAAATACTAATTACTTTAGATGTATAACACTGTAATGTTTTTATTAAAATTAAGTTGGAGACAAGCAGCGTCACTTGGATGTTTGAGGCTAAATTTCAAACCGGAAATAGTGCACATTGCATAACATCAAAAAGTGTCGAGTGTTCTTGTGACCAGTCAGTCGTAAAAAAATACAAAAACTGGCTTAGTTTTTTTTTTTTTTTTTCGATTTACAGTATTTTGCAGTTGATTTGAAATCTGTTCAGTATACTTCAATATGTCTGTCAATTTTAACTAAATGGTTGAAGAAAGATATAATTTGGAATATCAGTGAAATATCACATACTTAGAAAATTTGTTTCTAATTTTCATTATTATTCATACTTACCTAGTACTAGCACAACAACAATGCTATACGACCCTGAGTTATAACCTCCTTGCCGGATGTATAACCTACACCCGCGCATGGGTAGACCGTATATCCTCGTTATCGATTCAAAGTCCGGAATGACTGAATCAAAAAAGACCTCTCTCGGGGCGGGTGGGAGGTAACGGTTGTTGTTGTGCTAGTACTAGGTAAGTATGAATAATAATGAAAATTAGAAACAAATTTTCTAATAGTCTTATTCAACTTACCGTACTAGCACAACAACAATGCTATAACAGATGTGATATAACACCGTTAAAGCACGAGAATTTAACATTAAAGGGAGGAGGTAAGAAAACAAGGAGGACTTACCCATTCAACCAGTAGTGTTTCGTCTCAAGTAATGATACAGTGAAAAAGCAACCCACATCATACGAGGTATAAAATGTCAAAGTGACTTTTAAATTGAAGAACTACAACCCCAATTAAAAGTAAACCAAGTTAACAAGGTGAGGAAACCCGCACACCATGTAATGGTAAAAGACACTCGACTGCCCCAGATAGTCAACCATCCACCCCCTACTCTCCAAACAGGAGGTGGAGAACTATCTCCCAGAAAGACTGCCGCTAGCGACCGGACGAAATAAGGGTCGCCCCCTACTCGTGGCCCTGCGCACCGAAATGAGTTGCTGCCCTGCAATGACTGACTGAATCCGCCGAGTTCCGTCCGGACCAACAGCCATATCACGGAAATAAAACCGGTCAAACGTGTCGACCTTTCCAAAATCCGGCACTCATGACCTTGAAAATGTCCAAAGAATCATGGAAATTAAGGGAAGCAGAAATCGCCCGAATCTCATGAGGTCGAACGGAGAAATTCCGCAGAACATGATCACCCGCCTTCTCATATGCCAATTTGATGGTTGCAGCAATCCATCTCGACAAAGCATTCTTCGTAATGTCTCCTGGTTGGCGTGTGAAAGAGATAAACAGTCTCTTAGTGTTTTGCCGGAGATTTCTAGTACGCTCCAAATAGAATTTCAAAGCCCGCACCGGACAAAGCAGTCTATCAGAATTATCCGCAGAAAGTGTACGAGATAAACACTGAATAATGGCCGGAGGAAACTCTTCCCCTGGCACCTGGTTCTTAGCCACGAAAACAGGATCAGTAAGTAATGTAACTGACCCGTCCGTATTGTAATCCACCAAATCATGCAAAAAAGCATGAATCTCACTAATACGAAGGCAAGCCGCTAGTGAGACGAGCGAATTTCAAAGGCTCGTAGGGCTTGCCTTTGAGTGCATGCAGAACCAGAAAAACATTCCCTTTAGGCAAAATGGAAGGCTTCTCAACCGTGTTTTGCAACGACTTAAGCAAGTCATGCAACACGAGATTCGTTGAGAAATCTTGACGTCCACACTGCCTCAGAGTAGTGAAAATGGACGACCGGTGACTTCTCACTGTTCGAGATGGCCTATCAACACATGGAGCGTGCGCACCGACGCACTTTGCTCCACCAGAAGACGTTGCGCCAACATCCTGAAATTGTTTAGTCGCGAATCCGTCGGAAGAACGGACGCCTCCACAAGGTTGAAAACCACCCCGAGATAAGTGAAAACCTGCGTTGGCACTAATTCCGACTTGACCCAATTGGGAATAAACCCCAATCGGAGAATCATGTCGATCACGAACTCCACGCCCACGAGACATGCCGTCTGTGACGCCGCCGGAATTAACCAATCGTCCAGGTAATTGTGCATCCGTATACCCAACAGATGTACACGCCCCACCACTGCCTTTACTACCCGAGTAAAGACGTGAGGGCTTGTGGCCAATCCGAACGGCAGAACTTGAAACTCGTAAGCTCTGCCGTCGTAGAGGAACCGCAAGTACTTCCAAAAATCCCGATGGATTGGAACATGCAGGTAAGCGTGCTTCAAATCGATGGACGCCGCCCATTCCCCCACCTGAAGCAAAGCGCGAACAGACTGAACCGTCTCCATCTTCATAGATGGAATAACGACGAAATAATTCAGCGGCTTCAGGTTTAGAATTGGTCGCCACTGGATGGATGGCTTTCTTGTCGAGAAACTCGACAACCATCTTCTCCACCAGGACTCGTTTGTCGACAGGCGGTACTGCAGGTAACTGGGGGGAGAACGTCAGTGGAGGGGGTGAAGAAAACGGAATTCTGTATCTGTTGCGGACAACCGACAAAACCCATGGGTCCAGATCTGGTAGTTCCCACCAACTTTGAACAAAATGGCGCAATCTGCCCCCCATAGGAAGATCTGCTAACGGAACCTCCGTAAGCAGATGTCGATAGTCCATGCACCCTCATCCCGGCCGCTTCCCACCTCTGGACGCCTTGCCCCCGAGCGGAATCACGAAAACGTGCCGGCTTCCCACGAAAACGTCCCTGTTTCGATGAACCACAGGCATTACCAGACTGCACGCCTGAATCAGACCCCACAGGGATCTAATAACTGTCAAGAAAAGTTGATTTCTTAACAGGTGGAGGCTTAAAAGTAGACGCCGCCTGGCGCTTACGAGCAGTTCGGGACGGAGCAGCAGGGACGAATTTCGCCGCTTCTTGGTCCATGACCAAGTTAAAATTGGTCCCAAAAAGTAAAGTTTCCCTTACTGAGCGACTACGAAAGTAGGTTTTAACCACACCCGTCGCTCTCAGTCCCGCCAGGTAGTGATCCCGACGCAGAAGTAGACTGTTGGCAAAAACACGCCCAGCAAGCTGAGCGACGTGATGAGAGGCTTTAGAAGCCGCCAACAAACAACCCTTAGCCATCGGCGGAAGACCCGTGACTGCTTTATCTAACCCAAATAGGAACGTACCTATTGACTTGAAAAAGAAGTTTAGATAACCTCTCCAAAGTCTCTAAATCCGTGAGAGGCACACTGACATTAGGAGATGGGTGGCAGTCTGCCTTCACCCTAGCGGAAATGACCGCTGGATGTGAAAGGAAGGAAGCTCCCAATGTCTTATACGAAGACGTGGACAAAACCTTCGCCGCAGACAACAGTTTCCCGGTAGCTAACGCTGCCGGAAACTCTTCTACCACTGCCCCCAAAATACGATCGCTACCCACAATCAAAGCATCAATCTCTGCAAGAGATTCATGCGCCTCGTGCGCTAACGGCAAGCCGAAATCCTGCCGCGGAGTGTCCGTCGCTAAAGGCCGGTTTCCAAACGAAACGCCCTTGTAAGACTGAACAGCCTCCTCCGACGGAATTGCATCCGCGCACACCAGTCGGACCTGTTCCCGTACAAAACCAAGAACCGCCTGGTAATCATAATCGCCATCTGGCGTACCATCGGCCAAATTGGGAATCTTGTCAAGCACCGAACCTGGTGCCGACCCTTCCCCCGAACCACACACTGATTCGGAGGGAAAATCATCTTCCGAAGAAGACATTTTTTCAAACGACGTGCCATGCGCTGACCGTAACGGAAACGAAACTGCATGGGCAGGACGATGCGGACCGGCTGAATCTACAAACTGGTCCAACTTCGGTCTCGCTGAAAAAAACGGTGGTGGAGGGACTGGTGGAGGCGATTCCCCTAGCCAGGCCATGAAATTCTCAAAAAGAGAAACATAGTCCCCCCCGAGTCCGCCCCCGAGGGTGACTCGAAACCATCGGACCCTGAACGAAAGGTTCCGCCCATGCAGTCGAGGGATAACGCCTGGAACCTCTACCCCGATCTGACAGGTCCGGATTGACCATCGGTGTAGACACAGGCGCACCCAAGAAAGCTGCAGTTTCCCTGATCTCTGCCGAAACAGACAACGGGACTGGTGGTGTCGGTTGAACCGGACCGTCAGGAAATTCGTACACGTACGAATCCTGTGCCGAATTCTGAACCCAACGTACCACGTGTGGATTAGCCAACCCAGTTGACGTAGCCACATGCGAACGATCTAAAAGTTGATGACGCTGTACAGGCGCCCCAACAACAGAAGGGACGCCTACTGGCGTCGCACCCGAAACAATGCCACCCGGCTCCGTGACCGAGACAACGTTGTAAGACTTCGCGATTTCGCCAAGTGGCTCGATCACCGAAGTAGCGCCGAAAGACGTGTTGGCCGAAACGGCGCCCTCGAACGCCACGACCAACCCTGCACCAGAAATCTGGTGAGCCAAACGGCGCGCGAAGCGGACTTCATTCTAGAGCTAATCGACCCATCCACAGAAGGACCGATAACCCTGCCCCCATCAGCAAGATGGGAGTCGGAACTGAGAGACACAGTCGTTCCTGCCACGACTGCACTCCCTCCGACTGACCACCCGTTACAACCGTAACCGGCGCCGCCTCCACCGACGGAGGCAAAAGCAAATCCCCAGGTCAAATGGAGCCCGACCTGGAAGAAACCTTCCCTGCTTCGGGTTTACTGGTATCACCATGAAGATGGCGAACAGACGAGGAGGCGCCCTTGCGCCTACCACTTGTCCACGAGCTCTTTGAACTGGACACCGACTTGCCGACCGCCGGCAAATCGGTATGGAGCACGACCCCGTAGGTTGCCACTGTGCTCCGCCGTCCCGTTCACGTCTAATCATCCTCTTTCGCTCGACGTCTTTTGACAGCTTCTTAGCCTTCCCCCACGTGGAGGGGGACCAATTTACACAGATATGACACTGGTGTTCAAAACAACAAGAACGACATGTCCGACATAACAAATGCTGATCAAACTGGGGCAGTCGTTTAAGACAACCCCCCTCGGCACACACAACCAACCGGTTGGAGCCCGAGGAAGCCGTGTCAGACATTAACCCCCTGTGTAAATTACCCAAAAGACCTCGTATGACAGAGTAAAACAAAATTACAAATTAATAAATAATCTGACAATTTGACAAAAATTTTTACTACAGAACTCGAACACGACTGCAATGGAGGATTGCAGAATAAAAAAACCAGAAGGATATACGGTCTACCCATGCGCGGGTGTAGGTTATACATCCGGCAAGGGGAGATAATTCTGCAGTGGAGGTTATAACTCAGGGTCGTATAGCATTGTTGTTGTGCTAGTACGGTAAGTTGAATAAGACTAAGTGAAACCTCTCAAAACCGGATACTGTGTAAACCGGAATTGTCTCAAAACCAGACATTTTTCATAGTCCTTTTTTTAAAGAGCTGTCCAGAAGAAAACCTCTGTAAACCGGATACCTTTTAAAACCAGACTTTTTACTTGGTCCCAAGCGTGTCCGGTTTAGAGAAGATTCACTGTATATACAAACAAACACTAAAATAAATCATATAATTTTTACCTTGTTCATCAACCAGATATTCAAACATGGTTTCACCCTCCTCAACAGGTGGGTGTTTGAACTTGGATTCGTGACTCAGAATAAATTGCTCCATCTTCTCCCGGTCATCAAGCTCCAGCAGGGCTCCCAAACTCCACATCAGCGCAAAGATGAACAGCTGCTCAAGATGCTTAGCCGAGTACTGTGCCGATTTCGGGTCATCGATCGATATCAGGCCATCTAGGAGATCACATGCCTGTAAATAATAGTACCAATATTCCATTGCAAAAAATAAAGTCAAGACAACAAACTTTCGTATCTCCTAAGTTCAAGTTTCTTAAATGTTGTATAAAATGGGTAAATTGCCATGGAAGTCTAACATATTCTGTAACAGTACATGATAAAGCTACACACATTTTTAGCTCAATATCGTGAGTCATTGCAAAAAAAAAGTATGGAAATTTTTGTTTTATATCTTCAAAGTTCATGGGCCATAACTCCCGTTAAAAATGGGTAATCGCCACGAGTTTGGACCGATTATCATGATTATAGGCATTTAACATGGATTTCTAAAGACATTTACATTACTAATCAGGGCTGGCCATATCCTAAAATTTTCAGCTGCCCGCCGGGCAAGTAACTCTCAACTTGCCCACAAACAAATTAACTCGTCCCAAAACGTAAACAGTTTAAATCAAAATTAAACTGTGTGTTTCAAACAATTTCACATTGTACAAAGCACATGTAAGCCCTGTATGTTTATTTCGTTTAATTTGTGAATGTAAAAAAAAAAAAAAAAAAAAGTGCTATCGGCACGAATCAAAATTGGAAATGAGCTTATGTTTTTTTTTAAACTTTAACACTCTACTTTAGAATGATTATCGAAAATATGCTACTCTGGGTTAATGATTTCACAGTGAATAACATTATTATTATTTTATTTTTATTAAATTATTTAGTTATTATTATTATTTTTTGGTTTCTTTTTTTTGGGGGGCGAGGGGGGGTTCTGGGTTGTTTTGTTGTGTGTTTTTTTTAGAGGGGAGGGTTCATGACGGATGAGTTTAAATATTAAAAAAAGTATATCCCTCTATTTTTCAGGATGAATTTTACTTGTAGATGCAGGACATTGCATTTCTGGACATTTAATTTTCACAATTTTCAGGGGGAGTATACCCTCAGTTTTCCTTAGAAATTCTGGCGTTTGGCGCTCTCGAAGAGAGTCTGACACACAGACTCAGTCAGAGACTGCTTAAATTCCGTTACAAATTTTCCTGCACACACGCCTACTCACTGTTCTTTAACATTTAGTCAATTAAATGTTAATTGCATGTATATTTAATACATCAATTTAATTGGGAAACAAATGCGAAAACTTGCAGATGGACAACCTAATTTCGTAATACGAAACACTACTACATTAGTGAAAAACCGACTGTGCGGTGGGAATTCCCTGACCTTGTTTTATGTCACACGTGTGTTGCGCAAGCTCACATAGATAAAGCGAAAACTAACTTTACAAAGAGTCTACTTATCCATTTTAATAACGTGCTGGATTGTAACGTCCTAAACAGCTTTTTTCTCGATTCTTCAACATTTTCAGCAATTTACTTCACAGACACAGACATAAAATACCACGATTTACGAATAAATGCCAAATTTCTTAAATGCCTTCAAAATGATGGGGTGCTTATTCAAAGAGGTGGGCCTACTTCCGGTCAAATATGGTACTCGATATAATAATCAGGGGCCTCACACACACACACGCATGCTTGCTGCAGACTACGGAATTACAAAAATTGCAAGTGTACAAAAGGGATAAACAGGCACTTTGTGTTTAGAAATTTTTACTTATCTGGGGCGAGTACTTTTGGCCAGTCCTTCTAATGGTACGTTCTTACCTTGCGTATGTACACAAGATACCATCTACTACCTCAACAAATATATACCAAGGCTTGCCAGCAGTCCATGCCGATATCCAGGATATTTTGAAAGTTGGTGCATCTTGCATCAGTAATACATCCTCCTCACCTAATCAGGTGAGCAGGATCTTGATTGGCACTTGACACAGATCTCCCACATTCAAAGCATCTTCTGAATTTCTGACAGGCTAGCTACCTTTCACTGCTAATATAACTCAGTAACATATTTTATTCATTGGCATTTTGGCAAAGCAACTGAGTCAAACATAGGAAATATAGGAAATGAATCTCAATATAGGAGTTTTATAGGATCCTATAAAAAATATAAGAAATATAGGTCTAGAAGGCCTGCATCCAGGGTCACTCACAAATAAATTTTGGTTTCGAATTTCATCCCCATCATAGTGATCGTCCTTATCTCAGGAATAATCAGAAATTACATTTGTCCACTCATTAACCGAATTGGCTCATTTAAAATTTAGATTGTTCAGCTCACTGATGGCTCTCGCAAGAAGTGGGTCTTTTTTACTCACTTTAAGATCATCAAAAAGTAAAATAACCAACTGGAATGTTACATAAAGTCACATTTAAAAATTGCTCTTCAAACAAAAACCATAGGCACAGCCATCTTTTTTCTTCCTCTGTATTTTCCTTCGATGAACTACTGTTACATGAATGCTTCGATTACCCAGAAAGCCGCTGTGACCTTGTCAGTGACCAATCAAAGGATGTATATCAAATGTCTTTCTAGTAACAAACTGCTTTGTGTCTAGTCAGTTTTCGATTCCTATTGTCTTACATCCAGGTTATACCAATACGTCACTGAAAGGATGTTGTAGAGGAATTATTTTGGTGCAATTTGATACCAAATATGAAGCTATTCATCAAACAGCTACTGCGATTCAAAGTGGGAAAAATTAACAAAGAACAGCTGAATTCGGACCACTGTTTCAACTCTGAATAATAACACCAACTAAAATTTGTAATAATAAGTACTTACAGGTTATTAAATTAAACGAGGGTAGTTTGAAATGATAACTTAAACATGTAGGTACTTTTATTTTGTCAAAATCGTATTTTTTCAATAATTGCTGCATTACGCAAAATAGACAACTGTAACATGCAACTGATTTCGCCAGAGCAGGTCACATATGTGGGACAGACATGCAGACAGAGAAACAGAAGGATGAAGAAGAAAACTATATAGTCCCCACCAGTTGGAAAAGTAGGGGACTAATAAATAAACACATTGCTTTTCTTTTCTTTTTTTGGTGGGTGTGGGTGTGATTTTTCAGAATATTTCTTTTTAAATGCTAAAGCTTGTTTTTTCTGAAAAGCATAACTTTAGATATAGCCAATTCTGGTTGTCAGACCGATTTATTTTTTTGAAAATTGTAAACTGTAATAAGTCATAATGTCTTATCTACATGTATATACCTGTCTGATGTAGTTACACTGCAGAACTTTCATCTTAGGCATTAGTGAAACATCAACAAACTCATGCAGGTCAGCAAATATATTGTCAAACAGATTCAACAATATATCCGATTCATTTGCATTCCTGGTTTTCAACCAACCCTGTAAGGTAATGAAGCAAGAATATGTATATGCAGAACATTCAAGTTGTTATAGAAAAGACAATTAATCCCTTAATATGATTTCCTTGTGTGTATGTGTGTATATATGCGTGTGTTGTGTGTGTGTGTGTGTGTGTGTTTATAGTTTCTTTCTCTGTGTGTGTGTGTGTGTGTATACATTATCGTGTATATGATGTTCATTTACATATTAGCTTTTTTTTCTTTTTTTCGAAGTAAATTATAAGCATCCCAGGTAATGGGTGTTGTCTGTTTCCCAACTGAAATAGGCATGCATGGTATATTTTGCCTGAATAACTGAATACATGTGCGATATAAATAAGGGCAATGTTTGTACATGTACAGAAGCTACCACACCTTTCCACTTATACCATATGCATTATTATTTTCGTTTTTATTATTGGGGAGGGGAGGTGTTGTACATTTTATTGAGAACAACAGGTATGCTGCTTACAAAAAACAATTCACACAATAAAATTTAGCCAACAGAAAATACCAACCTGTAGAATAGGTCTCCAATCAAGAGCCGAACTGCTCATATAGACCATACCATTTCTGGATACAGTGGCTGGAGAGGCATTGTCTATGTTGTGCACTTCAAAGACAATCTTGCAGTTGGCGGCCATGGGGATCCGATCACCATTAGCAAGAGTCAACGTTTTGTTGTCATCCAGCACAGAGTTAAGATTCTCAATCCAAATGGCATCCACTGGCCCATCTAGCAACAGCCAGACATGTTCTCCTGGTGCAGAAGGAAAACAGCCACGTAAGATATCTTCAGGTTTCATTTACGTCGAAAACATTCTAATTAAATCTGCAGATAATGCAGATCCATTTGCAACACTAAAATCAGCATGAACGTGTCAAAAACTATTCTGGGGATTTCCCCAAGAGCCTACTTACATATTCATATGCTACTTCTCACTGTTTAATTGGACACACTTTGAAAATTTCACTGTTCAATCTTTTCTCTAGTAAAATGTATATATATTCCTCTAAATTTTATGACATAAATGCAGTTTATAAACATTTATGTGATGTCACGTGTACGTGTGATGCTGACAGGAATTCCGAAGTAAATGGCAGCAGTTGCCACGATGAGAATTCATGTCATCAGTAAAATTCAATTTGCAACAGTACGTAAAACCACCATTAATATCAGCAATTGATCAAATACAATGGCTATCTCTTAAATTTGAACACAACTGATACTTTACTTCATTAGTTAATTTGCTAACATACCTAAAACATCAAGGGGAGATATTACCTGCTCTGATGTTATGTATTTATAAAAATAGATGAGTAAAAATTATAAACCTCAACATTACTTTTGTCAAACATTAATCCAGTATAGTCATAAGGTTAAATGACACGTCTCTCCTGCGTTACTTCGGTAGGATCATTTCACCGAATGCTAGGTCTTGCAATAAAACTAAGAATCAGACTATTAATTTTGGACAATTCTATATCAGGTTGCAAATTTAGCAGGATTCTATTGTATCCCAAATTTGAGATCGGAAGCGTAAGATTGTGATATGGAATCACAAAATATCTGTATAAGGGAGAGATTTTAATCAAGTAAAACTTAAATTAGAAATGGCAATGTAAAGTGATTAGACCTTTCTTGGCTTTAAGAGTCCTCCTCCACAGAGTTGAGAAAATGCCATCTGTCCAGTCATTTGTCGCAACATCAAGACGACCAAACATTTGAGGTGCTGTGATGGCTTTTGGGTTCATCCTCATTTCACGATGAGGTGCCACAGTATCGGACATTGCTTTCATCAGAGTATGAATACAGCATGTTTTGCCAGCACCACTAGGTCCCAATACCATCATACCATGTCGGACTCTCTGAGTCTCAAATAGCTGGAGAGAAAAAAGTAATTTGACTAATTTGTTGAAATATCAAGTGACACGTACACTGATACAACTGGACCACTACGAATTCACCATATAAGAACAAAATTTGAGATCATTACATGAATGAGACTGAAATACTATTTTTAATTTTATGGAACATGTTTGGCAATAGTTTTCTTCTCCAAAACACAAAGTGGTCACACTATAATTTCAAAATGACTTCCATCAATTTCTTCTGGCAGTTAATTGAGTGTGTTAGTTTATTTATTATCTGAAAACTTTAATGTATAACAAATGTACAATTGTATTGCTACACAACCAAGGTTAATAACATTCAATGAAGTCAGATCAGATCATCATTTATTTATTTAAATTTCTCATTTATGGAATGGAAGTTGCAATATTAGAGATACATAGATGCCATACCCTCCACCCCCACCACTTCTGAAGATAATATACACAGACACACACATCGTTAGAAGGCAGTTTAGTAAATTACTGACTTCTCCAGACTTTTCTATTACTAAAATATGGTTACGAACCTGTATAACTTTAAGATTCCAGGAAGGATGATTGATGAGTTTAGCTTCCTCCACCCGTTTTTCAATGGCAATTTGAAGATCAACATAGGTGGCAGCATCCAGTTTGATGCCAGGAAACAAATCATCAATGAGACTCATAAACAAAGGCTCATCTTCATCCACCTATTGTATGTGAAAAGATGACATTGACTGTTTTTAAAATCATTCGATATTGTTAATAATCAAAAATGAACACCCAAATCTAAGTGCACCCAAATCTAAATGAAATTTGTCTATCTGCTGAAATCACCTAGCTCAACGATCCAGTAGTTATGTCAGCATCAGATCGTCCAGTAATATTGAACGTTACACCAATACAGAGTATTTCTCACTGGAAAAAATGATAAATATTTCCTCCTTTATGAGTGACTGCTGGGGTAATAGATATATGTATATATATATATTAATAAAAGTGTGGCATTTGCTCTTCTTCAGTATACGGGTTAACACATTTCTCTTTTTGTTGTGTTTCTAGAGCATGTATTCAAAGCAAACAAAGCTGTATCGACTGACTAAATCAAAGGAAACTGTTTTCAAAACAAGTCATTCATAAAACAAGTGAGAACTCACCAGTTTTGACAGATTCATATCCCTCAAACCTCTCATAACAATTGTACTCTCTGTGTCGTTTGGACGAGCCCGCTTCTCTGCGCCTAGTGTACGCAATACAGACAGGATGTTTCTAAGGCCGAAATCATAGTGAACCTGTACACAAACAAAATCATGATATAAATGCCCGTTCAACTGGTACATTTCATAAAAGATTGGCACTTGGCATTTGCCTAATTCAGTTCAAAATGGAGTCTGAATCCAATATTCTCTGTTGTCTAATGTTAATGAAAATGTACACTCTTCATTCATTGAGGATTTATTTTGTTATGATTCTAAAAGTGATTTTCAAGGGTTTGAGTTCTGGGGATGAACAGATGGTGAACATCAATGAAATTCTAGCCGATTGGAATCCGACAGGTTTTGTTGTTGTAATTATTTGATGCAGTGTGTAATCTGTTGAACAAAAGATACATCTTCTGACAGACAAATTTTATACAAAAGCAAAATGTGACGGTACATGCTCTTAATTTCTTTTCGCCTGTGGCGATATTAATTGTGTTAGAGGGCCATGTGCAGTTCATTGCACTTAGCCCAGATGGGCAACTTGTTACGTAATACCTCCGCGCGACCGTACACACTTAGCCACATGCGGAGGCCATGTGGCGAGTAGTTACGTAATACCTCTGCGAGTGCGGTTTTTACAACCGTGATTTGGCGACGATGGCGACAGCCAGACTGACGATCAGAGAAAAATGATACCGACTCTGGGAGAGGTGGAATATCAGATGATAGGGGGAGTACCACCTTGTACCCCCAGGCGATATTTCGATTTATAATAAATAGCTAGTGTTTTAGAGTTATGAGGGAGAACCAAAAAGGAAGGTATCCCGGGGGAACGTGTCCGTCCGGACTGGTAAATATATTATTTCTGCTCTGTTGTATAACCTTGATGTGATTGATGTGACTTTTAATATTTAATACTGTATTATACCAATATTCTTTAGACAGTGTCTTCGGTCATCTGACGAAGTAAATCGTAGACTTTTTGTTCTAACATTATACGAGTATTTGGTAATATAAAGCTTAGCCAGTCATCCTAGAAGACCTAGGTAAACTGTAGGTTATTGTCTTTATTGTGATAGGTACCAGTATTAATTCTGTGTTACAAGGTTACTGAATGAGTAGTTAAGGGTTAATTAAAAATTAACCAGTTAGGAATAGTGTTGTAATTCCTTTATTAAATTAAGTTCTCCTGGCAGCGTTTCTCAATTATCACACGTTACTGAACGAGTAGTAAGGGTTAATTAAAAATTAACCAGTTAGGAATAGAGTGGTAATTCCTTTATTAATTAACTTCTCCTAGAAGCGTTTCTCAATTATCACACGTGTGGGTGTTGTGTCACGGTGAAGTGATTCGCATATTGTGTAACCTAGACACCTAGAGATTAACTAATTAAGTGATCAGTTCTGGGTTGTTATTATTGTTGTTATTAATTAACTACTACGGCTGTACATTTGTCAGCGTAGGTTAATACAGATTCCAAAGTGTATTGTGTATTGTGTTTTGTTGTGTTTTCTAGTGAACTAAATGTGCTATAATAATATATACTTTATATAAGATCGTATCTCTGATCATACCTAGACGAGCCAAAGCGGTTTTGAACTGCCTGTTACAGAGAGATCTAATAGATATACAGTTAGGAGAGATATTTGGATAATCGTGTTTTATTCAGTTACGGGAATTATAGAATCCCCGTGACACAACACTAGCCAGACCTCTGGAAAAAACTTTCTTTGTTGATTGGCATAATTCACAAAAGTTCAAAATGTTTTTCACATGAGCTGCCTGATGAACGAAATACATGCGGAAGGGATTTCCTTTTTGATCTTGTTTACCATGATATAGAATCAATGCAAGCCTGTTCTCGTCCACAGAAAGCATAGCTCATAATCACAAAAGGCAGAGAAGGGATGGAACCCATTAAGTCAAACCACTGATGACTACAACGTATAATAGTGGAGTTGATCTGATGAACTGAAAAATCCATCAATGTTCTGCCAAAATACCATGTAGACATTATTGGGTGACTGTTGAATTAGCGGAAAGTTATGTTATGTTATGATACAATACTAGTAATTATTTGTTCAGAATTAACACAAGCTATTAACATATATTTCATCTTTTGAAAGCCAAGTACTGAATGTAAATACATTGTTGGGAATACTTGCCTGTTTGGACAACTGTTCTTCACAAAGTTTGTAAAGTGTATAGAACTTCTGGGCAAGAGTGTTATTTTCTATGAAACCACAACTGGCAAGCTTTACTTGAATAATGATCTGAAAAGGGGAAAATAAATAGAATTCTAAAACACAGGATTTGCAACATTTCAACTGCTATTAAAATTTACAACTCTCACACAGACCTTAGCTCTAAAATGTTCTGAAAACAAGGGACAAATAGCATTCATTAATTATTTTAGTATTACTGCACAAATGGAGTGTGTGAGAGAAAGATTATTCTAGTGACTTAACATTGATTTTAAGGTATCACTGTATTAGCAGTGGATGTCTGAATACTAAGACTCATACATACTTGTCTATCAGGAACCATCATGGCAACTGTTCTGAATAGCACTTTCAAGTTTTCTGGTAATTCTTGCCGACCAGCATAACCCGGATTCTGAACAAATGAAGGAAAGAGTGAACAAATAAAAGAATGAAAAAAAATATATGTCAGAATATAGGTACTAAAACTCAGAAGCAATGTTACTTAAAAATAAAATTGTCAAATAAAATGATAAAATTAAAATGTTGAATTGTCAATTACTGCATCTTATTAAAAAAGATTTAAGCAATCAAAACTTGGATAACTTTGAACTATATTTACATATATAATTCTACTGAATAATTTTCCACACAAAACTCAAGCAATTCATATTATCTGAAATATCTGTTTACCTGTTCTTACTATGTACAAATTAGTTAGTATGAAATTTAAACATATTTATTACGGTATAAGAATAAGCCGTTTCAGGATTGCTGAACAGGCAAAACCTAATCTTTTTTTTTATTAACATATATCCGTGCATTTTACAACAATACAATTAACTCTTATCCATCCAGTTTTACAACCAGAAAACGTCATCACTGACCCAAGTTCCCAACGTGAAATATGTAATTTTGAACCTACATTTTTCAAACTCAAATAGTAAAAAAACACACCTAATGTAACACTATTTTGATGTGTCATAGTTTAGAGGACATATTAGTGAGTCTAATTACCAAAATAAAATTTACAGAACTACTTAATTATATTTTTTAAAACCCTATGATCATGATCCATGACGTCACTGTTTATGACACTTTCACAAAGTTTATTTTCACTTTCAATCGATGACGAGTAATTCCATCCATCATCTACTTCAAAGTCTGTATTATCAGTTACTTTCATCGAATACATCCTTTACAAATCTTCAAATTTCATTAAATAATAATGTCCGACATGTTTTAAATAAGTATACAAATAGCGAGAAATGGAACTCATGTACGCATTACATCATCAATAACGTTTACACAAATTTAGACCGTTTTTTTCTTTCTTTTTGATATTGTGATAACTTAAATACGAATACCAGTCAATAAAATATACTCAACGTGTTCAATTGTCATTCTACTGTTTTAGCGTTCACAGAATAAAGATAGATAACACCTGTGAATGTTGACAGCTGTGTTTACGAAGACCGGTCGCATCTCGACTAGTCGAGAATGGTTTTTATGTTAGTTTTGCATGTCTCGACTGCAATTGAGAATGGGAGTGAAAGAGTTAAACAGTCAACATGATATGAACATAGTAACTAAAATATATGGAAAGGTTAATATGTTAAAACTACACAGCAACTCACCATTGTGATGAAAATTCCAAATTCTGGATCCATAGCCACTAAGTCACCATCAGTGAAAATGAACTCCTTCTTTCGGTCTTTCTTGGCCATCAGCACAATGTAGATTTGCTGTGCTGCAACGGACAGCACAGGCAAATCAATACGGTTGAACTCGTCAAAGCATCCCCATGATCCAGACTGAGCCAAACCTGAGGAAAAATGAAAAGGAATGCCCAGTTAATGAAGATAAAGGATGTTTTGTTCAGCAGTGGAAATTTGTAAGCTCATTTAGAACCGAGCTTATACAACATGCCCCTGAAACCAAATTAACTCATTGTCTCGTATAGCAGGCTCTGATAATTCGTAGGTAGTTTTGGAGGAATTTATTGTTAGAAACGAAACAAACTGTCTGTTGTTAATCAATGTCAATTAATCCCGATAATAGTGGTTTTCGGAGCAGAATTTGTTTTAAAAAACAAACTATGATTCACATTGCAATCTTTGGTGATTTTCGTTGTCGGTAAAACGATCAAATTTATTATCAAATTAGCTGTCACAATCAGCTATTGATCCCTTAAAATGACCGCAACATGCTGCCACTGCTGTCAAATAAAAATACTTGCCAAAAACTCAAAATTCCAAGCTATTTTCCACAGAAAAACAACAAACAAAAGCTAGCATGTTAAGAAAAAACGTTTCCAGTGAGTGTCATGTGCAAAGCAGTGGGAAATATGAATTGGGGAATGCACTGTATAGAGCGTACAGTATGTCAACTGTCATGACATCGGGCGAGATATCTTGCCTGCAGTAGTCAGAAGATTAAGATTGATTACGGGTAGTAAATAGGATATTAAATTTGTTACCATTTCGTATCATGTTTATGTCCCTCGTGAAATAATTTTCATTATCACTCACTGAGGCTCTTGCAAATTTAAAATTATTTCACTCGGGACATAAACATGATAAGAAATGGAAGCTCATTTAATATCCTATAAATATTACTTATTTTCTTATTTAAAGGGATGTTGTTTGTATACAAACGTTGTCAGACAGATTATAAAACTATTCTAATATTTTACCAAACTGTGTTCAATACGATGAATTAATATGTACCTATGGCTAGTATGGAAGCCTACAATAATTATAATCAATTTGTGAACTCTTATCAATTCGAAACCAATAGCAACAACCAACATGAACTGAACATTCAGACACAGAGAGAAAAACATTTGACAAAATTTCTGTCATTCTGAAATATTTTATATTATTGAACAGAGATTTCGAGTCTTCACAGATTCATTCTATTTGTAATTAGAATGAAGTAAGAAACCTTTGTAGATGCGTCCAAGACCTCTGAAGTCCATCTGGTCGGAACAGTTGAAGACCACAACATACTTTCCAAGAGCTTTTCCCATATCCTTAGTGGTTTCGGTTTTCCCTGTCCCGGCTGGCCCAGCAGGTGCACCACCCATAGACATGCCCAGGGCTTGAGCTAATGTGATGTAACATCTGCAACAAAGGTAGAAATGATACAAATATTTCCACTGACCTCTGGAGATAGTACCCTACAAATGTTACTGGTCTACATGTAGAATCGCTAGTCCCGCCTCTTTATTTGTTGAAACCACGTGATTGACCGACTGGAATCGATCATAGACCGACCTTGCATTATTCGAACACCATACCAGTGGGCTACGCGCGCCCCCCCCCCCCCCCCCCCCCCATGAATGAATGAATAAAGACATGAATATTTTTCAAGAAGGATGATCATTAATTTTGACCTCCATGTCATGTAAAATAAAAACATTTAATGGGTGTCTAAATTGCTCCTATAAGGCAGTAATAAAAATCTAGTGGAACTCAACAAAAAATCAAGACTAAGGTTAGGCATGCCAACATTATAAATATATGAGTCATCCATCTATCTGAATTTTTACAACACAAATTTCGAACTATGTTCTCATCACCCATGGACTACAAGAATTTGAACAGGAAAATTGCAGGGACAACAGAAGCTAGTGTTCAAAGTTTTAAAACTGATTATATTTAGTTATCATTTCTGGTGAATGTTTTATGATTCAGTGGTCTATTCACAACACTGAGATAAACTTAGAGATGTAAGGATGGATTAACAACAGACCTGTCAGTCAGTGGTGTGATGACAAGTCTTTCAGTGCAGCCGAGAAACTCATTTTGATAAATGAACTCCACATCAGTAATCTGTACAACACACAAGTTGGTGTCTTCTTTGAAGTAAAACCTGACCTGCTTTAACCACTCAAAATCTGTTGCGGACTTGATGTGCATCTTCACCTGAAATCAAAATTATTTGATTTGTCATCACTGCAATATTGCATACCTCATGACAAGATTCAAAATTGAGGAACAGAATCTCTTACATGCAAAAGAATTTTACTATCCCAAATTACAAAAACACTTTCCACAAAATAGGGTATTTATTTATACAGGTACAGATGTCACTCGCCTGAGGTGCAATGGGTTTCAGCATCAATCACCCTCAATTTTATTGAACATGTGTTTGATACAAAATCTAGCATGCCTAGTATGTATTCACCCGGATGACAGGAATGATGTCATGTTTCTAGCTATGGCGCTAATCTATCAAATTCAACCACTTTTCCACATGCAGTAAGTTGTGTTATTTAATTAAACTTTTGCTAATCATAATATAGAAAGGTGGTATGTAATAAATACAGAACCACATACCAGTTGTTTTGCCATTTTATTTATTGCAGTTGTTTATTGAGCGCTATGCGGTCTCAATCGTGGTATAATATTCTTGAGAACTATAAATTTGTGCAATATAAATAACATGGCAAAACAACTGCTATGTGGTTCTGTCTATTTATCATTTGTCCCAACCAGAGCTCTTGACTCGTATTATTAAATGTGAGAGAGATATGAGAACAATTAGAGGTGCAAGAGTAAAAACAATTATAGACACAATTAAAAAACCAAAACATCAACATCACAGATTATTCCAAAGTAATTACAGTCAAACCTGGTCTAACAGTCACCTGTACATAACGGTCACCTGCCTATAATGGCCATTATAAATCCCCCCAATGCATTTCCTTCCTTATTTGACCTGTACATAATGGTCACATGTCCATAACGGCCAGCGGTCACCATTTTTCACCCAAAATCACAGGTTGAACCTGCTATAACGGTCACAAGATGATAGTCATGAAGTAGTTTTTTGGTTTATTTTTTGTCCCTGGTTGTGTATTTACTTTTTTAATCATCTTAAAAATTATAAATTAAATGTGTTTATATGGCCCTGTCTGTAGCTTTGGGTTTATTTTCTGTCAAAGTAAAGTTCCATTGTGATTCGCCAGTCGTAACTGAAAAACAAACAGGCACTCAATAACTTCCATGACACGCAGTTACTGGTGGTGTAATTCGATTGGTTCTCAGCGTCCTCACTGAACAGTAGACGACTTCCCATTGACTGTACATAATGTAATCTGTATGTAGGGTCACTCTATCGAGTCTCAAGAAACAAAACAATTGAGGAGTTATGTTAGGTGTTTGATTGTTTCTAGCCAATCTGATTAAAATTAGCTCTACTGGTTCTACCAGTAGATCTAACAGCATTACGTGGACTCCCATGTCCAGGTGACATTTCATCTATAAATAACAATTTAAATATCGACCAATTAAACTTCGCCTTTTATAGCGTTATTTGGGAGCATACAAATTCTAAAAATATCGGGCGAGACTAGTTATGCAATAGGCGAACTTGCTGGTCTATTTCAACATTGAAAAAAAACAGGGGGAAAAGTGCAGTAATAAACTCTGGATTGTATACTAGTAGCATACTAGATTTTATGGCTATACCATCACAGTTTTTTTCCCCGTCTTGAAACGAATTTACATAAAATGTTTATATTTTAATTAATTTCCGGCATACTTCGTAATTCACCCAAATCATTTCGTATACCCTCGGCATAATCCCGAATGTTTTCAAATTCTTTTCAAATCACTGGCATGATTTTGCAAGTGAGGTTATGATTGGTCGAATGAAAGGTCAACTGGACATGAACTCCAATGAGCTGCTGTTAGATCCACATGTAATAGTGGAGCTAATTTTAATTAGATTGGTTTCTAGCCAGACATGATTGGTAAATAAACATAAATTTCTGAAGGCGGCAGTCATTAAAGATGTGTTAGGATTATTTAATGACTCATGATCTTATTCAGCTGTAATCAATGTCATACTCCACTGAAGGATTAGCGGTGACATGAAACAAACAAATAAGTTAAACATGCCACAATGGGTAATAATTTTCAATTAAACAAAATATCTTCTGCAAGTCAATATCAGTGTTTGCGAAATTATTAATGAATATGTTTGCATACAAAATGCCATCAAAAAATCATACTGCTTTAACATTAGAACAGAGAATCAACATTATTAATAAATCTGAGAAAGACAGTTTAAGTGCGCAAAAGATCGCCGATCATTTTGGTGTAGGACGTTCTCAGATTAATTCTATTTTAAAAAGGAAAGCCGATGTCGTGGCCGATTTTGACACAATAATGTTTCAGCCGAAAGAAAAAGGCAGAAGAAAGCAACAGGCAATGATGACAAACAAGCTAGTGTTGGAATGGTTTAAAAATGTGACATCTAGAATAATAAATTTGAGTGGGCCGACATAACATTGTTATGGGCACAATGAATGGGATACACATCACAGGACATCTTCAACATGGACGAGACAAGCCTTTGTCTACAGAGATACAACAAAGAGCACATTCAAAGTTAAAGGAGAGGAATGTGCTGGTGGGAAACGATCCAAAGAGAGGCTGACCACTGCGTTGTGTGCCAGTATGACAGGGGAGAACCTTCTGGCTCTTGTAATAGTGAAATGTAAAAAGCCACTCTGTTTTAAGAAAATAACACCGAGGCTCTACTTGTGATATACACAAGTAACAAAATATCCTGGATGAACAATGCTTTGTTTCAGTGGTGGATAGAAAAATTCAACCGAAAAATGAGACGTCAGAGAAAAGTGCTCGTTTGTTGATAATGCGCCTTCCCACCCAAGAGTAGAACTTTCTAATGTTAAACTTGCTTTTCTTCCTCCCAATACAACTTCCAAATCCCAGCCAATGGAACAAGGAATCATTCAGACCATGAAACTCGAATACTGCAAGTGTCAATCAACTGCAGCATGTTATTTCTACCATATGGAACAAGATAAAAGCAAATGTGGCACACAGTTGTTAAAAGATATCAATGTCCTCCAGGCCATTCATTGGATTCACAGTTCCTGGAAAGAAGTGGAATCTTCAACAATTAAAAGGTGTTTTGAAAGGTATGGATTTCAGTCTGTCGAAGAGAATACATCAAAAGGAGATGACAGCAATGAGGACGATGGTGACGACAATGTACCCTTGTCCAAGTCAAAGGAATTGTTTGGGTTGCCATTACATCAAGTTGCCGACTGTGATAAACACATCAGAGCATGTGACGAGTCTGTTGTTGATTGAGCTAGACCTGCATCGGTTCTTTTGAAAGAAATGGATAGCAATGAATCAGGCCTAAGTGATGATAGTGACGAAAATGATGATGGAAGTGATGAAGGCAAGACTGAAAGTAGGAAACAAAAGGTGTGTTCAATAACCGAAGCGGTGAAGTATGTTAGTTACTTGAAAGAGCTTGCTCTATTTCATGGTAGGTGTAACATTCTAAGTGCTACCATGGATATAGAAGAACATGTGTCTTCGATGCAAGTGGACTGCACCGACCAGTGATCCATAACTGGTTATAAACAAAGGCCATGGTTTGTGCTATCCTGCCTGTGGGAAGCGCAAATAAAAGATCCCTTGCTGCCAATCGGAAGAGTAGCCCATGTAGTGGCGACAGCGGGTTTCCTCTCAAAATCTGTGTGGTCCTTAACCATATGTCTGACGCCATATAACCGTAATTAAAATGTGTTGAGTGCGTCATTAAATAAAACATTTCTTTCTTTCGATGCGAGTGGAATGCTATGGGAAGCAATCCAAAATTGGTGACTTCTTTGAAAAGTGAATATTCTTTTAAAAAAGTGAATAAACAAAATTGGAAGGAAGGAAGGAAATGTTTTATTGAACGATGTACTCAATACATTTTATTTATGGTTATATGGCGTCAGACATATGGTTAAGGACCACACAGATATTGAGAGGAAACCCGCTGTCGCCACTCCACGCTTTACCACTGGGCAATTGGTGTACTATAGTGACTAATGTAAAACGTTTTTTAATTTTGTTACAAATCTCGGTAAAACCTTTGGAAAGAGTTCCGATTGTCCGAGCATTTACAGAGCTCTAAGGAGAACTAACCCTAACCCTAAGTGCGGGAACACACCAAAATGGAAAACAATGTGTTGAAAAGTTTGATAACAACTTTAGAGTTATTCCCCTATTACTATCGACTAAAATTGGTAATTTCCACCACTGAACGTTCGACTGAATTCACACAAGTAATTGGTTTGATGATCTTCTAACTTGGAAATAGCATCCAAAACGCTTTACAACTTATATAATTAAATTTTCTTTGCGTCTATACACTTTATGGCAATCTGATTGGTCTAGAGGTGCTTACTTTTTTTCATTCATATCTCGATGAACTGAAAAAATTGAAGCCACGCCTACTACCCACCCCACAGACTCGTACTACTTTTGTGCAACAAGCCGGATTATTCAGGCAACCATATTTAAAAAATACACATGAAATCTACGAAAGCAATAGAAAAAATATGTATGATAAATTGATGGAAAATGCTATAATAGCAGAGTAGACATGTAGATCTAGCTATATGCATTGGTTTAAAAAAAAAAAAACCCTCTTCATTAATCATGACATGAGACTCGGTCGGTGGCCAAAGAAATCATGTAGAAAACTTCATGCCTTAACTTATTTGTAAGCGATGTTCTACAGCTGTTGGCGAAAATTAAACGGTTCTACCGACAGCATAAATGTTAGACACGTTCCCTTCATTCACTTTCATAAAATATAAACTAAACACAAATAGGACAATTCCTTCCAATATAACGAAATGATCCGTAAAAATGCACAGCAGCTAGATGAAATGGTGTCGCTTATCAAAATTACTTCATTTACAAAAAATCACCTGATTCAATTAATAGTGAATGAACGTTTGCATTCTTACGTGACATAAATATCAATGAAGTTTACACAAACAATCATACAGGCGTATTTAAAGCTAAACAAAATAAATTCAGTTATGTATTGTTAAAGTATGCATATAAATTTAATTATAAGATTTGACCGCAATTATTTTTTGGTTCATGCAAGTATGAACCGATAAAACAATGTGCACACAAAAAATAATTGCAGGCGGTCAATTCTTAAATAAAAATAAAGTATACATGCCTTGTGTATGCAATCAAAATGTTTAATCCTTGCAAACATGGTATATGAGATGGGATACAGTTTAAAATTGTCATATTCAAATTAAATTAGACGTTAACTTGGTTCCGGAATCTGCTCTTTGCAAATGAACGGGGGCATAAAGCAAGTTTATAATTTCAGAGTTCACTTGAACAAAGGATAAATCTTATGAACTGTATTTTTATAAAAGTTGCAAGATATTTTCGTTTAGATATAATAAACCTTGTAGCAGAACATACTTAATGTTTTTCAGTACTTCGCAAATGTAAATCTACGTTCATGTAAAATGAACAGGTACGGTGAAGTTAGATTTCATTAGCCCTATGTCATAATCATGACAAGTTAGATTTCATTAGCCATATGCCATAATTGTGTTGGTGTGATGCCCTCTAAGCAGACATGAATATGTTCATGTTCATATGTTCATTTTTTCTGCTTTATTAAGTTTTTAACAAATAAATTACGCTAAATAAATTAAAAATACAAGGTTGCACTTGCCCTGTGGCAAGTAATTTTTTTTTAATTTTTGAACCCCTGCAGGTCCCTTGGGTGGCTGTTATATACAGGTTTGATTGTATCCATGATGAATATTATGTTTTTAGTACTAAACATTTTGTAAAAATGACTAATAAATATTTTACCAAATCATCAAAGATGTCCCTCTGATGCACATGTATCGTGACCAGTGTCTCGTACTTGACTCTGTCAACCTTTGAGAGATCATGTGTAGTTTGTGAAATCAGAATATTTAGAAGACTCAAAAATGACTGGTTGGTTGTGGACATTATTTTCTTGTCAAATCTAGAAGATTTAAGTGCTTCTTCCGCATCACGAGTCCACAGCATCTGAATGCCAAGCAAACCAACCTACAAAATATAAATATGGCCCACATTAGTATAAATAAGGGGTGCCAACTTTAATGGCAACAGGAATTACAAGTTATTGCTATCAATGGAAAAGGGCTAAAATCAAAATACACTTTTGCAATAAAAAAAACAACCAACATTTTGTGAGGATTTTAAGTATGTCAAGAGGACTGTAAAGTAAAGTTTGTTTTGTTTAACGACACCACTAGACTACATTGATTTTTTTAATCACTGGCTATTGGCTATAAGAAAAATTTGGTAATTCTGATAGACTTAGAAGAGAAACCCGCTACATTTTTTCATTTAAGGAATTTTTATATGCATCATCCCAGACAGGATAGCACAAAACAAACTTTACTTTACTTTACTTTACAGTCCACTATGCTTATTTTGTTTATATTATGAGCAGAGGCAAATTTATTCCATGCTCCCCAAAAAGCAACAATTTAAAAATAATAATAATCCATACATTATTTTATATTCTAAGTTCTGGCTTACAAAGTGAATTTCAGGCCACAGCCTGAAAGCCACATTCTACTGTCTGGCCACCTCGCTACCCTCACCACCCACCCCTACTATATTTACCTGTGCAGGGTAGTTCTGCAAGAATTCCAGTAAAACAAACTCTGGAGCATTAACGGACATACTGCAATCCCTGATAACGGCATGCAATGACCTTTTCTGTTCTTTCAACAAGGCTCCAAGCCACACCTCAACATGTCCTTTAGCTACAACATTTTTTTCAAGCTACAAAAAAGAGAAAAGAATAGTCAGTTGTTTTTTACAGGGGAGAATGCCACCGGACCCTCCTAGAAACATTAAATTATTGTTGCAGTTAATATTCATGTCAGCTGATTGGAATAATGAGATAATACTAACAGGACATCAAGGTTTCACTCTCAATAACTGAATCTTTCAGTAATTTGTTTTTATTACAATCCTGACATGGTGCACCCTGGCAAAACCAAACTGTAATGATTGTAGTGGTTACATTGTATACATCTGAAATTAACAGTTAGCCTAAAGAGTGTTAGTGAACATGTATGACACCAATACAACTCAATAGTACTCTTTTATTTTTTATAAATACATGTTTGCATCAACCAAACATAACTGCAGTCAGTTCTTAAATACTAGTGATGGCACGATTAATTCGATTAAATATTCAATATTTGGTTCTTTTTTATTTATTCACAATACGTTCCACAAATACCCCAGCTATCCCACAAACAGTTTTATAACTATTTTAAGAGCAAGACACTTTTATTCGTAAAATAATTGTAAATAAATGCATCATAAAAAGAAACAAACTACATAAAACTACATGTAGGTCTTGACTACAAAACAAAAATACCTTTTAATTACCATGCCATGATAGTATTTAGGATCTGGGCTACTCAGACGTTTCCCTCAGGATTTCAGTTCAGAGGGTTGGAAAAATAGTTTGACCTGAACTCAGCATCTGATGGGTTGGGGTGGGGAAACAGACTTGTCAAACCTCCCAGATTCTGCAGGGTGTCGATCACCCAATATTTGATCAAATCTCCCAATAACCAGTGCAGAAAACAAATTGTCCCGGTAAATAACATTTTTGTAAGCATAAAAAAAATAATTCTCTTTCACTAAAATAACATAAGGGAAGTAACTCTGCCTTTTTTTTTTTTATCATGAGGTTAAAATCACATGTCACGGCAAGACAATGAAAAGACCAATTAGCTATGTAAACAATACTTGTATCAGTTAGTTTTGTATGTTAGTGCAGTAAAATGTTGGTAACAAGAGTACACTTCAAGGGATTATTTTGGTACAATTAATAAATGTTGTGTTTGACAGACAGTTACTCACGGAAATGGGTATAATTCCAGTATATTTCACATGATGTCAGTAATGAGGTTTTACTTATGATTAGTGGAAATACAATGTTTATTGCATTGTTATAATGATTTTAAATAAGTACCACCCCACTGTTCCTCATTATAGTAAAAACTTAATATTAATTTATAAGATTTATCTAAATTTGTCTTACCGTATATTGCCGTGTATTAGCCAACTCCTTGGATAAGCCAACCTCTTAGTTTGACCCTAAATATCCAGTACAAAATCATTGGCCTTGTGTATAAGCCGAAGTTATCTTTTGTTCAGCTGTATGTTGTATCGATTCAATAATACTGTCAACAAATAGACTTGTGCTTTTCTTGTTCATTATATTTGTTTTCCCTTTAATTATTACAAACATGGTAATCCCGATCGCAATCAATGCGGCAATGCTAACATCTACCAAGCCGTGAAAAATAATTTAGAACTGATAAAGCATAACAGAAAAATAAATAATTCAAGCTGTAACAACATATCACTGCACACAAGTACTTAATTTATTCACTGGACAGCAAAAGGTAAAATCATTGAGGCATGATTAATCCCACACCACACACACAGAAACAAAAGATCATGCGGTCCGTGACTGCAGCTGTTCACTGTATATGGTATGGTCATGTGACAATAGTGGGAGTAATTATCATCCTGAAATTTATGTTATGTTTTTTCAGTCGGTAATGTTAATAATGAGCTTAATTTATTTATGGCATTATACTTTACAGTTTAAAGAAGAAAAAATAGCGTTTTGTATCTTAAATTTGCTATATGAAAGACTGGTCCCAGCACAGGTCAAACAAAGATGGCGGACAGTTTGAAAGAATATGTTTTTACCATTGAAATGACAATAAAACAAGTAATTGTTATTATTATTATTCATCAAACTTATAATGCATTCAAGAACAAAAAACTGCATAATATTGCATGATGCTGTGCACAAATTATTGTTACATAATCAGTGAAAGGCTAAGGGTCTGATCAAAATTTATAAGTCACGGTCGGGAGTATTTTCGATCAGAATTTTATGCTCCAATTTGTTGCCTCCATGTATAAGCCGACTCTCTACTTTTGGAAAGTGTTTCTAGACTTCAAAAGTCGGCTAATACACAGCAATATATGGTAGGTAGTTATAGGTAACACAAAGCACAAATGATGATGTAACGTAACATGTGTGTAACATGTGTTTAACATAAGTGTAATACCATAAATGTACTAATTAATGTTTAAATTTCTTGTTCGTTGTCTAACATTTTTGGATAAAAGAGGTTTTTTTAAAAATATGTATTAAATCATAATAATTAAACTTTAGCACTATAGCGTTGTAACCGTCAAGACTCTCTCCCCTGCTAAATTCCATGCACATGCGCCTGATAATAATAATAATAATAATAATAATAAATGGCAAGTTCACGTTCCGACTGTTTATAATTTTATTTCAGCATATTCGCAGTTATTTTCGTCATGAAATAATATATTTTTAAAATTATTTTATTATATAGCCGGCCCTCATTTGCCAAGTCTTGGTGGTCGTTTATATAAAATTCTAAAATATATTATACGGTTGTCGTATATCACTACGAGTCTTGTTTTTGCCGTATTCTTATGACTTTTCACAAGAAGACTTCCAAATTTTAAAAATGAATTGTGTCATGGAATTCTCTCGATCGTAGTTCAATTAAAATGTTTTCGATCATACAATAACTTGGTTTCGTATTCCAAATGAATGTAATTACTATTTATAATCAATATTTAGAGAAATAAGGCCCACTAAATCCATGATTGTGCACCTTTAAACTAACTACTAATGAACATACTGCACTTATGACATATTCACCATGTTTTATTATTTATTATTACCCCAGCAGGCAACGGCAAGCCTGGAAATAAGTGTCCGGTCACAGTCATTGTCCGGTACGTATTTGTGATTTGTCACGATTTGACAGTCGCGTATTTAATATTAGCGGTCATCTTGTCCGGCACAAAAACTGCTATTTTTATTTTGTCTTAGCCGATTTCTCTATATTTTGAGAAAAAAAAGAGAGGCATATTTTGAATATTTTCCGACTAGTGTGCACGTGCACGAAGCTTACATTAGTTTTTATGGTAACTAAATACAAACGAGAAGGCATTTACGTTTTCCACGAGAAAAAACAACACACAAATTGTTTTTGTCTATTAATAGACACGCCTAATGACCTCACCTCGGCGAATCATTGGTTCAATGGTTGACACAAACGGCGTGATAATTATAAGCGTCTTTTAGCACTAAAGTTTACCTTTAAAATTAACTGACAATTAATTGATTCCGATTATAATTATTTAATGGAATGTTATTGTACCTCTAAAACGGAACGGTCACACATCGGTCATTATTAATATTATTTTTGGGGGAAGAGACACCTCAACCGATTACTACAGCTGGTGTCTATTAATAGAGCGGGGCCGCGTTGCACACACCAAAAAACCCACTGTGAACGCTACGCATTTCTGCTCAACTATGCACAACGAATAGATCTGCACGCAAACATATTTAAATACAAGGAAGAAAACACCCAAACGTACTACTAAAAAATTTATAACTTTTATTTCCTTGACGAATTGGCAGAAATCGCGTCTCGCGAAATATGTCTGCTGCACTTACGCTGCTTATACGGAACGCGGGTCCGATCAGAAAATCATTAATCGGCAAATGTGTTCCGAGTGACCCTAATAGCCGACAGCACGAAATTTTTGCCCCCCCCCCCCCCCCCCCCGAGCGAAGTTAATTATGTCAGTAAATAACATAAAATAACAAATCAACAGAACACGTCTTATACTTTATACGGGTCAATATATATTTAAAAATAATAACAATAAAACGTGAAACCGAGAATATAGTGACGTCATCGCCCGTGCATGCACAACGGATATCACGTGGTGTCCGTAAAGGTAAAGAATTTAGAATGTCGAAAAAGATAACATCTTTTTTTGATAAAACTACAAGTGTAGCAAGTACAAGTAGTAGTACGTGTGATACTAATGTCGGTAGCGAAACATCAGATTCATCCCCACAAATTACCAGCATTACAAAGAAGCAGGTTAGAACTCTACGATCAACAACGTTGCAAAAATGGATAAATGACGACTTGGTAAAAACTAATGCATCCGTTTGGTTTAAAACACGAAACAAATTCTAAAGGTGAGGTGACCGTAATGAGGTGTGTCGTCTGCACACAGTTTGAGAAAGAGATACGGTGTAGTAGAGATTTCACTGACGTTTGGATAAGAGGGTCTACAAACATGCGCTTATCAAATGCTAGAGACCATTCTTCAACAAACTACCATAAACATGCATACAAACTTTACGTCAAGGACATGAACGCTAGGGGTGAATGTGTTGAACATCTTCACAATGTATTTGAACCAGACCCCCAACAACAAACGCTTGGTGACAGCTTTTGTAGTATGACTAAAGTACAAGAACTTCAACAAATAAAAAAATTTGAAATAGCATATTTTATTGCCAAAAAAGAGCTCCCATTCTCTGTGTATGAAGATTTGATTAAACTGGAAACTTACCATGGTGTAGATATAGGTGATCAAGCTTACACTAACCGTAAACAATGTGCAGAATTTGTGGACATTCATGGACAGTTTATAGCATCAAAGCTGCATGATGATCTTTCAAAAGCCAAATTCTATAGTGTTTTAACAGATGGGAGCACAGACAAGTCTGTTACAGAAAAGGAAGTTGTATATGTACTGTATTTTGATCCTTATTCTAAAAATGATGAAATTGAAGTGAAGCTTTCATTTCTTTACCTAAAAGATGTCAAAAAGGGAGATGCACCTGGAATACTTGGTGCAATTGAGGAGAGTTTTCACTCACTGGGTATCATGCCAAGTGAACTTTATTCAAAGCTTATTGGTTTTGGTGCTGATGGTGCATCAGTCAACAGTGGTAATAAAAGTGGAGTAAAAGCACTTCTGGAACAAAAAGCACCATGGCTAATATATACATGGTGTGTGGCTCACAAATTAGAATTGGCCCTGAAAGATGCCTTAAATACTACCGTATTTCAAAAGGTGGACAATATGCTGCTGAGGTTGTATTACCTTTACCATAAATCTCCCAAAAAACTACAGGAACTGAAAACTTTGCACAATTTAGTCAAAGATACATTTGAATTTGAAGAGGGCTCTCTGAAACCAAAACGTGCTTGTGGTACAAGGTGGATTTCTTTCAAGTTGTCCTGGATAAATATGGTGTTTACATGCAACATCTACAGCACTTAGCTGGTGACAAAAAATGTAAAGATCATAAAAAGATATGTGGTTATCTGTGTGAGTGGAATTCTAGTCGCATGCTTTTGTATGTTGCATTCTTTATTGATGTCCTGAACCCAGCAGCTATATTGTCCAAAGCATTTCAAGAAGATGTTATTGACAGTGTTGGAGTTCTACATAATATCAAGTGTTCTGAAGAATCTCTTGATCAATTGTTAACTAGGTCTTTTGAGGATCTTCCTGCTGTTAAATTTCTGTTTGGAAAGTTACAAAAGACTGATTTAGTGTACACTTATCAGGGGATAGAATTCACTAAAACAAGTTTTCTGAAGGCCACTGAAGATGTAAAATCAGCAAAGAATACCATTATAAATGCTGTACACTGTGCCATGGATTCCAGACTAAAGGGTGCCAGCAGTATACAGCTGAATAATGTTGCCACTATATTAAACACTGAACACTGGAAATCAAATGTTGATGTGGCAGGTGTAGACTTTACGGATGTCAATGTTACTGAACTGATAGAGAACTTTCAGCCTGTATTGCTGAAACAAGGATTTTCTCCAGATGCCTCTCCTCAAAATATTCTAGAGGAATGGCACGACATGGTCAGGTACACACTGGACTTTTTACAGCCACATAAAAGTTGTTACAAAAAAACCTGGAAAATTTTGTTTACCTGCTCTAAGTCCACTAAGTGGAAGAATATACTGACTTTCATTGAACTTTTGTTTTCTGTACCAGTTTGTAATGCAAAACTTGAGAGAATGTTTTCTCGCTTAAAAAGAACAAAGAGTCATAGCAGGTGTTCTTTAGGTGAGGACAGGTTAACAAATATCCTACGAATTGTTGAGGAAGGTCCCCCACTGGGATCATTTGATGTAAGCCCTGTAGTTCATCTGTGGAACCAGGTGAAAAAGGAGGAGACCAAATCAGAAGAAAAGGCAAATGTACAAAAAGAGACCCCCAAAAGTAAAATACCAGAAACTAGAAACTGAAAGAAAGGAGATTAGTGGATCTGATTCGGAGTCTGGTGACACAAGTGAAAGTTTTAGTGATAATGAAAATGTATTCTGTTTATCTGACAGTAGTGACAGTTCAACATTTGAAGGTTTCCTGCCTACGGATATATAACATGAACGATATCATAAACTAGAAACTAGAAACCGAAATCAGATACAAGTCAAAGTTATGCTGACAACATTGTTTCTTATCTGATTCTGACAACAGTGGCTGCTTAAGATTTGAAGGTTTCTTACCAAAGTGATATTGGCAGTTGTTGATCTGAATACAATAACAATGACCATATAAGTAATTTATCAGTCATACTATAATTTCATGCATTTATTAATATTACAGGATTAATAAAAGATAAATAACATTCTAAAATTTGTAATAATTGCTTTCGATATTTACACACTGGCATGCAATTTGGTGACAGGTACATTTTAATTTGTGACAGGCACAAACTGACTGATATAGGACAGCTTGACAGGCACGGTCCAAATAATTATTTCCAGGCCTGCAACGGGGAAAATAAAAATCATAATTTCTCACTGAGAAATTATCATGCATTGGTCTAACGAACAATACTATTGGATGATTTGACGCTTACAAACCAATGGCCTGGTCGGTACTAAATATGACGCCATCACGACTTGGCAAACACACATAATGACGTCATGTAGTTGAGTTTGCATTTACGGCTGTCTGTTTTTGGTGTTAAATTTATAACAAAATGTCATTTTAATGCAATTCATTATAGATTTTGTACCATAATAAAGAGAACTTTTGTTTTTGAAACTTATCTATGAACATGATTAAATTACAAAGTTATAGCAATACTCAGAACAGTGCGTAAAGTGGTTTATATCGTTTCTATACATGTACATGCATGTGTGTCCAAAATAAAGGCTTTTAAAGAAAAAAAATAGCTGAGGTAATAAATAGAATAACAAACTCGGTACCAGTCATTATCAAATTAACGTCCCTTGTGAAATAATTTTAATTTGTCACTAGCTAAAGTTCATGACAATTGAAAATTATTTCACCCGGGACATAAATTTGATAATAACTGGTAACTCGTTTATTATCCTCTATTTATTCTAATAATATGAGATACAAGGAACGTACGCTCAGAGGTTACACCCTGTCACACTAGGAAAATGATAGCCGATTATACTTAACATACCATTATCTTTTCTCCCTCTTTGGAAACAACAGAACGAATCCTGTCATATTCTTTTGCATGGAATTCCACCCTATGGACATTCTCAAAGATGCTGAGTAGATGTGGCTGCACAGAACATGAACATTTAGTTAGTCATTCAAATAGAGACAGGCTTGAAACATGTTGATATTTATCAAGACATTTCTTCTTAAATACTATATTAAAACCACAAACATTCAGTTAGTCATTCATATACAGACAGGCTTGAAACATGTTGATATTTTTCAGACATTTCTTCTTACATACTATATCAAAACAACGAACATTCAGTTAGTCATTCAAATACAGACAGGCTTGATACCTGTTGATATTTATCAGACATTTCTTCTTACATACTATATTAAAACAACGAACATTCAGTTAGTCATTCAAATACAGACAGGCTTGATACCCGTTGATATTTATCAGATGTCTTCTTAAATACTAGTAAAACTCATCATGCAGTAAATGACATAAATGAGGAAGTATTGGTGAATGGCCATCCTCAATATATTTTGAAGAATTGGACAGAAAGAAAGATATGTTTTATTTAATGACACAACACATTTTATTTACAGTTATATGGCATTAGACATATGGTTAAGGACCACACAGATATTGAGAGGGGAAACCCGCTGTCGCCACTTCATGAGCTACTCTTTCTGATTAGCAGCAAGGGATCTTTTATATGCACCATCCTACAGACAGGGTAGTACATACCACGGCCTTTGATATACCAGTCGTGATGCACTGGCTGGAACGAGAAATAGCCCAATGGGCCCACCGACAGGGATCGATCACACACCGACCGCACATCGAGCGAGTGCTGTACCACTGGGCTACGTCCACCTTGAAGAATTGGTGTTGTAATACAATTAATGTGGAAGTGAAATGGTAATTTGACTTGGACTTGAATTTAAGAATTTGGAATATGATTCCTATCCTTTCTACTAGTAATAGTGTAAGATCTATTGCTAATGTCATTACCCAATTTACTAGACTGATCATGAAGACAAATATTGGGTCATGTTTCATGTTTAAGGTCCAAATTTCTAAGTCAAAAACTCCCATTGATAATGTAATATTGCCCATGTTAACTTAATTTGGGGTCAAAGAAAGATAACAACATTCACTTTTTTGCAACTTCAAATGAAAACATCCAATTTTTAAG
The DNA here is from genome assembly GCF_016097555.1 of Gigantopelta aegis. Taxonomy (NCBI): domain Eukaryota; kingdom Metazoa; phylum Mollusca; class Gastropoda; order Neomphalida; family Peltospiridae; genus Gigantopelta; species Gigantopelta aegis. The sequence continues at coordinate 37,524,118 of NC_054710.1, read as the reverse complement.
TCCAAGTAATTAACATAAGTTAAATCTTCTAGATGTGCAGTTGACAGCCATTCCCGTTATGAACATGATGAAAAAACAAGCAAACACAATTACTGTGTACAGAAAGCATGATATTAATATTGAAAATAACATCAGGTAACCTATACCCAGGTTTCTATACTTAATCCATGAATAGATTAATTAGTCATGGTTTTCCCATGATATGACCAATCACTTTTGGATTAATAATGTTTGATCTCTGATTATGTCAAAAAACTTAAGTTTGTTTAACAACACCATTAAAGCACATTGGATGTCAAACATTTGGTAATTTTGACATACAGTCTTACAGAGGAAACCCACTACATTTTTCCATTAGTAGCAAAGGATCTTTTATATGCACCATCACACAGAGGATAGCACATTCCACTGCCTTTGGTATACCAGTCATGGTGCACTGGCTGGAACGATAAATAGCCAAATGAGCCCACCCACAGTGGATCGATCGACTGCACATCAGGCAAGCGCATTACCATTGGGCTACATCGCACACCCAGTCAGGTCAGTCACTACTTATTAGTCAACTAGCTGCATATTTGTTAATAGTGACATGATCATTGCTCATTTAATATATGCATCACAGGTATAGCCATCACTGATCAACTAATATGTTAGTGTCATTAAACAAACAACCCTTTTCTTTCTTTATATACTGCACAAAGTTAACTTAATGAAATATTTGAAATATATAGTATGTTAAGCTGTGAGTAAAAGTCCACCTGAATTGTGTGTGAATCACTAGCTTGTCCAAGAATTTCAAGCAGTGCAGGATCAGATATGAAGAAAAATCTGGGGAAAACGAGACGCTTCTTTTCAAGATACCTGAAAAACAAAATGTTTTCCATTAATATATATGTTTATAAAAAATCTTTCCTCCCATTCATGATTGTATGCCAGGGCTGCTTACCCCGAGTAAATTTTTACTGTAAGATAGTTGATATTTTCCTGTATTTTGCCCCAAAATTCTGTATTCCTGTAATTATTGAATAAAAGTTTCTGTACAATCTGTAGTAAGTTTTGTACAAAGTCAAAGCTGAAGTGATGCTATCACTTAATTTCCCATTACTGGGATTTATTGACAACATTCTCTCAAAACCACAGAGGAGGGAATAAAAAAACCTAAAAATTACAAAACTTATTAATTATTTATTGATATACCTACATGTGAATTATTTAAACCATATGTTTTTGTAACTGTTTCATGCATTCATTCTGACATCAAATGTATCCATTTTTATTCAGTAAAAATAGTAATATGAACCCAAGTACTGAAGGTGAGATATCTCAACTAAGTTCATAATTTAAAAAAAGTATAGAATTAATTTAACTCGATTATAAATAGAACCTTTTTTGTACTATTTATACCATCTGATATTTTAGATATTAATAATATTTTTTTTATTAATAAAGATTACAATACACATTGTTTTCTCACCCAAAAAACCCAAACAAACAATACTAATAAAAAAAAAATAATAATAAAAAAATAAAAATAAAAAAAAGGAAATTGTTCTTGGCACTTTAATTTAAATGGAGTTCATATTTAAGGTCAAGGTTAATAATTAACATTTATGTTTTACATGCATCAAGCGAGTTCAGTAAAGTAAATAATGTTGCTACTTAGCTTTGTTCAAAACATAAAAGTTATGCGGATTCTTTGTACTTCGAAAATAATTAAAGCTTGTGGTATTTTAATTAGTCACCTAATATCGTATATATCGTTTTTCATGGAAAATTAAAATTTATCTAAATATATATATATATATATATATATATATATATATACATGTATATATTTTTGCTACTTAAATTTTAAAACTTATGATTAGTTTTAAAATATATGTAGTAAAAAATGTATTCAAACAGATTTTCATTTTCCATGACCAATATCAAAATTTCATGACTTTCCAGGCCTGAAAAATGACATTTACAAATTTCATGACTTTCCGGGATTTCCATCACCCGTACGAACCCTGTCCAGGAACTAATTTGTACAACACGTGTTGAGATCAGAGTGCGGGGACAGAATAAAGCTGGGTTTATACTTTTGACACCATCGCCCGCCGTAATTAGCTAGCATACGCTAAACCGGTTGGCAGCATCAGCTGGCGACTACCGGCAGTCACATGACCGCGTGTTTAGCGTCATTGTCCCAAGTGTAAATCAACGCTCGCAGGCACTGACCTATTTTCAAGGCTCCACAGAGATATTTCAATTTTATCAGATGTTAAGATGGCTGACATAAATGCTAATGCAGCAGTTATAATTGAAAGTAAAGTTTCTTTTTATTTAATGATGCCACAATAGCACATTAACTGTTTAATCATCGGCTATTGGACGTCAAAAACATAATGGTCATTTTGACAGTTTCAGGGGAAACCCGCTACATTTTTCCATTAGTAGCAAGGGATATTTTATATGCATCAGACAGGATTAAACATACCATGACCTTTGTCCAGTTGTGAAGCAATGGTTGGGATGGGGGAAAACCCAATCAGAGAATCAGTAAACCGAGTAGGCCTAAATGAGTAAAACTCCCTATTATGTGTGTTGTGGAATGATGTGGCTACATCTGATTGGCTGAATTGTTGGCGTTTGCAAGCGCACATCTTGAAAGTTCAACACGGTCTCTGAAACTTTTGATGTCGACTTGTGCCGTTTTACAGCGAGTGCTCGCTGATGTTTAAAGTATAAACCTATGTCACCGGCTGCGGTCGTATGCTAGCGTATTACGGCGGGTGATGGTGTCAAAAGTATAAACCCAGCTTAAGCCGGAGCAGCAACTGCAATCATTTTCAGGCATGAATACAGGTGCAGAAATATACTGATAACAATAAACTGTAATCACCAGTCGACAATTACGAGACTTCCATGCTCTCGTTCACTCATACCACGTGATCGACAAATGACATCGATGGAGAATTTATTATACCCCCACCCCACCCAAGTTTACGACATCAATATAATCACACACTAATTAAGTAGGCCTACTGAATAGACTTAACGACCATGAAGGCGTGAAACACTCGTAATTCCTGAAGACTGGTTTTAAGCATACATGTAGCATTGATAAGGAACACTGACCAGTCTTGTTGGATTAATTTTTCATGGGGTCGTAAATTTTGTGCTAAATATTTATTTTGCTCGAAAATAAATGATTTTACAGTAGAATAGACTGCTTCGTGTACATTGTACTATCAACAGATGTCACTTCATGTACAGCAAGTTGCAAATTCGATTGATTATGCCGGCTGCAGGTATGCGTAACTGGGGTTGGCTGCATGTGTTCCACGGGGCGATTTTGAATGGAGGGCATGTTTAAGCAATGACAATGAAAAAAGTACAAGAATGAGAAAGTATGTGAATGAAAGCTTTGTTTGACTATAATTTGCACATTAAAATACTTTTTTAAATATATTAAGAACCCGTATTTTTGCATTGATGGTACCTGTACAATCGGCCGTAAAATCTGTACGCCGTACAAGTCGGCCCTTTAACCGTACAAAATACGGTCAATCCGTACAAGTACGCAGCCCTGGTATGCAGTGGATTCTGTGTAGCATCTCAACAGTATAGCATCTTTTGACAATACACCATTTTAGATGTCAGCTATATGTTAAAGTAAACAGTGTTCAAAAATTAGATAGTATAATAAAATGTTTTTGTGCAAAATTTCAATGTTCTGAGTTGCATACACTTTTGGCTACTCAATTTTAAAAAGTGGGATGGGTTTTTTTTATTGAATCAAAATAATGATGCCTAGAACAAACATTTACCCTGTGAGTGACTTCTGGCAAAGCTCCAGCTGCTCCAGTAGGTGTGGCAGCAGTTGACCAAGAGTTTCATCGCCCACACAGCACTGTATAACGTTGATAATCTCGTGAGCTCGTACCATGATCTTGCACCAGGATTTGTCAATGTTATTAAACCGTTTTGCCTCCTGAAAACAACAAAGTGATTGGTGAATGCCACTGCCCTGCTCAGTGCTGAATTTCTAGGCTTAATAAGTTTGTAAATTATGAACAATAAAGTATTGCTGACAATATGTCCTCTTTACATTTGAGTTCAATGGTACAATTTGGTTTCTGATTAACAGATTAAACAAACTCCCTGTTTAGTATTAGTGACCTAGACCTACTGAACTGAAATGCAAACTTAGAAAAAGGTAATTTATCAAAATCGAAAACAGAAAAATCTCCCATGTTTGATGGGATCGGTAGGGGTAGAAACAAATGCAATGTAGAAAACTTAAAGGTATTTTCTCCTTTATAAATAATACTTAAATACCTCAAACCACAATGCAGTTTCCCCCTTACAATCTCAAAATTTAACAAAAGGTTAATTTTTTGTAATCTTCTACTGTATACAAGCTTCCAGTCGTGACTAGTAGTTCCCTAATTCTGTCCTCTTGAATCTACGGCGAGATGTCAGGACGAGGGTTATAAAAAGAAAAATTGCATATGATAACTAAACTTGGTTCACTAACCTGTGGCAGCTGCTTGGCAATGTCTCCTGCAACGAAGACGGCCTCGAGATAAACCCACATGTTCTGAACAACCAGCCAGTTCTCCAAAATGTCATTTGTGTTCGACAGATTAGCAACCCATAGCTGGATGTTCTTCTTGAATGGAGTATTGTATCTGAAAAATTATATAAAATATATATTTCAAAAATATTTACAGCATTTAAAATGTAAATTATAACCACTTTTAAAAGAAGAAGTTATTTTTGTTAACAAGTAATTTATTTCAGGGTAGGTAAGCTTTGGGGTATTTCTATCTATAAAATTTATTCAGGGCTCGCGCCAAATTAGCCATTGGCTAATTTTGACAAAAAATGGCTAATAAAATTTGCAAGTGGCTAAAATTTTGGCTAAGCCATTTTCTGTCTTCTGATGTGAACAAACGGTTACATAATCTATCCAACACCTCAAACATAATAATACTACCAAATATTCAATTAGTATAATAGCGATCTCGCGACGGTAACGAGAAACGGTGTCATGCAGAATACATCGTAGGCCTTATAATGTTTGCTTATTTTAATAATCACGGTTATTAATTTTAACGGCATGCATTCAACATGTATGACAGCAATGTCTGGAAGATCTGTAACTTGTTATTTTTACTTTGTAAAATCTTTGAACCAAAGTAATAAAAACAGACCGACAATGCTTGTCAATTTGAATACACATGCCAGTTCAGGGCCAAAAGACATGTAGGCCATCTCAAGGTCCGTGTTCAGCCAGACCGAGTGAAAACAAAACGTTCGTTAGACTGGTTTGTGCGCTTCACGTTAAACCAAATGGACACGACGAACACCAATCAAATAGTTCACGAACGTTAGGAAGAATGTTTGTTGGCTGAACTGAGGACAGCTCTCGGTGCGAATATACGCCACGCTTCAGTCAGCTGACACCCGCGTGTCAAGAGATATCGTTGCAGACATTAAACAATACGATTACGCAAAAGTAAATCTTGATGTAAATTTGTAGAAAAACAAGTCATTCGCATCAATGAATACCTAACTGCAGTTTTTGTTTATTCCTTTGTCTTTGTTAATTTCGTACCCATGGTCGAGAGCACGCATGCAGATCGCGATCGCCAGAAATTAACATGCAGTATTTAAATTATACAAATTGCAGTTAATTATACTGAATAAAATTAGTTTACAATAATCATATTCGTTAGATAATTTTAGATATAAATTTGTAAGACTGTGAAGTGACATTTAATAAGTTAGCTGGATTTTAAAAAGACCGTAAATATTAATTTTATTAAAGGATTTTTTTTTTTTTTTCTTTTTTTTAATAAATAAATATACTATATATACTGTGGTGAAGTCGGCATTCTTAGCCGAGGTATTTTGTAAGCAGAAATCACAACAAGCATTTAACACGACGCTGAAATCAACAGCAACAACATGACACAAATTATGAAATCGTTTGGGCTGGGGAATTGATGGATCACTTTATATAAAAAAAAAAAAAAAAAAAAAAAAAAAAAAAAAGGTATTCAAACTAACATAAAGATTGCTATTTAAAGAAATAATGAGTTCTATATATAAAAAAAAAGATCTCAACTTTTTATTTGGGAAAAAAGGAAGAAAAAAAAACAACACCATCCATAAACATCCACCCACCCCCATATTTCTGTATGTTTGTTAATTTAATGTCATAGGCCTTAGAAGGCCTTATGGGGTACTGGCTTCAAACTCTGAAGATATTGCTTAACCCCATCCCAACCCCACCCCCGCTGAAAAAACTCGAAGTAATATATTAACTGCCCCTACCCCCATTGAGGTTTTGTTATTCCTATTTATTAGTTTGTACACAATTGGCTGAAAAAGATACATTTTCATATTCATATATAAATACTCTATACAGTACTGTGTAAAACAAATTTGGCTAAAGCATTTTCAATATGGCTAATAAAAATTCCATTTGGCTAATATTTTGGCTACAGGTATTTTTGACCCAGGGTGAGCCCTGTTATTCATTCATTTCAACTTATTTTCATGCTTATATCCAATTAAGGTTCAAGCATGCTGTCCTGGGCACAAAGCTCAGCTATCTGGGCTGTCTGTCCAGGACAGTGGATTAGTTGTTAGTTAGTTAGTTGTTAGTGTCTATAAAATGTGGAGTTGGCAGGAAACATGACATTTGGTGTGTTTAGCCTAATAATATTTTGTCTAGCTAGGCCACTAACCAGACGATTTTCAATGGTATGTGACCTGCGTTAAACGACTACTTGTGCTAAGTGTTCACAGTAAAATGTTACTGTTCTATAAAAAGGTTATTTTAAACAGTAAAATCAATATGGGTCACATTTGTCAAACAGCTGAGCTCTAAAAGTCCTATTGTGCATGCCATCACTACCAAGTGTGGTGCGATAATCATGTAGGATATTGTTGTGATGTGGGTATATATCTGAATTTCACAGCAGTTTACTTTAACAATATAGAGTAACGTACTCTTATAACGAACCAGAAGGGACCATGATAGTTCGTTATAGGTGGTTCACTGTACACAACTGCACAGGTTGGTCATTAATATATCTATAGGGAGAAAAAACAGGACTTTACGATCAGTTCATTCTTTGCAGTAGTTCGTTCTAAGCATGTTCGTTTAAGTGTACATTACTGTAGATAAAAAAAATAGTCTTTAAAACCTGTTGCTCATCAGAGAGCTCAAGATCATCAAACTATCCTCCAGCATGGAAACAATTTCTGCCGTCTCAATCCCTCTTAAGAGAAGTTCTCCACGAGATTTGAAGGTAGAGAAGCTAAGATTTCGGTTATTCCAGTCAGAAATGACACTCTTCAATTTGGATTCTATATCTTTTTCTTTAACAGCAGCAATGCACACATCCTAATATAACATAAATAACAAAACAATTAACATGTTTCTTTTATTATATCTCATATTAATTTAATAAAAACTAGTGAGAACAATGCAACAATATGCCAAGTTATAAACATATTTTCATACTTGTTGATGAGGATAAAATGTAAGTAACAACTAAAGCATTTTGGGGAAAACATTCACATGATACTTCTTCACACTGAATACACATATTTATCACACAACCATACTCCATGCGAATGTGACCCGATAACACCTATTTGATATTCTAAAGTTGTATCACGTTCATACTCCATATGAACCGATAACACCTATCTGATAGTTTAAGTGACGTCATGTTCAACAGCCAATAGTATAAATCTTCTTTAAATAAGACTTAAACTGGTGTTTATTTTCATAGAGAAAAAAGAAAAAACAAATATAGCCTGAAATGGGTTGCATGACAAACAAAATTATCAAGTTATTACATTTTGACATCAAGTTTATTTTGCTCAAATTTTATAATGATGTAATTGACTCACTGAAGCATGTCATCAAATACACACTTAAAAAAAAAATAACCTGATATTCCATATTTATAATTACATTACATAGATGACACATCTTCCTTTGTAAATTGTGATTGTTACTTTCTTTAAAAATGTCTATGACTAATATTCATTTCACTGGAAGCACTACTGCAATTCTGAATAATGTGAAAACTAAAACAAACTTCTTATAAACATTATGATCTTGTCAGAATCAATTACTTGCATAAATGTACCTTATAGTTTTGACCGATGCAATCAATTTAGTTTTTTAAGCTAGTAAATAAAAGCATGTATTATGAGTAAAAGGTTGAACCTTAAACAATATTAAACCATAATCTTTTACCTTATATTTAGGTGGAAATACAATATAAATACTCTTACAGAAACATTCTAAGAATATCCAGTAAATTTTGCATTCAGACCTCAATTTCTTCTTTATATGGCAGCAGTGGTGCTTTCATTATGTCTCGAAGACAGAATCCATCCGAGTCCAAGTCAAAAGTATGGCCAGTGAGCGCAGCTATACGATCCCAGTGTCTTTCTTTCATTGCTTTGTTTGACATCAACTCGAGGAGAGGACAAGACTCACTGAAGTCGTCTATTTTCTGCTTTAGATCTAAGAAGGCCTGCCAGTCTTTTAATCCTTTGGGCAGACGTCGGATTCTGTGATAAATTTAAAATAAAAGTATGGTTCTGCAGGTATTCACTGGTGATTAAACAAAACTATAAAGTGCCAAATTGACGTCTGTTTTTCTTAAACGAATGCGCTTAACCTTCTGACCACTGCAGACGAGGTATCTCGCCCAACGTCACATCAGTCGACATACTGTACACTGTATACAGCGCATTTCCTCCAATTCATATTTCCCGCTGTTCTGAACACAACACTCACTGGAACCACTTTATTAACAGGAAATATGGAAGACAACTCAGTTTCCTGAATCTTTAGATTCTCTTTTTTTTCAATGGAAAATATGTTGTAATTTTGGGTTTTTGGCAAGTATTTTTGTTTGATAACAATGGCGGCATGTCGCGTTCATTTTCAGTGTTCAATAGCTGATTGTGACAGCTATTTTATAATAAATTTGATAATTTTACCGACAACGAAAATCACCAAATATTGGGATTTGAATCGTAGTTCATTAAAAAACAAAAAGATTCTGGTCAGAAAACCACTGTTATTGGGAATAATGGACATTTTACTGTGATCAAACGGCCATGAGCAAAGAATACTATTTGCTTGAAAGCGTAGCGTAAACTCTATTAACGTGCCTCTATTCAATTAAGGTTTAAGCACATCTTTCCCACACCCAACCTCTGGCATGGCCAGTGGTCGAGTTTGGGACAGAAACCAGACTACACAATATTTAAGTGATGTAATCATATTAGAGGCCAAAAAGTGCACAATCATGAATAAGACTAAACTAGCATTTGCACCACTGTTATGCATGGCTAAGAAAGATGAAATTTCACTGGTTACTATAAATATTATTATATAACCAGCTAATATTAACCAATCAGGAAAGAGCTTTAAATTCATAAAAGGGTTATCAACATGCGTAAATTAGACTGTAAAAAACATCAACATCTATTTGGAAAATATTCTATATTTTTTTTAACATACCGTATATCGCTGTGTATTAGCCGACTTTTTGATACAAAATTTATCAAGTCAAAGGCTGGGGTCGGCTTATCTAAGGAGTCAACATTTTATTGGAAATGTAAAGTTAGAATAGTGACGTCACGGCTTGACTCGATCTATTGTCATTATTGTGCTCTGCATTTCCGCTTTCATAAAGGTTCAATATTGCATTTTAACACAAGCTATTACAAATAAAAGATATTAAAATTGTATATATATGTTCATCTTTAACCTTCTGACTACTGCAGGCGAGATATCTCGCCCGACGTCACGTCAGTCGATATACTGTACACTGTATACAGTGCATTCCCCAATTCATATTTCCCGCCGTTTTGCACACGACACTCACCGGAAACGGAAATATAATTAAAGAAAAAAGATTTTTTTTCAAAATGGTGGTTTTTGTTTTGATTTTTTCAATTGAAAATACCTTGAAATTTTGAGTTCAAAAGTGGTTTTCGGCAAGTATTTTCGCTTGACAACAATGGCGGCACGTCGCGGTAATTTTCAGGGATCGATAGCTGATTGTAACAGCTAATTTGATAATAAATTTGATCGTTTTACCAACAACGAAAATTACCAAATATTGCAATATGAATCGTAGTTCGGGTTTTTAAAAAAATTCTGGTCAGAAAACCACTGTTATCGGGAATAATGGACATAAATACTGGACAGCTGGCCACAAATGCCCGTAAGTAAACGCAACTTTTTCGATTTGTTGCCAAATTTTAATCACCATTAGCCGATCTAAAATAATAAAAATTACAAAAAAAGACACGAAAATAATACTTACCGATTCATATATGAACTTTATTTCATGTATTTATGAAACATTTAAGTGAATATATGTGAGTAAAAATTATAAACTTGTACCCACTCAACGTGGTTTTTGTTAAAAATTAATCCAGTAGTCTAAAGGTTAATAAATGTTGGTGTTTAAAAGTTATTTAGTAATATTTATCTGTTTAAACAACAATAAATGGTGACCGATCAAAACAATTTCGGAAAACTTCGCAGGTCACGTGTCATTACAAAACTGCTTACTAAACCGGTGAACACGTTAATTGTTCCAGCTTCATTTGTTTTGTTTGTCGGCTTGGGATTAATCGACACGGGTGGTTGGGTATGGTAGGGTATAGCCGACTACATGTAGTAATGAAAAGACCGATTAGCACAATCAACAATGCAAACAGTCACTGTGTTTTTAACGTGTGGCTGCAATCAAGAATGTTTAGGTATATTTCGCTATCTTGGTACTTATATTTTACGAGAAATAAATTAACCGGACACCGTTTCTATAAACAGAAATCGGCTACTGCTTCCGGATAAGTTTGCTGTGACAAATGACGTTTGAAAGCAGATGTACTTTGTCATTTTGTAGACCACACAGACATCTGACTTGGTTAGTTTTATATAGGGGGGTCGGCTTATATACAAGGTCTATAATTTTAAAGCCGATTTGGAGGGTGAAACTAGGGGGTCGGCTAATGCATGGAGTCGGCTAATACACAGCGATATACGGTAATGCCAATATTTATTAACCTTTGGACTACTGAATTCTCGTCGGAGTTACTTCCCCTCAGTACTGGATTAATTTTGGGGAAAATCAGTTATAGCCAGTACCTAACTTTGATCATATATAATGATTGAAATATTTAAGAAATGCATAAAATAACTTATGTATATGAAACAATAAACTTTTTTTTTCTTCTTTTTTTTGGCAGACTTTTTTTTCTTTGTTTTAATAAGAAGAAATAACCATTTTTAAAAATCATTTTTAAAAGTAAACAACATTATGAATGCCTAGTAACACATTTGATTACATGTATCATATTTTCTTTTTGTTATTTAAATAAATAAATAAGTAAGTAAATAAATAAACAAAACAATTAACAAACAAATAAATAAATAAACAATGTTATGTACATATATACAGGATTGCGGACGGAAGAAAACCGTAACAAGTAAACAGTAAGTATACTGGGTGTTTAGTTTATACTGGGTACATTTTATTGTTGAATTATTTTATTGGTCAAATAAATTAAAGAATTAAATTTCAATAAACAAACACTATATATACAAATACTGCCTTGTCTCTTTGTTTCAACAGAATAGTTTTTGTTTCATTTGCCCTAATTGCCTGTTTCATTGAGTTGTTTTGTGCACTTGATTTTAATATTCATGTCTACTTGTCTACCTGCACTTGAGCACCCTAAGCATTTATAGCCATCCAACAACCCATAAATGACCGCAAGTCGGACTTTCTCTGGCTTGACATAAAGGCCCAGTTTCGAACATCTAAAAACAATCAGTGTGTTGCAAAATGTAACTTCAAACAAATAAAAAAAAACTTTTTTTCCACCACTTACAACACCTGTGGATACTGAGATAGTGGCTCAGGTGTTTATCTGCCCTGTCTACACCACCCATGTACTTTGTGTACAACTCGATGGCCTTTGGTTTCTCAACATCTCGGTGGAAGTTTGGGTGCGTCTTAGACTTTGTGCGTTTCAAAAAACATGAACAATTGTGAATTGTACTCAGTACATTTATTTGTCTCTTATCAGTCCATGAGAGAAATAACATTTTGTCATCCGCAACAACCTTAACTGGGTCACCTTTTTTTATCTTACACTCTTTCACCTCATCAGGGACACCGCGTCGATTTACCCGCATGCTCCCATCTGGTTGTCGGCAAGATCCTGAAATAAAGCAGGAAAGGTAAAAAAGTTGTATGTGTACACATGTTGGGCAGTGTTATACAAAGGCCAACACAGAGTTGTAACAACAGAATGAGCAAGACCGTGGTCACGTACAGCATTTTCCTTACCGCAGTACACTTGCCAGTTGTATACATACCCCGTCTTGGCGTCGGCCAACACCCAAGCTTTCAATCGCCACTTGTGTGGCTTGTTTGGCATATACTACATTAAATTTGTCCTACCTTTGAATGAATTCATGCTTTCATCAACACTCACCTCTCTGTCAAGAAGGAAATATTTTTGAAAACTGGCAACGAGAAGGTCAACAAAAGGCCTCACCTTGAATAATTTGTCATGATTCGGGTTGTCATGATTCAGGTTGTCCCTCGGCACATCTCTCGAGTTGTCATTGAGGTGAAAAAAATTCAAAATTTGTAAAAACCTGTCTCTTGACATGATCTCTCTGAATCCAGGCATCTCAAATACTTTATCATTTGTCCAGTAAGATGAATAGCTTGGACGTTTGGTGACTTCCATGGCTAACAAAATTGATAAAAATGCCCTGATCTCACCTGGTGAAACATTTTATCACTGCTGAAAATTTGAAACAAATTTCAAGTTTTCTTTGCCACCAACTGAAACAAAATACTAGTCGGCATATACATTGGTTTGTGTGACCATCAAATTGATAATTTCATCATTGAAAAACAAACTAAAAGTATCGTACTCACTTGAGTTTTCCGGTATGTCTTGTGGTCCCGAATTCTGTCTAAAATCAAAACGCCAGCCGTGATCATACGCATTTTGCATTGGGTCGCCGATGTTTACATCCTCGATTTCCTCCACACTTTTGTTTTCACTCAATTCATCACCATTCATTCCTTCTGTCATTCACCCTAACGCTTGCCGATATTCGACACCGGTAAAACCTTCAAACTCACCATCACTTTTGCTGTCAGAATTGCCGAAAATTTCATTCAAGTCACCGCCAGCCGCCATTTTTGTTGCTTACGCGATGCAAAAATCCATGAGAAAAACCCAGTGTTTACAAACACAAATTACTGATCAATGTTCAATTCTGACAGTTCAAGTCTTCCGCCATATGCAATTCAGAATGTTCCCTAAATATAACTGACACGTCATTTCTTCCCAAGATGCATTAGAAACCGCTGGAAATACGATGTAGTAAAGCAGGTCTCAATGGCGAGATATCTCGCCTGCAGTACTCAGAAGGTTAAAGAGATGGTGAAATACAACATCAAACACAAATCATACTGAAAGTTTTTAAAATGAAAAGCTCTGTAACTCGACTTAACCTTTAGACTACTGGATTAATTTTGACAAAAAAACATATCTTGAGTGGGTACATGTTTATAATTTTTACTCATATATTCACTTAAATGTTTTTAAAATACATAAAATAAAGTTGATATCTGAATCAGTAAGTATTATTTTTGTAGGTTTTTATAAATTTTATGATATTTTATATCAGTTGATGTTGATTAAAATTAGGCAAAAAAAATTAAATCACATTTACTTACATGCATTTGTGGCCAGCTGTCCAGTATTTATGTCCATTATTCCCAATAACATTGGTTTTCTGCGCAGAGTTTTTTTTTAAAAAACAAACTATGATTCTTATCACAATATTTGGTAAAAAAAATTATTGGTAAAACAATCAAATTTATTATCAAATTAGTTGTCACAATCAGCTATCGATCCCTGAAAATTACTGCTACATTGAAAAATCTAAAATTAAAGACACAGGAAACCGAGTTGTCTGTCTTTCCTGTTAATAAATCAATTCTGATGAGTGTCATGTGCAAAATGGCGGGGAAATATGAATTGGGGAATGCACTGTATACAGTGTACAGTATGTCGACTGGCGTGATGTCGAGCCAGATATCTCGCCTGCAGTAGTCAGAAGGTTAAGAAGTTTGACAAAGTGAAATATTGTATTCAAAATACAGAGTGGGTAGGTACTACAAACAAAGGACCAACACACATTTTTATCTCCATTACATCTCCATGTTGGTATATATATTACCTAAGTTGTAAGTCAGTCATTTCCATGTTTATTTTATCAATGTCCACATCCTCCCACAGAATATCAAAGTAGCCATTAATCACTGTCATCACTGTCGTGTAGAGACCGTATAGTTTCTGCAACAAGTTGAGCTCCTTTCTGATCTTGTCCAGTACTGGATAATCTGTGACTGAGAGCCCAAACAGCTGTTCTCCAGAGGAGTAGGTTTTGTATTTACCCCACAAATCATCAAACTGGCTCTGAAAGACAATAAAAATAGTATTACTGTCTGAAGCTGACCTCACTGCAAAATTAATATCTGGCAATAATTGACCCCTCCGTACGGCGTGATTGACAACCGCGCTGGACCAATCATGTTTCGCGGTTCAAAAAACGCGGGCTGTAATTTGCTTGGACGCCATTAGGTTAGACAACATAATGTTTTTCGATGTGTAACGTTTTTGTATAGTTAGCATTAAAATTAGTTAAAATAATTGCCTCCTCCAGCTGAATTATAATCACAGTAAACATATACTTCTGCTGACAAGTGTTAACAGCGATGACAACTATGCGGAGCCTACGACTGACGTCAAATCAGTGTTTTCCTGCGAAACCGTCACATGGTATTGAAAGTGAAGTTTTGCCGAAATCCATCAAAATTCAACTGATATATAAATTCTATGAAGGTAAGAGTTTAAGAATCACTTTCCCTCCAATGTAATGGAATTTACTGACTCATTTAATCAATCTTCGATATATATATTGTCGTTAAACTGCACACAGACGAATGGCCAAAATAAACGTTTTGTCAAGACTTCCGATCGTTCCAGCATTCAGTTAATGTAGGCTTAAGTTAGGTTTAGGGTTAGTGATAGTATTAACAAGCTTGCTGGAACGTTTGGAAGTTTTTATCTTTTTTTCCTTTTCTTTTTGTTTGCATGTGTGTAGGCGTGAGTGTATGTATGTGCTTTTGTGTGTGTGTGGGGGGGGGGTGGGTGGGGGAGTGAGGGAGTAACCTATATGGTTGTGAGCTTTAGGGGTATAAGGAAGTATTGTCTGGAAAGTTATAAATTAGGCAAATTTTATGTAGGGACCCTGAAATGTTTTGAAGCAAAATAAAATAAAATAATAATAGTGATTTTTTGCAATCGGAACAGATCTGCTGGTTATGGTTTCTCAGTTTGATTCGATTTAAGCTAGTGCATCACGACTAGTATATCAAAGGCTGTGGTATGTGCTATTCTGTCTGTTGGGTGGTGTATAGGCCTATATATAAAAGATACCTGGCTACTAATGTAGCAGGTTTGCACTCTAGACTATACATGTCAAAAGTACAAAATGTTTGACATCCAATAGCTGATGATTAATAATTCAGTATGCTCTAGTGGTGTCTTTAAACAAAAGAAACTTTAACTTATCCATTAGTCCCCCTCCACCCCACCCTCAATTAAAACAACCCAATTTTACCATAATATATATATTAAAACAATTCCTCACCTAACAGCAGATCAATTACCAATCTTGGGTAATTTATAATAAATACTGGTAAGACATTTTATTATTCCTTTATTGTTATTCTTAGAATTTTCAACTTAATGGTTTCTGCCAGAGGCTACTGAGGTTAAACTTATATACCCTAAAATCTTACAAATTAATAGATATATTTTTTAATGTTTAGATAAATGATAGTAGAAGAACTGCTGTTTATAAATGGTCATGTGTTTGAAATGTAATGTCCTAACACTAATTTCAAAACATTTCAAACCCATAACCACCTCGATGAGGCACTTACATCTCTTGTTTTTATTACCTACCCTAAATATGATTTTCTGTTGGAGACAGTAGTTTTGTTTTTCATCATTATTTTATACCCCAAAGTTTAGCAAAGCATAGGCATTTTTCTTCTTCCACATGTCATCTTATATGTAGCTTTGTGCAAATTTCTAATACAAATCAAATAACATCATCAAAGTTAAATACATTGTTTACTACTTTTTTTAATTTACTGCTATACTTTTTTAATTTTATACTTTGTTTAGAAACACAGATTTTGTTTCCTGTTAAAAATATGTTTTCCTAAAATTAAATTAAACTTTAAATTAATACAACGATATGTAATTAAGTTACAGACTAATGTACTTCTTCAAATGGATGTGAAATAATTAACGTGTTTGTTTTTATATATTTCAGCAACTGGACCAATGGATGTGGAGCATTGATTAGATGTCGAAAATGAGATTCTGAAGACAAACTATTAAACAAATTACATTGCATCTTAATATTGAGAACATAATGATAGAAATAATAGAACAGTTTCAACTGATATGTGAAAGAAAAACTGGGGCAGGGGGTGAAATTGCTGCTGAAACTGAAACACTTTCAACAATTTCATTTAATACAATATTTTGTAGGTTTTTTTGTGTTTGACATATTGCTGCTAAGGAGTAATTCAGACTTCCAAGACGTGGGATTCAGTTTGACACCACCCATCAAATGGTAATCCTTAATTGCTCAGTTGACTGTACAAGTTTCGAGGATTTGGAGATAGATGCCACAGAAAGATACATTTTTGAATAAATATATTTACCTGTACCAGACTGCATGGGGATTAATATGTAAAGACCCTCTCTTTGAGAAAAAAGAAAATGTTTGGAAGTATTCTTATAATAAATATTAAACAAATTGTGCGAACTGCAATCTGTGGTTTAGTTTCATGTTAAACTAGTGTAATATATAATTTTGCCTCTTTTTAAAAAATGTTTTATTATTATTATTAAAAAAAATTACATACATTTTTTAAATTAAATTTTTATTTTGTATAATTATTATTGTTCTGTAAGCATAGGTTGTCTTATAATATTTAGTACTAATTTTTATCTGCCTATACCTCTAGAACAGATAAATCTTTGTGAGTACATGTTGTGCTGACAGTAGGATAAGTAATGCGGGGGGGGGGGGGTGAGATTGGGTTGTGAGCCAGAAGCTTTGTTTGATTTCCAACAGTTGTTGCCACAACACATGAGTTTATTATTTATTTAATCACTGTATTGTACTGGCTTAATTGGCAAATATTTTACAGGCTGTCCAGTGATCATACTTTTTGGTATTTTTCCTACTTTTTCTTCCAAATACCTAGTTTTTCTTACTTTTTTGTTTGAAAATGCTGTGAGTTGCTGTTAAAGTGTGCATATTCCTTGTGTTATGAGAATTATTTTTAATTTTTCTTGGCAGCAAGATCTATCTCCCAATTTGTGCACCATATAATCTCAACATATTAAAAGTACACCCTTAAAGCCAACATATTTTCCAATGATTAACATGATTATAACGTAGTGTGTATGTATGACATCAGAATCTAAAATATATTATGGAAAACTTAAATTTATCATGTTAACTCGGTTTTACTGTGCATCAGCATTCCTATGGAAGAAAATATGTATATTGATTAATATAGTGTACAGCAATTTGAAATAACTGTATAACGTGACCGTTACATAAGATTTACATTATTTCTGATAGAACACAAAATGCATGTACAAATTGAGCACCACATAAAAAGGTGTTTTTTCAACATGAGCATGAATAATGTCGCTATATACTGTTTCAGTCCCACTTTAGTTCTACGTTTTCCTACTTTTGTCCAACATTTTCTATATTTTCATTCCTAATTGTGTCCAACTTTTTCAAAAGGGTGTGCTGGACAGCTTGATTTTATAGAGGGGATGGGGCACCCAAACGTACACAGCCCTAATAGGTCTTGTCAGAATGAAGACGGGCCAATATGTTAGTATACATAAAGATGTGATCCCCACCAACTCTCCCAGTTGTGATATTTTTTTTTTTTTTTTTTTTTTTTTTTTTTTTTTAAATTTCGTGTATGGCTTTGGTTTCATAAATAGGGCAAGTGCCATATATCAGTTGATTCAAGCAGTGCAGCTATGTAAGAATACACCCCCATAAACTTTGCAATCCCACAATCTAAACCACTGCCTGCATAATTTTTGCACAGGCGACTGTATCCTGCAATAGTTTTGTAACCTTTCGTGCATAAAATTATGGTACACTGATAGCATTCCCATACGCCTTGTATTTTAATGTTACTGCTCACGGCCCCCACCTTTTTTTTTATTTTTTTTTAAAAACAAAAACATTTAACGCAACCTGACCAAAAATAAAGATGTCACGGTTTTAAACAGGCTGGGTTGCGGCCGTGCCTTCTATACTCTTGTTCCTCGGCATATCGGGATTCCATTAATATAAAAGTCGAACAACAAAAATTAAGATGAAAAAGAAACAAACAAGACATTTTAATTTATCAGTCCTGACAAGAAAAGTTAGCATAGGATGTTTTAAATCATCTTTTGCTTGCATTCGACGTTTGTCACTTCCGGGTTCTTGTGCTTCGAGTTCGATTTACTGAAGTAAAGATGGTTTCGTCGATTTAAATCACGTTGTCATTGTAAATGTACCCTGTAGTGAAACACTTGAATGTCTCTTCCTGTCGGCTTTTTAATTAAACAACGATATTTCTAAATACATTAAGACGAAAACTTAATCGGCAGATCATCTGATTTTGCTATCGACCTATGCGAATTGGCAGCCATTATTGAATGTTTGTCTAACCTTGCATCACGTGTCACGGGGGGCGTGGTTAACTCGTCATACGGAGGGGTCAATTAATTGCTAACCTAACATAGATTATACGGAGCCATATAACATATTACCTCATTGAGCATTGATATACAATCCTTTTGTAATACTTGTTTTAATTCACTCTAACATTAGCTAAAAATGACTCTCCTTGAACTGGTCTTTGTGGATTGATGGAGTGCCAGTGATAGTTCCCCTTGAATGTCCAGGTCTGTTATGTTATCTTATCTGGGGCAGGTTCAATGTAGCTCAGTGCTAGAGCATTTGCCTAAGGTGTAAATGGACTGCAGGATCATTTGCCACAGTCAGGGGTGATAAACGTCTCATTAATTTTTTCATCCAGAAGGGAGGTTGGATAAACATAAACAGTTCAAAGCATAATATTTCATTATTAAATACTACTACTCTAGATAATACAATTTAAGTAAACCAACCGAGTACTTATTATTTTCATTAAAACATGGAAGTGATGTTGTTATATTAAAATAACAGTAATAATTATCCTCGAGTAACCGTGAACCGGCCTATTAATGGGTAATGGTTAATTATGTGCACATTGTAATGTATGATCGATTTAATAAAATAATGTGTTAACTTGTTCAATTTGTTGTCAAACTCAATCAACAAATGTTAAAATCCAAACCATTTTCTGTTGAGAAGAGATTAAATACATGTCGTAGTCTAATGTTGACATTCTTCAGATACTCCCATAAACTGGGCTATTGTTTTTCAAGAATGGTGCATGTCAACAACTCTTATACAATAAATCTTCTAAGCAAATGAGACTTTGACGATGACAGTGGTGTAAAACTGTTGCTTATTTAGGTTTATTTAATATTAAAGGCTATTTAATATAGTGCATACAGTGCAAAATGGCGGTTGTGTATACATTTCAAACATGTATAAAAAATATTTTGAATGTCTACTTGTCCTTTCCTCATTTGTGCACTTTGTTTTGGGGAAGGTTTTCTTAATTCAACAAAAGCATTCCAGTGTCAGAGTTCACATGTATGTGGATTCCTTAAAAACAAGTCATATGTAAACAGACCGGTTTATGGGGATGGGGTAGCCAGGTTCACGTTTTTTCACGATGAATCCGGTGGAGACCTGAACAACACTTGACTGGTGAATTGCAAATGGCACAACGTGTTGATATAGAATCTCACAAGTTAGCTATGACACTAAATAAGTTGATGTGTTAATTTATGATTTCTTGGGAACATTTTAATTTATTGTATGACTTTTCAAAACAAAATTATTTATTTTAGTCATATGATTTTGTAATAGCTTACCTGGAAGACTATGAGTCTGTCATTGGCTTCAGTAGGTGATATACCTGGTGACATTGGACCAGCCTAATGGAAAAAATTGGAAATAACTTATGATAGTACCTCAAAATTTCATTAATTACACAAACACATTTATGAATCAACAAACAAACAAAAAACACTGAATTCCGCAGACATGGAAAAATTTGCAGAATTTGTATCATCGTGCAGAATAGTTGTTCATCCACAGAAAATCACTTTTCGTGCAGAACATATGCAGAATTCATAATTTTAGGTCGTGGAATTTGTCTTAATCACCGCAAAATGTGCGATGTTTCTGAATTGTAACATTAGACATGGAATTTTACTAGTGTTTACTTTCCATACAGTAATAAATAGAAGCATAAAGTGATATGCAAATGTCGTGACCAATTCAGCAGATGCTGAATGGAGTTTCTCTTTATATAATTTGATCTCAACAGGAAGACGAAGATCTTCAAATCCAGAGATAATGAGAGCTTTGGTTTTCCTGTACCACAATGAAAGACTCAAATACGACAAGTTTCTGGATTAACTTGTAGGCCTACAACCAGAGGACGGTGTACCGTAACCAGTTACTCACAGACTCAAAACAGGTTGAAAATAAATATGTAACTATTTGAACATCTAGCTTTAATTTATAAATGTTATTTTTCAGTTTTATATGTTGCAGAATTTTCCACAGAATTCATCAAATTCTACGGCAGAATATGTCACATTTTACCACGGAATTTAAATTGTTTTGTCACAGAATTCAGGGGTGTGTGCTAGAGAATGCAATTCTATATAAAATAATATAACCTATTTTGTTAATTCTTAAAATCCATGATTTAAAAAAAGAAAAATTTGTCCACTTTTTAAATTTTATCACATTATTGAAAATTAGTGAACAAGATTTATTATTATTCCACGATAAATTAATAGCCTAGCCATTGTACAAATACATACAGACTCATATTTTTCCGAGAAACTGTCAACATCTTTGTAGAAGGTTTCAACCGCTGTCAAAAGTTCTGTCTTGAACGTGGGTTGTACTGTTATCAGTTTGTCTTGGGTTTGAGTCTGCAAATGAAAATTAGAAGAATATAGTAACTGCCAGGGCCCATATATTTTAAGCTACCTTAGCGCAATGATATCATAATGTTAAGATAGCTTTGAAAATCTCTAGCCAGGATTTTATGTCTGAAATTTGACTGGATGCAGATGGCTCTGACCGTGATCCACTATCTAACTTCTATTGAGTTATGAGCCAGGAAACACTTGATATTCACTGAATCAAATTCATTGACTACACATGTATCTGTAGTTTATGATAAACAGTTTCTACAGAGGTATAATTATACTGGTCATGTATTCTACTGAAAAAATTATTTTAAGTCTAATATTTAAAATTCTTTGGGAAGTCACTTATTCATGGATATCATCTTTAACAGGTTAAAGCATTCAACTTACAGCTTTATTGAGTAGCATCTCAAATGAGTAACGAACTGTGTCCACCTTGTCATTTTCCTCTTTTGACACACTTTTCTCAAACTCAGACAACATCATGTAGGCTTCCTGTTATTGAGGAAAGAAAAATAAAGAAATCAAAATAGACATCTACTGAAACTAGGAAATGTATGGATGGGGAGGCGGAGTGGGGTAAAAGTTTGTTTGTTTTGTTTAACAACACCACTAGAGCACATTGATTATTAAATATTGGCTATTGTATGTAAACTATTGGTATTTTTGACATATAGTCACGTAATTTGCTTGATTGGTTGTACGAAAATATAAATGACACAGTGTATTTGTGGTATGCATTAGCTATTGACCAATCAAAACTCATGAAATTTATCTAAAAGGTAATAAACAGGGCTAAAAATTGTGCGAATCTCCTAATCCGATTTGCGCAACCAAAAAACATCCGAATCCATCTGGATTCGCGTGAAATATTTCCACAAATTTATTAAATTGAACAATCAGTGAGTAAAACATCACAGAATTAAAAAAAAAAAAAAAAAAAGTCTCGTTATCAAGCTTCAGTTTAACCTTCTGACTACTGCAGGCGAGATATCTCGCCCGACGTCACGTCAGTCGATATACTGTAAACTGTATACAGTGCATTCCCCAATTCATATTTCCCGCCGTTTTGCACACGACACTCACCGGAAACGGAAATATAATTAAAGAAAAAAGATTTTTTTTCAAAATGGTGGTTTTTGTTTTGATTTTTTGAATTGAAAATACCTTGAACTTTTGAGTTCAAAAAGTGGTTTTCGGCAAGTATTTTCACTTGACAACAATGGCGGCACGTCGCGGTAATTTTCAGGGATCGATAGCTGATTGTAACAGCTAATTTGATAATAAATTTGATCGTTTTACCAACAACGAAAATTACCAAATATTGCAATATGAATCGTAGTTCGGGTTTTAAAAAAAATTCTGGTCAGAAAACCACTGTTATCGGGAATAATGGACATAAATACTGGACAGCTGGCCACAAATGCCCGTAAGTAAACGCAACTTTTTCGATTTTTTGCCTAATTTTAATCACCATTAGCCGATCTAAAATAATAAAAATTACAAAAAAAGACACGAAAATAATACTTACCGATTCATATATGAACTTTATTTCATGTATTTATGAAACATTTAAGTGAATATATGTGAGTAAAAATTATAAACTTGTACCCACTCAACGTGGTTTTTGTTAAAAATTAATCCAGTAGTCTAAAGGTTAAATTAAATCAAGAGAAAATGGGAGATTATGGAAAGGAATGGAATATTTGTTAATGACACTCTAGCTTAAGGGATATTATGTATGCACTGTCCCATAGACAGGACAGGACAGTACATACCTTAGCCTTAGATGTACCAGTCATGTGACATTGGTTGAGATGTAGAAATAACCAATCCATTTTGGGGGATTGATCCCATACCACTTCAGGTGTGTTCAGTTATATATACCATATATTATTAGTTACATGGTTTTTTGACAGGGCATACAGGATTTTATCGGGGCTAAAAAATTTCATGAGAACTCATGTGGATTCCCATGGAAGCAGTCCACGGGAATCCTATTCAAAATATTTTCAGAGAAGAACTTTATTAGAGAGAAGAACAGTGTTAGTATATAGACTTATGTGTCATATGCTACTAACTGTATATGGATTAGTGTATATAAAACAACCCTAACACAAACAAACAAAAATGTTTTTTTACTAAGTTTTTTTTAGTTGTTGGTTCCATTTCTCTTTACAGTCAAGTTTTTTTAGGTGTCTTACCAGCCCCAAGTTCAGCCAGCAAATGTTTGGCTAATGTTCGCGAACTAATTGATTGGTTCCCAACGTGGCCATTTGGTTTACTGTGAAGCGCATAAACCAGTCTAGTGGACGTTTTTCTGCTCGGTCTGGCTGAACACAGCCCAGGTTACTTTTCTAAGATTGCTTATTTGTAAACAGCGGATGGGATACTTTTGCCGATGTATTTTGCGCATTGGTTCAATGTTTGTATGGATATTACTGAAGTACATTTCCGCTACTGACAAAAATATTTATTGATTAAAAAGAGCAGGTAATTCAAAGTTAGGAACATAATATCAGCGAACTAACATAAAAATGTTTGATGTATTACTAAAGTGGCACACTACTGTCTATTTTTTTATTATGTAAGAACTGAACAAACATGTTCCTTTCGGTTCTTTTCATTGGCAATTTGGTTCATAGAAATGGAACAATCACTGCTTGGCTCCAGGCCAGACTATTCTCGATAAACCTGTGTTTCGTACATGCACAGATTCGAATATATGCTATGCTTTCCAAGCCAGTTTAACCTTTAGACTACTGGATTAATTTTTAACAAAAACCACGTTGAGTGGGTACAAGTTTATAATTTTCTGACCAGAATGTTTTTTAAAACCCGAACTAAGATTCATATTGCAATATTTGGTAATTTTCGTTGTTGGTAAAACGATCAAATTTATTATCAAATTAGCTGTTACAATCAGCTATCGATCCCTGAAAATTACCGCGACGTGCTGCCACTGCTGTCAAATAAAAATACTTTTTCTTTAATTATATTTCCGTTTCCGGTGAGTGTCGTGTGCAAAACGGCGGGAAATATGAATTGGGGAATGCACTGTATACAGTGTACAGTATATCGACTGACGTGACATCGGGCGAGATATCTCGCCTGCAGTAGTCAGAAGGTTAAGGGTTGTAGCAGTTTTGGCCATGTAATAAATTAATTTACTATAATTATTATTTATCGAATTTGATTTGGCAATATACATTTTAATATGCAAACCTCTATTGGTCCTAAAGTCATATCCATCTGGATATAATTATCTCGAACAACTGACAGTGCTTCCATGACTTGTCGGACATCTTCCAAATCTCTTACAGGACGTATCAAGCGTTTGTTGTAATCCTCCACAAACTCCAGAATATCATCCATCTTTTTGCGGTATACAACAGCAAGTTCATTTCCATACAGCCGCTTCCAGGCTTTGATTTCAACCTTCAGGCCCAGTTTTAATGATTCTGTAAATGAAACAAGTTACCTAATTTTAAGTTAAAAAAGCTGATGCTGCTAACTAACAAGGAAAGTTGTCTATACAACAGATGCATTCCACGATAAGGAATTCTTCTTTGATTAAAAAATATCTACCTCTTCTGAATTGTGTAAAATAAATAATATAGAACAATTAAATATAATTATTAATATTAAAAAAAGAGACCAATTTTTTTATTTAAAATGGCTGCATGCAAACATCCAGGTTTAACCAAGCATGAAAGTAATGTCTATACCTTCCGACTGATAAATTACTTCAGTTGAATTTATTAATGTGATGCAAGGACAGTTGATGGTGTG
Source organism: Gigantopelta aegis (assembly GCF_016097555.1). Classification (NCBI taxonomy): domain Eukaryota; kingdom Metazoa; phylum Mollusca; class Gastropoda; order Neomphalida; family Peltospiridae; genus Gigantopelta; species Gigantopelta aegis. Next base: position 37,499,005 of record NC_054710.1, on the reverse strand, counting down.
CATACATGTATAAAACTATCAACAACATACTTATTGTAATTCAGCACATAAAACTGATAAACAATACAGAATGTATAGTAAAAGTGACACAATCAGTACGAGGATCAGCTAAAGTAGTTGCAACTGTGAATCAGTTGTTTTGTTTCATCACTGACTCTACTAAATGCAAATGTTCTGCAATACATAAAAACAATAATGTGGTTATCATTTCCACTGACTTGTCACTAGCAGCATTTGCCATGTACTCTTCTTTCCCAATCCCCTGTGCAAAATTTCTGGATGGTACCACCATAATTCAGACACTGAATTCAGAACAGTAAAGACCTTCTTTGAGTATGCAGAGCAGGTATTTGTGCCCTAGGTATCAGCATAGCTTGTTAATACCACACATGCTGGTACTGCTTGGGTTGTCTACCAAGCAGACAAATAAGAGGCAACGGTGAGTGTAGACGAGTTCTTCCAACTGATGCATTGCCAAAGAACTGGAAACATTTTTTATTCAAGAAAAATCCCAAAACAGATTTGTTCTGCAACTTGTCATACCATGCCACTCACTTACAAAGGGAGCTAGGCAAGGAAGTACTTGTAACTGGTGGCCACAATGTGTTTTGCCCTTTGACACAACTAACTTCGCAGGAATGATGAATGATGCCATATTCACACAAGGAAGTCACCACCTATCTGTTTTTGCTAGTGCTGTCATGAATAACTAACAGAAACAGCTGGTGTATACAAAGTTAAAATTAAGGTTTCTTTTGTTTAATGACACCACTAGCGCACATTGATTTATTAATTATCAGCTATTGGATGTCAAACATTTGGTAATTCTGACATATATATATATATATATATGTCTTAGAGAGAAAACCCACTACATTAGTAGCAAGGGATATTTTATATGCACCATCTGACATACATGATACATACCATGGCTTTTGATATACCAGTCATAGTGCACTGGGTAGAATGAAAAAATAGCCCAATGAGTCCATCAACAGGGATAAATCCCAGACCAACCGTGTATCAGGGGAGTGCTTTACTGCTCCTTAGGTGTATACAGTTAATTCTGATGTAGTATGCACAACAGCGACAACAAACAACGTAAAGCTTGATGAATTATGTATGGTGTTTGGTATTGCTGAAAATGAAATGAAATAGTTGCTGCCTTTGGGCCAAAGAAATCTGCTACTCTTCCATTGTTCCACACCCTGACATGCTATGAGACAGTTTCTTTAAATTTGGAGGTACACCAAGTGTCATTTGGCAGGATTCAAACATACTGCACTGAATCGCATGGAAAGAAGACTGCATGAGCAATGGGAATGCATATACCCTGAGGTCACTGAATCATGTGAAACGCTAGTGCACCTGGCTGAAGCTATTGTGACAAGTTCATGGAAATAATAAAAGTGCTTTACAAAACAACCAAACTTGTAGAATCAATGATTGCAAAAACCCAAACATTTTACAATCTCAGGCTGCATTAGAGTACCACATAAAGCATGCCTGTTACCAGTGAATATGTGTTTGTCTCCTCATCCACAGCTGCTAATTCCTTGCGAATGGAAGAGGACAATCATCTTGACTGACTGCCAGCCACTTGAATCACCATCCCAGAAGCATCAAAGTCATGTTATGAACTGATATACTGTGAGTGTAACAAGGCATGATGTAGGCTTGTCAAATATGCTAAAGCAGTGTTAAAAGACACTGTACTCTATGTCAGTTCAGACGATTACTAGGTGTAGGCTCTTCAAATTGATTGTGTAGTGTTCACCATACATTCTGTATTGTTTATCCATGTAATTTTAGGTGCTGAATTACCATGTTTGTATTTGGTAGCTTTAATTTATCAATTTATGCAATAATTCATCAACTATTCTTGCATCACATTAATGTTAGTTTAATAACTGTAACTGAGGTAATTTATCAGTCTATAGAAATAACATTTATGCTTAGTTAAATATGGATACTTGCAGCCATTTTGATTTATTTTTACAGTCTTTGAAAATATTTACATTCTATATTATTCTTATCACATTAATGTTGGTTTCCAACCATAAACTGAAGTAGTTCATGTGCTGGGAAAAAATGGTTCCAACAATATTTAGCAAAAGATTTTAGGTTTGCAAAAATTTGCCCCTGATAGCTCATTTGCCATTGATACAAACTCAAAAACTTTTAGACCTTCGTTCAAAAGTTTATGTCAAAATTACTTCTTTTTTTTATAAATATTATTAAATAGTCCGATCCTCTCTTCTTTCTCTTATTTATTTTTGGACTGTCCTTCTAAAATGCTCCAAATTATATAAAAATTCGACCGAGCAGTCAATTCTTTTTATTTTTGGCTTGTAACTTCTTCTTTTTTTTTTTTTTTAATTCTATTAACTTTTTTACTAATTGTTATTTTCAAAATTCTGCCCATTTTCAACTCTACAACCCCCCCCCCCCCCCCCTCCATCCCGAGTCAGGCCACTGATCTTATCTAATTTCTTTTTGACCACCTGATTTAATCTAGCGACCAAATTTAAAGAGTAGAATTTTCTTTATTAATTATATTAGAGATGTGCATCAAAATTTTAAAGGCCCACTATTTAATTTTTGGATGTAAATTTCTAAATTGTCCGCTTAATTTTTTTCTGTCCCGGGACATGCCCCTGGCTAATGATAATACTTTGCCGGTTCAACGTCAAAAGGCGCCAGGCGCCATCTATTTTTAGAAACGGGGTCATAGCAGTGCACGTTGTGGTGCAATATCCAATTGTTCTGTAAATAAAGTGCGCGCGTCACCCATACTGACTAGGTCAGAACACTCTATAGTAAATACACGATACCCTTTTAAATCGGATGACAGGTGCTTGCACCTGCGTATTGTATTAATATTGTTTGGCAATGACTTCTTGAATAATTAGTACAAGTGTTATTTCAGTGCATGGTGTGGTGCAGTGTCCAATTATTCTATAAATAAAGTACGCAACACCCCAACTGCATGGCTGGGTCTATTCGGGTCACGCTGTAGTAAATACATGCTATCGGCCGAAAACCAGGTCACTGTTGTAGTGTATGCACTTTACTGTTTTTGGTTTAAATAAACTAATACAGCGTTTGTTTTTTAAGATTATATGTAGTGAAGAGGCAAGGATTATTTGTCAGAGATTTATTATTATTCAAAACATGGGTCTAATCAGGTCACGCTGGTTCTGGTTTACACTGAACAACTGAATCTCACAGTGGCTGCTCTTGTCTGTTATTATCTTATATTAATATGACTTTAAAAATAGTTATTTAAAAAGATGTCATGCATACCTCTCTCTAATCATTAGTTTAAATGTGGGTAAATATGGTATAACTTCAAAAGTGACCACCTGAATCGACTAGAGTGCACAATAACATTCCTGACCTACAAACTGGCTGTGTGTACACCAGTTGGCTAGGCTTAACCAGGTCACTGTTACAGTGTATGTACTTTACTATTTTCGCCAGCTTACCAGTTGAAATCCAACTCGTACAGCGCTATTTAAAACAATAATGATGTTTTAGTTTTATATTCTTACAATGTATGATAGTATGTAGTTGTGTCTGAAGTTGTAATACAAACAGTCGTGTGCCAAACCGGGTCTATTGTGATCTGCTGGAATGTGTACATGGGTCTAACTAGGTCACGCGGTGTTGTGCGCTTAACTGACCGCGAGTGTCTCCGTATGTCTATTATATTAACATGGTGTTAAAATAATTATTTAAAATCATGTCATACCTAACTATACGTCTTTTTATGTACACTCATTTAAAGGTGTTATAACTTAAACAAGTCATCCGAATTGACGAAGTGTTTTTGATAACACTACTGACCTATAAACAGACGTGTGTTACGCCAGGTTGTTAAGCTTAACCAGGTCACTGTCACTGACTCTATCTCATCATAGCTGCATGCATCTGCGCATACGTGTATTGATATTAAGCATATTAGAACTGGTACAATCCGGTTTAAACTGGTTTTAACCACTTCATTAACAAATGTATATAAGAGTGTATATTTTGTATTTGTAAATCATTTCATTCATAGACAGCAAGCGAGACAGCGAGCGTGGTGTTTATTATATTGTATTTTAATGGCAGATAAACAGCAGTTTTTAAATACTTTAACTTCAGTACAGGAACTTGAAGCTTGGGCTCATGACCACAACCTGGAAGAATGTCAAGAAGCCAACCTTAAACGCATTGAGTTACTATCTAAAGAACTGATTTTTAACAATGAAAATACACCTTCAAAAGCCGGCTATGTTTGCAACGTTTGTCAGCGCTGCTTTAAGTGGAATAAAGACCTCCTGCGACACACCCGTACAGTCCATGGGAATGAACGATTCCAGTGTGTTAAATGTGGACATTCATTTACCCGTCTGGATAACTATAACAGTCATCGATGTACACTAAAACGGACATCGTCAGAAGCCAACCAACAGGCCAAACGACAGTGCCTACGGCCTCTCGGTAACAATGTCAACAACAACCTCGACCCTAGTGATGTACCAGCTCGGCTAGCAAAGTGTAATTGGTGTGGTCACGTGAAATGTTTACTTCCCGGTAAGCACTTTTGTGAGGGTTGTTCAACAAAAGGTCGGGAATGCAGCCAGTGTCACAGACCAAAACCCAAGCGGTTCTACAGTCAACGGGTCAACCTGTGCGATAGGTGTATCCACCGACGTGAACGCTACGAAGAAAGACGAAACCAGGTTGGAGCGGGCCGTATAGATGCACTCGAGGGGGCAATTTCAACGACAACATTGACACCCAACCGAGAAAATGATGTTGACATTCTTCAGTTCTTAGCTGATGAACAATTTAATATTTTACAGATTTTGCATAATTCCTTAACAGCAAACAAAGGTATGAAGTGGTTTTTAACTTTAAAATTGAAATTTATCAAATATGATGAAAACAATGAAAGTATATTGGCAGAACCTATACTTAGAACTACTAATTTTTTAACCACTAATTTCTCTGAATTGGAGAAACAATTAGCAGAGGGATTTCAAACATTGTACACATCATCACAAGAATTTCAAGCTGAAGGGAGTGGATGGGCTATCGATCATATCATACATTTGGAAGTTAATACAGCTCAATATATTCCTTTGACTGGTAGTAGCTATATCCCTCTTCCTAGAGTCCTTGCAGAGAAAAAAGCCATACTGAAAATTCAGAACGAAGATCAGAAATGTTTTATTTGGTCTGTCTTAGCAGCTCTGCACCCATTATCTTTCAAACATCATGCCAACAGGGTAAATAAATATGAACCTTATGAAACTGAACTAAATTTAGATGGAATTGATATGCCCATTCCCTTAACACAATTAACAAAATTCGAAAAACTAAACAGTATTTCAGTAAATGTCTTTGGATTTGATGAGAATGATGGTGTATTTCCCTTACACAAAAGTGCATTCAAATGTTCAATTGAGGTAGATTTAATGCTACTCAGCCAGGGGGAAAAGAGACACTTTTGTCTCATTCGCAATTTCAGTAGGTTGATGGGAAATAGAACAAAACATGGACATCAAACATTTTATTGTCGTTCTTGTTTACATGGTTTTACTAGACAAGATTTGTTAGATGATCACACACCATATTGCAATTCATATGGTCTTCAGAAAGTAAAACTCCCCACAGAAGACAACAAGTGGGTTCAGTTTAATAGTATTCGCAAACAGTTAAGAGTACCGTACATAATTGTTGCGGATTTTGAGTCTCTTACGCGAAAAATCAGTGGCTGTGTGAATGACCCCACTTTTTCAACCACTACAAAGTATCAAAAGCATGAACCATCTGGCTTCTGTTATAAAGTTGTTAGCTCTGATCCTTCGTATTACAAACCTGCTGTTGTATACAGGGGACCAAATGTTATTAATAATTTCATTGATCATCTATTAGAAGAAAGTAAGAATATTGGAGAAATCTTAAACATTGTGGAACCAATGAAATTGACAGTAGAGGATGAGAGAACATTTAGAACCGCTAGTACATGTCATATTTGTCAAGGAAAGCTAGGGTCAGACCGAGTTCGCGACCATGATCATTTGACTGGAGTTTATAGGGGTCCTGCACACAATAAATGCAATTTACAGTACCAGTTTAGGAGGAATAAGGGGAAACAGAGCAATCTTAACGAGTTCTTTATTCCTGTTGTTTTTCACAACCTTAAAGGTTATGATAGCCACCTGATCATGAGGTATTTGGATAAATCTGTTAAACAAAAACTACACTGTCTAGCCAACAACATGGAAAAATACATATCATTCTCTTTTGGCAGTTTGCGGTTCATAGACTCACTTCAGTTTTTGAACGCATCGCTTGAGACACTGGTTACTAATTTGAAAGCAGACGGTAGTGATAAATTCACTCAACTCACAAAAGAATTTTCAGATGAACAGAAAATCAGCTTACTTCTAAGAAAAGGGGTATAACCTTATGACTTTATGGATGACGAGTCTAAATTTAACATGTCTCAGCTCCCTGCTCAAGCTGAGTTTTATAATATTTTAACTGATAGTGATATCTCGGACGAGGATTATGAGCATGCTCATCAGGTGTGGACAACGTTTGACTTGAAAACCATGGGAGAGTACCACGATTTGTACATGAAAACAGATGTTCTTCTCTTGGCAGATGTATTTGAAAATTTTAGAAACATGTGCTTAGATTATTATGATTTGGATAGTGCTCATTATTTCACTTTACCCGGTGTAGGGTGGGATGCCATGCTCAAGATGGGAGGTGTGGAACTTGAACTTCTCACAGATTTAGACATGCATCTTATGATAGAGCATGGTCTAAGAGGTGGAATTTCAATGATATCAAAAAAGTTTTCCAAAGCTAACAATCCTTATCTTGAAACATTTAATGAAAATGAACCCTCCACCTATCTTATGTATTTGGATGCTAATAACCTGTATGGACATAGCATGTCCCAATACCTCCCTGAAAGAGATTTCGAGTGGGTTAAAGACTTGGACAGTCTTGACATTATGACTGTGACAGAGAATTCAAACACGGGGTATATTTTGGAGGTGGATCTTGAATACCCCACAGAATTACATGACTGTCACAGTGACTATCCTCTGGCCCCTGAATCTATGCTAGTCACTGATGCTATGCTTTCTCCTCACTCACAGCAGCTGAGAGATAAACTTTGTCTTACAGGTCGGCCTGTACGAAAACTAGTTCCAAACGTCAATTATAAAGAGAAATATGTACTACATTACAGAAACTTACAATTCTATCTCAGACAGGGAATAAAGTTGACAAAGATCCATAGAGCGATTCAGTTTAGACAGTCTCCATGGTTAAAGACCTATATCGATTTCAACACGGAAAAAAGAAAGCAGTCCAAAAATGAAACTGAAAAAGCTTTTTTTAAGTTGATGAACAACTCCTGTTTTGGTCGAAGCATGATGAATGTAAGAAAACATGTGAATGTGGAGCTGGTAAATTCAAAGAAACATTTAAAGAAACTCTGTGCTAAACCCACATTTGAAGGCTTTAAAATATTTAACCCTGATTTGGCTGCAGTTCATCTTAAGAAAGCCACTATCGTTCTTAATCAGCCTATCTATGCCAGATTTTCAATTCTAGACATGTCTAAAATTGTTATGTATGAATTTCACTATAATTTCATGAGAGCAAAGTATGGTAATAAAGTCCAGCTTTTATTCACAGATACAGATTCACTGTGTTATGAGGTAGAAACAGAAGATATCTATTCTGATTTTCAGAAACATGCCAACTTGTTTGACACAAGTAACTATAATCTCTCTCACCCTCTCTTCTCTACTGTAAATGCCAAAGTGTTAGGTAAAATGAAGGATGAGCTTGGGGGATCTGTCATGGAAGAGTTTGTAGGTCTTAGACCGAAAATGTATTCGGTTTTGTATGAGGGGAAAGAGAAATAGCTAAAGGTGTTAGTAAAACTGTGATAAAAAAGGTCCTGAAGCATACTATGTATAAGAAATGTTTGTTTGAACATTCCCAACTGAGACATAGCATGACTAATATTCAGAGTGTGAATCATCAGCTGTACAGTGTAGCCACCAACAAGATAAGTTTATCTCTCTACGATGACAAACGCTATGTCCTTGAAGATGGAATCCATACTTTAGCCCATGGACACTACCGTACTCATCCTAGAATCATTGATTAGGCTATAAACCACATGTGCATAATATTGTCTATTGTAAATGAGAACCACTTCATACCTTATGATTTTCATGTATGTATATATGTTAACCTTTTTATATGGTGCCCTCTTAATAAAATAGATTTAGTTTTTCTTGTAATAAACTTCACTTGTTTAATGCTTTTTTTTGTTTTTTGTTTTATTTAACTTAATACAATAAATGAATAACAAGAGAAATGCTTGACTACTACAATGTATTTTATTTCTCTCAACATACATATATTATGATACGTGTCAAGGATAAAGGGAAACTCTTGACTGTACCTTACATGTACATATACACAAAACTATTCAGTATCTGTATCATTTTCATTTTCTTCTTCTTGATCATTGACTAAGTCCTCAGCTTCAGAAAAATCTATCTGGGAGAGTATATCTTTGACATTGGGTTTCATCCACAATTCAATCTTGGTAGAGATTACATCTGGGTCCGTCTCAGGGTCCATATTCTTCACTTTAGACAGTATGGTTTTGAACAAGGGTGCTTCACTGAAATAAGTCACAAACTGTAGGGCTCGAACCATTCTGTCAATGAAAGTTTTTTCCCAACATTTTTGTAACTTCCTTTCAATCCATCTTTCCTTTCAATCTTGATCTTCATAAGTTTCTTTCTTTGCCTGAATGCTTTCTTTACAAGTTTTCAAGGTCAACTTCCACATCTCTGTCAGACCAGCAGCTTCCCATTCTTTGTAATCCAATTTGGAATCTTTTACATCGGTATTGATGGGTTCTTCATCCAGTTTGGCTCATTTCCTTAAAGGTTGACCCCCATTTTCGGGGCACCAGGTTCTTACATGACGTTGAAGATCATGGTTGTTCTCAAACAAAATACCGCATTCGTCACAGGAAGGCATGTTGACAACTGTATCAATATCCTCAGTATCATTATAATTAAATTCACTGTCAACTTCAGAAGTTTCTCTCACGTCGTTTAAGTTGTTGTGTTTGATGTTCACAGGATGACTGTTACTATTCAACTGAGGTGACTCTCGAATTGATGGTTCTTTTATAGGTTGTTGAGAAACACTATCACTAGTAGTTATAACATTAGGTTTAAGTCTCTCATTCTCAGAGGTAGAAGGTCGTAAATCAATAGTCAGATTGCCATAAGGTTGTTGAACAGCTGCTTCATACACAGACATAAAACGATCAGTATTGTTGAGAAAAATTCTTCTTGCAAACAAGTTCACTTGTTGTCTGTCCACGGGTGAATTGAACAGTCACAAAATGTAAATTCAGAGCAATGTCACGTGACTCTTTGCCTCTCGGAAACAAATTTTGCAACAGTAAAAAATTAATGACATTCTTGTGATGTGAAGTACGAGTAAAAAGTTGAGAAATACGTTTATCATCCTTGGCCTCGGTCATGTGATCATCCAGAATTAAAACATTATTGTTGTGTGCATCAAAGTAGTTGTTGTCCTGCAGGTTGTAAGGGATACCTTTCACAAACTGAATTTGAGGCATGGTCTCACGAATAGTATCATAAAGGGGTTGCCACTCGTTGTAACACCATACAATGTTGTTAGGTGTTGGCTTGATGAGTCCTTTCCGAAGTATATGATACATAAACATTGTCTTCCCACATCCACTAGGGCCCACGAAAATGACATTGGAAGGTATAGTAAAATAAAACGGTTCTTCATCTGGTACCTGCTGAGCTTGCATTCCTTGTGGTGGTGGTGGTGGTGGTGATGATGATGGTGGTGGTGGTGGTGGTGGTGGTGGTGATGGTGGTGAATGACTGGTCTGTCTATGTCTGAGCATGGCATCCCTCCTCGAAAACATTTTCTGACAATCTGGACACGATGTTGATCCCATGATGTTCAGGTATAAACTAACTCAAATACAACACTCGCTATTATTTATACCAACTGGAGATTTGCTTCTGGAATCCAGCTGTTAAACTTCTTAGGATAGCCCATCCACTTAACAAACACCTGTTTCTCACCTCTCCTCTTTCTTCTCTTAAGCACTTTCTCCACCTTCCAAATGTTATTGTCCGTTTTGAAGACTTGCTGTAACTCATTTTCGTAGAAGCTACCTTCAATGGGGTCATCTGCATAATCTTTCAGTTGATATATAGGAAAACCATCTCTGTAGTATCTTCTCTTAATTATAAATATTTCTTCAGTCCATTTTTCTTGATAATCTCTTTGAAAGGTGTATTTCAAATGAGAAATTCTCACTTGATCCCCAACCTTAAATTTGAAAGGTTTCCTTTTAGTTTTAGACTTTGTTTTCAAAAGATCGATGTACTGCTCTTTCCACACCATAGCTTCATTTTGCTCGTCGATGTCTGAAGGTGATCGCTGATTTAATGACCTGTGTGGTCTATGATTGTAACCATCTACTAGATCTTGTAGAATATCCAGGTAGTGATAAGTCTGTTTATACGTAAAATATCTGTACATAGCAACCTTCAGAGTCCGGATCACTCTCTCAGCATATGATGCTTTGGTCTCATTCTGAGTGACATAGAATGTTATATCTTTGTCTTTCAAATATGATTTCACTTTTTTATTATTGAATTCACGGCCTTTATCTGATCTAATAATCCCTGGTAAAGGTGCAGTGGCAAATATTTTCTTCAGTGCTTTAATGACAGATTCTGGTTGTTTGTTTTTCATGGGTTCAACCCATAGATATCTTGTAAAAACATTGATAGATATCAACAGGAATTTTACACCGTCATTATCCAATTCAATATTAGAAACGTCTGCTAAATCAACATCCCATCGTGCATTCAGTCCACTCGCCACGAGCCTGTTTCTTTTGAATTTGTAGCGCAACGATCGCTGAAGCGAGTAGGCGTCTTGCGAAGCAAGCCACCGTTTGATATGGTGTAAGCTAATATCAAATTTCCCTTCCTTTTTTACAATACGATACAGTTTATTTACTCCCGAAAAGGAAGCTGGGTGTTTTGGATTAAAATAAATATTCAACAAATATTCTGTCCACCCTTCTCTAGGCATGATTATAGATTAATGAGATAAAAATAAATTGTTGGTAATATTTATATCGAATGTAAACAGTTGCCTACAATACAATGTTTTCATAATATTTGCAACACTCTTAAATGAATGTATAGAAAAGCAGACTGCACACGTCTGAATGTGACCTTATTATCTGTGAAGCCATTGTCAATGTCAATACAATAAGCAGGGTATGAGCACTCGTGACTCGGTTCGGCCCGTAGCGTTAGTTTACTACAGCGTGACCCGAATAGACCCAGCCATGCAGTTGGGGTGTTGCGTACTTTATTTATAGAATAATTGGACACTGCACCACACCATGCACTGAAATAACACTTGTACTAATTATTCAAGAAGTCATTGCCAAACAATATTAATACAATACGCAGGTGCAAGCACCTGTCATCCCATTTAAAAGGGTATCGTGTATTTACTATAGAGTGTTCTGACCTAGTCAGTATGGGTGACGCGCGCACTTTATTTACAGAACAATAGGATATTGCACCACAACGTGCACTGCTGTGACCCTGTTTCTAAAAATAGATGGCGCCTGGCGCCTTTTGGCATGGAACCGGCAAAGTATTATCATCACCTGGCTATCCAGAGACAGGCCCCGGGACGGACATGCTCGAAACTCTAGTGGTATATGAGCATGTAAAAATTATTTGCACTCGCACACTCATAATTGCTGTTTTTAGAATTTTGTGAAGTCTCCTTTGCAAAATCCTGGATCTGTTCCTGAAGTGATATGTGGAACTATTACATTAAAGATATACTTATTTATACTTTAATTATACCATTCAGACATTGAATTTGGGGACATTTGTTAGGATTCCACATGAGTAATCCAGAAAAGCAAATTTAGTAACATAGTAGTGATTAATGTAATACCTGTAAGGAGTTCGAAAGGACCAACAATCTTAGACAGAGGTATTTCATCAATAGCTTCTTCTACTTCCTTAAATGTGTCCAGTTTTTCTTTGTAATCAGAAAGTGAAGGATCACTTGCAACAAATTCCTGTAAAAGAAAACAGCAAAGATTTTTTAACTACTACAAGAAGATCTTCAGTAAAAAATTTGTCTGTATCATTTTATAGGGCAGGATTTAGCTCAGTCGGTTGAGTGTTCATTTGAGGTGTTTGCATCACAGATCACAGGATCAAACCACCTCGGTGTATCCATTCAGCTGATTGGGGTTTTTTCTTGTTCCAACCAGTGCACCACAACTGGTCAAAGTCTGTGGTATGTGCTTTCCCGTCTGTGGTAAAGTGCATATAAAAGATCCCTTGCTGCATTAGGAAAAATGTAGCAGGTTTCCTCTGATGACTACATGTCAGAATTACCATATGTTTGAAATCCAATAGCCGATGATTAATTAATCAATGTCCTCTAGTGGTGTCGTTAAAAAAAAAAAATTTAGCTTTAACTTTGTATCAATTTTATTTACTTAGTAAATATATTTATTTTGTTTGCAATAAATCATTACTGGTTTTAAATCATCGGATGTAAGCACAAAAATAATTTCCATTCTCAGCAACCTACTAAGAGAATATTAATATAATACAGTAAAAACATACAGCAACTGCTTCTTCTCGACCTTCAGCCCAGAGGAAAGAAAAGTCATAATAGCTTTTCATTGATGCGTTAACTTCATTCCTCAGCATTCCAGTCACCGATGACAACATACTCATGAACTTGTTTAGATCCTGGTTCTCAGCAAGACTTTTGTAGTAATTTTCTTTTTGATAAGATACGACTTCTACCAACGATGCTGTAATATTAAATAAAACAAGAGACTTATTGGCCTATAGAGTTCCGCTATTTAATTTTTAATTTTGTCAGCCGTAGATAATTCATTAATTGTAAAGACAACCTGTGACGGTACATGCTCTTAATTTCTTTTCGCCTGTGGCGATATTAATTGTTTTAGAGGGCCGTGTGCAGTTCCATATGCATTTAAGCCCAGGTGGCCAGTAGTTACGTAATACCTCAGCGAGTGCGGTTTTTACAACCTTGATTTGGCGACTAGGTGTCATTGAGTCTGACCATCTGAGAAAAAAATACCGCTTGGTTACTGTGGAAACATACACATCATAAGATTCGGTTCCGCGTCCTGTCTCCGGACCAGTCTGGGATTTTATAATAAATAGCTAGGGTTTTAGAGAAATCGGGGAGAAACATAGGAAGGCTCCAGGGGATCGCTGTCCGTCCGGACTGGTAAATATCATTTCTGCTCTGTTGTATAACCTTGATGTGATTGATGTGACTTTAAATATTTTAATACTGTATTATACCAATATTATTTAGACGGTGCTGCCGGTCATCTGACGCAGTATACTGTAGGCTCACCGTTCTGATATATATATATATATATATATATATAAAGCTTATCCAGTCATCCTAGAGGACCTAGGTAAACTGCAGGTTACTGTCTTTATTGTGATAGGTACTAGTATTAAGTCTGTATTACAAGGTTATTGAATGAGTAGTTAGGGTTAATTAAAAATTAACCAGTTAGGAATAGAGTTGTAATTCCTTTATTAATTAAGTTCTCCTGGAAGCGTTTCTCAATTATCACACGTTATTGAACGAGTAGTAAGGGTTAATTAAAAATTAACCAGTTAGGAATAGAGTTGTAATTCCTTTATTAATTAAGTTCTCATGGAAGCGTTTCTCAATTATCAAACGTGTGGGTGTTGTGTCACGGTAAAGTGATTAGCATATTGTGTAAACTAGACACCTAGAGATTAACTAATTAAGTGATCAGTTCTGGGTTGTTATTATTTGTTGTTGTTAATTAACTACTGTGGCAGTACATTTGTCAGCCTAGGTTAATACAGATTCCAAAGTGTATTGTGTTTTTGTGTTTTCTAGTGAACTAAACGTGCTATATTATATATACTTTATATAAGATCTTATCTCTGATCATACCTAGACGAGCCAGCGGGTATAACTGCCTGTTACAGAGAGATCTAATAGATATACCGTTAGGAGAGATATTTGGATAATCGTGTTTCATTCAGTTACGGGTATTATAGGATCCCCGTGACACAACCTAATGTTAAAGGGGTGATTGTGCAAGGCTTTTGGACTGGTATATTCAACAATATTTATTGCACATTATTGATTAAAATCAACAAGTATATTGGTATATTTAATTAATAAAACGGTAAACATGTGATGGCTATTTTGTACCATTTTGTTCTATCCCAATGAATTCACCCTTTGGTGAGCCAGTAGTTACGTAATACTTAATGTGTCGCAATCAGGTATTATTCTTAGAAATGAATAAACAAAAGTACCAATCTGTTGATATTTGCAGAATAATGAAACAGACATGTTCTGTATAATATCCATCAAAGTAAGTCAGCAATATAGGTATATATTATTTTCCAATATAAAATAAACCACCATTGTCAAACTGGCTACAAAACAAATCAAAATAACTCTCTAATGATGTATCATGCTACGGTTAATTTCAGAAAGCTACAGACTGAAATGACAAACAACTGTTTACTTAGTTAATTAGTCTATTCTTATAGTTGCCTCCTCCCGTGTTTCCTTATTGGCAGGTGTATTTTCGTAGAATAACAGACAATGCAGATGCAATTTTTGATAGTGTCACCACTGTAGACATAAAAAGAATATGTACTGGTCAGGGCTAAAACTTAAAAAAAAAAAATTGCCGTCAGTGAAAGGGCCGACCGACGGATATTTTGGGTATGCCAACGGCAATGTCTTTAAGCCGACTTTTGCAGCAAATAAACTTATCTGAAAGGTTATTTTTCTGTATGTACATGTAGTCAAATTTCTTCAATGTATGTCAATAAACTTCAATAAACAAGAATTTATTATAAATGGAATCATGGGCTACTAGTATAAGCTAACATTTAACGGAACCTGGCATTTCTGAGACGAAGTTGCTCAAGTTTTCGGTGAATATGACATGAAAATTGTTCTATGGATGACATTAAGTTGTACCAACATGTATATAGTGTTCTTGCTGGGTGAAAATTAAAGGAGGATAGTCAAGCAGGCCCCACCCCACCCAACCATTAAAAAAACCAACAACAAAAAACACCAGAAAAGCACACAAAAAAGCAAAAAAGAGGACCGTTTCTTTACCGTATATTGTTGTGTGTTGGTAGACTTTGAGGAAATACCTATCCCTTATTTCGCCCCTTGGTATCTGGTACTGAAAAGATGGTACAATGTACAAGCTGCCTTATCTTTTGTGCACTGTTAGTTAAAATGTAGTTCAGTTAAAACGGAGTGTCGGTCTGACATTCATGGGTATTCCTTTTGCTAAACCGATCAAAGTTTTAATATTTCTTATTTTAATAAAGATTTTAAATAATAAAGAGATTTTTTTTTTAAGTGATCCCCTACCTTAGTTTCGTTTTTGTAAAGGCAGTGTATATATTATTTGACACCCAAGATAAATTATTTTAATAATGAACACTACCACTTCCGTTTTTATAAGCGGTGATATCCCTTCCCCAACCCCCCTCCCCAAAAAGAAATAAAATAATAATAAACGTTTCTAATATTTTATAAGGAATTGCTGAACAAACAAATGACAGTAAGTAAAAAATCATCAGTTACGACCAAGTAAATCTGCAACTGAGTTTAAAATATCAGACGTGAGTTAGTGGACACAAAAGACAGGATGACCATTCTGATCACGTGACAAAGTTGGCACCAAATAAGTGGGGGGGTTTTCAGTCGGAGATTGCCGAAACAATAAAATATAACTTTTATTTGTGTATCAAACATATAAATGGATACTGGTATGGGACACAACAGAGGCTGTTAAAAAATAGTGTTAAATTATGTTACGGTAACTGCCATAAGCTACTGAAGTTTTTCGTCAGTTGCGCTTACGGACACAACGCGGCTTGTTTCCTTTGATGTCCAGTGTGCAGACTGATCGATGTTTTCCAGTGTGAAAAAAAAAAGTGCATTGGAGCTGGGTGCTGTAAATTATAACAGGATACCGAAAAAAAAAAAAGAGGGGCGCAGAAACAACAAATGGGGCTGCCAAACGTCAAAAGGGGCGACCTAACACGAAAGAGAGGAGGCAGTGAGAATGTATATTATACAACACATGATACGTGCATGACTAAATATAGTTCCATCGCATGGTACTAACTAAATGCCCATTAACTCCAACCAGGACCCAAACATCCGTGTTAAATACCGGCAGATAATGTTCATACACATTTATACATTTTGCCGTCGGTCAGTAGCTTTACCGATGGCAGAAATTTTTATCCAACAGCATAAAAGTGCCGTCAGTGACGCCCCCAACCGACGTCAGTTTATATGTCACCAACAGCAACTGCCGTCGTTGCCGCCATTAAGTTCGAGCCCTGCTGGTATTATTAACATCACAAGGTATTGTGATGTATTTTTTACCAATCTGATATGTCATGACATGTCCTAATATTAGTCTTTGATTAATGGTATAGATGAAATGTGGGCACTTGTGTTATTAGCATGTAGTGGATCATGACCCGTATCACTATATTGCAAAAAAAAAAAAACAAATAACCTGTCACCCATAAAATGGCAACAGACATTATCAACCAACAGAGATTATTACTGTAAATAATTCTGTAATATTGTTGATTAAGTAAGACAGTCCTATCTAAAAATCACAGAACTGACTAATTATAAAGTTCAAAAAAAGTGGAAATTATCAATCACTTGGTTATTGCAGGTGATTGTTTTTGCTCAAATATAGTACTAGGTCTACTATAGTAGGCTATGCATTTTTTTCTTTAGATTTTGCAGAGGAAAAAATACTGAAACCCCATTTTGTTCTGTTAATGCACATTGAAGTATGTTTAGTTAAATAGTTTATTATATTATCTGGGCATTTATGGGGTTTTTTTTAAGTCAGACTGGTTAAAGCTCAGTACATAATACCCTTTCAGCATACACATAAAAAGGTTAACATTTAAATATTTTTTTATCAATGGCTTATTATATAATTTCATTTTAGAAAGATACATAGGTAAGAGAAAACTTTTATTTCCTTCAACAATGAGTGAAAAGTTTATCCATTTTAAAACATTACAAAGGAGGGATCTAAGAATATACAATCATGCATAACTATTATATTTAGTACTTGTTTAATAAAAGTAATTATGACCAATAATATTGTGATACTTCAGCTGAAGAGATCCAATAATATACAATAACAATTTAGTTTACTTGGTACTTATTTAATAAAAGTACACTGGTGGCACCTAAGTCTGCGCACCTAAGTCTGCGCACCTAAGCATTTATGTTATATTTTAAAGTTAAAATATTTCTTTAAAAATATTTGTTTCACCGCCACAGTACAATGGAACAATAAACGTGTTACAACTAAAGTTATTTTAATTTTAATGTTTTTTAAACTCAAGTAAAGAGCGCATTTTTAGTGGGACTCCCCTGCATTTACTGGCTGCATGACGGCACATAAGTCTGCGCAGAAAACATTAAAACAACCACTTATGTCGCTAATGTTTACATAAACAGCAACAAACAATTTAATCCGACTTTTATAAGTTCTAAATAACAAACACTTCCTGTTATAGTCTGTTTCAGAAACATTTAGATTGTGCAAACGAGATAAATATAAATGGTGTTCCATGCTCCTTAGTTTGAACAACACAAAATGACAATAAAAAAAAAAAGCCAATGTAAAAATATTTGATCATTATTCAAAAACAATTGTCTGTTATTAACTGTGTAAATGAGCACAAATAGTGTTCGTTAGACATATAGGACAATCAATGATAATTTTGAAACAGACTATAGCTAAAATAGGCCATGCTTTAAGTGCAGTGTTCAAAGTCTGTGTGCAGCCATTAAGACATTCATTTCATTTATGGATTCATAAATTACAATAAGGTATGTATTGAAGCTTCTATGTAAATTTATGTAAATTTATGTAAGCTGATATGCAAGGTTGATCTTTACAACGTTGACAGACGTGTTGACAGACGATAGAAAAACACGTTATCGGGGCTGGCAAAAGTATACTTTTAGTGCATTAAATTCAGGGGTTTTTTCAATAAAAGTGTTATCGACCAGTTTTATACATATATTCACAATCAAGATGTGTTGTTTTAACAACGGTTTTGTGAATTAACTTAACGTTGCTCGTTTGTTTACAAACATACCCCGACACTTGTTTCAAGACGTAATGTAACGTCATTAACGTGCGCAGTCTTTTGTGCCGCGCAGACTAAGGTGACATGAGTGTAATTACTACAGTTAAACACATTAAATAAATAACATTGTATGCTTACAGTCACTGTCTTCGGCTGCACCTTTGTTCTTCAAAAGCCACGACAGGCCATGTTTTCCATGTTTCCACACCTGAACATCTCTACTAATTTTTACAATTAACTGAGTGGCAGCGTTAATAACGACCTGGACCTCATCAAGACTTGGCTGCATTACCTAATACATAATAAAGACAAACTTAGTATTATCTCTGAAACTGAAACTGGTATCTGATTAACAACAGTGCCATTACTTTCAACTACATTTTTGAACATTAATTCTTTTGAAGCTGGCCCCAGAATGCTAATCCTAACATACATGATAGATTAATTTCTGTTGACAGAATAATTGCCGTGAAAAACATTGCTATGGTGAATGAATTTAATAAGGGTCCATTCACTTTTATAGACATCTTCATGCGTGAAGAGAGAGTGTGAATGAGTGACTGACTCAGAAAGTGAGAGCCAGAGTTAAAGTTTGTTTTGTTTAACAACACCACTAGAGCACACTGAATAATTAATCACTGGATGTCAAACATTTTGTAATTATAACTCATAGTCAGCAGGAGGGCGGGACGTAGCGCAGTGGTACAGCGTTCACTTGATGCGTGGTCGGTCTGGGATCGATCCCAGTCGGTGGGCCCATTGGGCTATTTCTTGTTCCAGCCAGTGCACCATGACTGGTATATCAAAGGCCATGGTATGTACTACCCTGTTTGTGGGATGGTGCATATAAAAGATCCCTTGCTGCTAATTGGAAAGAGTAGCCCATGAAGTGGCAACAGTGGGTTTCCTCTCAATTCTGTGTGGTCCTTAACCATATGTCTGATGCCATATAACCGTAAATAAAATGTGTTGAGTGCATCGTTAAATAAAATATGTCTTTCTTTTTTCATAGTCAGCAGTTAAGTTTGTTTTGTTTAATGAAACCACTAGGGCACATTGATTAATTAATCATTGGCCATTGGATGTCAAAAATATTATAATTGTTCGACTCCTAGTCTTCAGAGGAAATCCACTATATTTTTCCATTAGCAGCAAGGGATCTTTTATATGCACTTTCCCCACAGAGGAAAGCACATACCATGGCCTTTGACCAGTTGTGGTGCACTGGTTAGAACAAAAAAAACCTAATCAGCTGAATGGATCCGAGGTGGTTTTACAGACAGACAGAGACAGAGACAAAGACAGAGAGATAGAGAGATCGAGAAAGAGACCGAGACCGAGACCGAGACCGAGACCGAGAGAGAGAGAGAGAGAGAGAGAGAGAGAGAGAGAGAGAGAGAGAGAGAGAGAGAGAGAGAGAGAGAGAGAGAGAGAGAGAGAGAGAGAGCGCCAGATAGCCAGAGAGAGATGTAAAACAAAAAGAATACTCTGTACACTTATGTAAATTATGTCATTATTTCATGTGTTTGTTGCTATAGATGGTTCACTGCATGTGTAGCTGTAAAGGTAGAGGGTATAGTATTATGTCTCAGCTTTGTGCCAAATGTCTGCATGACTCTATAAAACATACTTTAGTAATATACTTTTGGAACATTATCCTTTTTGCCAAGAAAAAAAAGTGTCACTAATTTACCTAGTTTCGTTGGTTTTCTGAAAAATAAAGTAAAGATTTTATTTCTTTTACACTTACAACTTGTGGTATAGCCAAAACAATATCGCATAGAAATACTGGAGATATTTCTTCTTGTTGAGGGAGACCCTCATCAAACACTGTCAACATTGCTCGATGTAGACTGAAAACAAATACAAAGTTTTACGGGTTAACTTTCTTATAAAATTACTAATAACTTATGAACTACCGCATAGCCGAAAATTTTCGTGGTTTGGGGACTAAAAACAATTCTCGGTTTTTTATTTTCAAGGTTTTACAAACCTAAAATGAGAGTATTTTTACTTTGTGGTTTAGCAAATATGGCTTGCGAGAACATTAATGTTATTGTTGATTGAAAGTTTCATGTCGGTTTCCATATGATTGATATTGTCAGAGTTTAAAGTTGAACAATAGTCAATAGAACACTCAACTGCAATTGGCTAATATAGTACGCCATTAGCAAGACAACTAATCACAGTCTCTGTTTTTCATTAAAGCCAAATACAATTTGTGAGCTCGGCAGCTTTCATTCATATTCAAATAGTAAGATGTCTCAGTATACCAGCCATGAAATACACAGGCTGTCTAGTATACCCTAAGTAGGACATAAATAGGAATCAAAATACAGAAAAAGTAGGACAAAAGTAGGAAAATAGAAGGAAAAAGTAGGATAAAAGTAGAACTGAAACAGTACGCAGCAACATTATTCATGCTCATACTGGATAAACGAATGTGTTAAATAAAAAAAAGTGGTATTATTGACAAATATTCAGTTCAGTTTGTACCTGTATTTTTGTTATCTAAAATAATATGAATCTTATGTAACAGTCACATTATGCAGTTATTTAAAATTGTTGTATACAGTATTAATTGATATATTAACACTGAACTTTTTTTTAGCTGCTGAGTATTTGAAGTAATCATACTTTTGGTCGATAAATAATAACGCTTAATAAGACAACTTGCCCATATAAAATGATGTCAATAGATACGACATTCAATAACAAAGTAATTTTAACGTTCATCAAGAAATGAACAAAAATCTCATTGCTACTTCTGGACCAATGGGATGACATTAAGTTGTAATGAATGTAACAGAAATTTTATTATTTGGGTGTGACAAGCATATTTCAGACAAAACAAGTGAAGATGGAGAGGCATCTGTCCTATAGGACAAGTGTTGTTAAACGTTGATGCAGAGCCCTATTTTTGTGACAGTTTCAGTAAGATTAAGTGAGAAAAAACAAGCATTCTGACAGTACTGCTAAAGCAATACATGTCCCATACCAGGCCCAACACATTTTCTTATCTCCTAAGTTCAAGGTCCATAATGTCAAAAATGAATGAATTGCCATGAAAGTCAGACTTGATCTGTAACTGTACATGATTAAGCTATACACAAAATTTTAACTCTGTGTCTTGAAGCATTCCTAAAACTAATATCCAAAAAACTATATGTTGGACAGACAGATTTTGGTTGTATGGACCAGTAGGGGACTAATATGGGTATTGTATATGCATTATTAAAAACAGGACAACCATCTATCTACCAAAGAGATGATACACTAGTAATAACGTACTGGATGGAATGAATCAGCTTACAATGCAGGTGGCAATTTATCACCAAGCTACATTCTAGGGTACGTTTAGTCAACCATTTGTTGCCAACGTTCGCTTGACTAGTTTTGACACTACACAGTAAACTGAATTTCCACTTTGGGAATCAGTCAAAATAGTTAGCGAATGTTAGCAAAAAATGGCTGGCTGAACTTGGGGCTGTTCTCAACAACAGGACAGGAATGTTTGTAGTTACACTACAGTATATATACAGTCAGACCTCGTTACAACGACCCTCGTTACGACATTTACACCATCCAACCACAAATTGTCGGGAATGAACCAATGTTATTCTGTTCATTACACCAGAATTCAGTTCAATTCACACCTTCCGACACCAACAGAGCAAATTAGGAACAAACATCTAAAAACATCTCTTTACAACGACATTACATAATCAAAGATGCCGTATTACGTTGGCAGTACACACAGCCATTTGGCATCCTTGATCGCATCGCGAGCCAATTGTGTCACATGATGTCTGAGTTACCGATGTCTGCTAAGTCTGTAGATGTGTATTGCTTTTGAACATAAGCCTTTAGTCATTCAATTAAAGAAGTAACTTCAAACAATCAAGTCTACTAGTTTTATGACATTTTGTAAACGAAGTATGTACCAATCAATTAGATCAACTGTAAATGTGCTTTGATTAATAATATATTTAGTATTTAATGGTCTATGATCCATCCCAGTCAGTGGGACCATTGGGCTATTTGTCATTCCAGCCAGTGCACCACGACTGGCATATTAAATGCCTTGGTATGTGTTATCCTGTATGTGGGATGGTGCATATAAATGATCACTTGCTACTATTAACACCCAATAGCCGATGATTAATAAATCAATATAACGACAATTTCGATATAACAACAAAGTGACCCAGGGACAAATGTGGTTGTTATAACGAGGTCCAACTGTACATCAAACAAATGAGAATACATCTTTTTTTTCTGTTGACAACATCCTAAGACTGTAATGTACCTCAAGGAAATTCTCTTTTTCAAAGAATCTAAGGAGCATTTAGTAGCATGTAGCAGAGCATCCTGAAGTCTCTGGTTGCAAGAATCAAAGAACTCCTCGCACGCCTCTTTGATCATCTGTTCTGGTGTCATGCGTGTTTCTTCAAATGTCAAACCAACCTCTGGAATGGTGCTCGTAGCTGAATGAAGATCTGAAATAATTAAATATAACAGAGTTTTACATTGATCAGCAGGACATATTTTTTTCTTTTTCTGATCCTAATTTTTTTTTTTTTAAATAAAAATTAAAGAAAAGGGAGTATTGTGGGATTTTAAAATTTAGCAGCGAGTGGCTGGATTTTATTTGTTGTTTTAACTGGGAAGGGATGATGGTAGGGGGTTTCAGCCCTCCTTTCACGACTAAGTGTCAAAATAACCACACCAAATAGCTGTAGTTTAAAATATTTCTTTCCACAGCCTTTCATGGGCATTGGGAGTATTGGGGTGGGAGTAGTAAGGGGGCCTGTATAGAGTCATGACCTACTTTCCGTGACCTTGACCTACTTTCCGTGACCTTGATGACATCACGTGACCTCGTCCTACTGGCCCTGCCCTACTTAGACCGGCCCATGACCTACTTAGACCGGCCCCTGACCTACTTAGTCTAGTCCTGACCTATTTAGCCCGGCCCCGATCCGTCGTATTTAGCAACGCCCGTGCTATCCTGTCTGTGGGAAGTGTAGGATCCCTTGCTACTAATGGGAAACTGTAGCGGGTTTCCTCTCTAAAACTGTCCAAAAGTATGTTTCACATCCAATAGTCAATGATTCATAAATCGAGGTGCTCTAGTGGTGTCGTTAACCTACCACTTCTAAGGACTCAGCCCGATGCGAGGTAGTGTGTTTAATTTTAGCGCACTGAATGATGAATGGTTATCACTGTTTACATCCGGGAAGCGGTGGTATCTTGTGTTGGCAGTCTCTAAATAAAATACTCTTCGGAACTAGAAGTTACATTCTTAAAGACGTGAAATAAGAAATGATTTAAATAGGTGTAAAATAGAATTGTCGTTCTACGCTATCTGATAGTGCATTCACAAGATTATTATTAACTAACCTATTTCGTCACTTTATTCCGCGCTTCGTCGCTCACACATATAACGGTTTAAATGACAGGTTTTGTTAACATGCGTTTAGTAGTCAAGTGCGAACGACTTCGCATCCAGCGCTGAGGGTACGTCGTTCGTATCTAATGTGGGGAAATTCTAAAACTGTCCAAAAGTATGTTTCACATCCAATAGTCAATGATTCATAAATCGAGGTGCTCTAGTGGTGTCGTTAACCTACCACTTCTAAGGACTCGGCCCGACGCGAGGTAGTGTGTTTAATTTTAGCGCACTGAATGATGAATGGTTATCACTGTTTACATCCGGGAAGCGGTGGTATCTTGTGTTGGCAGTCTCTAAATAAAATACTCTTCGGAACTAGAAGTTACATTCTTAAAGACGTGAAATAAGAAATGATTTAAATAGGTGTAAAATAGAATTGTCGTTCTACGCTATCTGATAGCGCATTCACAAGATTATTATTAACTAACCTATTTCGTCACTTTATTCCGCGCTTCGCCGCTCACACATATAACGGTTTAAATGACAGGTTTTGTTTACATGCGTTTAGTAGTCAAGTGCGAACGACTTCGCGTCCAGCGCTGAGGGTACGTCGTTCGTATGTAATGTGGGGAAATTCTAAAACTGTCCAAAAGTATGTTTCACATCCAATAGTCAATGATTCATAAATCGAGGTGCTCTAGTGGTGTCGTTAACCTACCACTTCTAAGGACTCGGCCCGACGCGAGGTAGTGTGTTTAATTTTAGCGCACTGAATGATGAATGGTTATCACTGTTTACATCCGGGAAGCGGTGGTATCTTGTGTTGGCAGTCTCTAAATAAAATACTCTTCGGAACTAGAAGTTACATTCTTAAAGACGTGAAATAAGAAATGATTTAAATAGGTGTAAAATAGAATTGTCGTTCTACGCTATCTGATAGCGCATTCACAAGATTATTATTAACTAACCTATTTCGTCACTTTATTCCGCGCTTCGCTGCTCACACATATAACGGTTTAAATGACAGGTTTTGTTTACATGCGTTTAGTAGTCAAGTGCGAACGACTTCGCGTCCAGCGCTGAGGGTACGTCGTTCGTATCTAATGTGGGGAAATTCTAAAACTGTCCAAAAGTATGTTTCACATCCAATAGTCAATGATTCATAAATCGAGGTGCTCTAGTGGTGTCGTTAACCTACCACTTCTAAGGACTCGGCCCGACGCGAGGTAGTGTGTTTAATTTTAGCGCACTGAATGATGAATGGTTATCACTGTTTACATCCGGGAAGCGGTGGTATCCTACTTTATTGTTGGTGGCAATACTGAACTAGAAGTTACATTCTTAAAGACGTGAAATAAGAAATGATTTAAATGGTGTAAAATAGAATTCTCGTTCTACGCTATCTGATAGCGCATTCACAAGATTATTATGAACTGACCTATTTCGTCACTTCATTCCGCGCTTCGCCGCTCGCACATATAATGGTTTAAATGACATATTTTGTTGATGTCTCGGTAGCTCAGTCGTTAGCGTAGTCGACTTTAGCGTCAAAGGTACGTCGTTCGTATCTCATGTGGGGAAATTATATTTTTCTATTATTTTTAAAACAAAATAATAATTTATAGTTTGTTTTTATTTTACTTATTTACTTACTTACTTATTTATTTGTTTATTTATTTATTATGTTACGATTTTTTTTCAAGCATCCTCTAATAACCCTGTGGGGACGGGACGTAGCTCAGTGTTCCCTTGATGTGGGTCGGTCTGGTATATATCCAGCCAATGCTCCACAACTGGACAATGGTATGTACTATCCTGTCTGTGGGATGGTGTAGGATCCCTTGCTGCTAATCGGAAGAGTAGCCCATGCAGTGGCGACAGCGGGTTTTCTCAATCAATATCTGTGTGGTCCTTAACCATATGTCCGTATAACCGTAAATACAATGTGTTGAGTGCGTCGTTAAATAAAACATTTCTTTCTTTCTTGTATAACCATAAATAAAATATGTTGAGTAAATAAAACATTTCCTTCCTCGTAAAATAAAGATTAATTGAACACAAATATTTTATTTTGTTTTAGCCATAGGAAAAGAAAGACATATTTGTCTCGAAGAAAGGAATGTTTGTTAAGAAGAAAGGCATATGTGTTAAGGAGAAGAAAGGAATATTTGTTAAGGAGAAGAAAGGAATATTTGTTAAGAACAAAGGAGTGTGTGTGTGTGTGTGTGTGTGTGTGTGTGTGTGTGTGAAAGATCCCCAGCCCATTGCTTTGAAGAAAGAACGCGTGACTGCAACTGAACGCTCCGACCTAAACTATGATCTTTTAGCTGCATTTTAAGCACAAGTATTTCCCTAGAGTACAAGCCTTTTTACAGGGCTTTTTAATTACCAAATGGGTAAATACAGTGGTCGATCTAGGATCGATCCCCGTCGGTGGCCCATTAAGCTATAGCCAACTAGTGTATTATGTCTGGTATATCAAAGATCGTGGTATGTTCTGTCTTGTACACACAGCTCTTGCTACTATAAAGTAGCGGTAGTAATATCCAATCACAAATCTAGTCATAGAGTAAAAAACACAAAAAACAAATGCAATGTTTTGGTTTTTCATTTATTTCTAAATTACAAATCACTGACACATATATAAAATGGACACACACTGGGTTACATCGAGAGGCCTTAACCTTCTGACTACTGCAGGCGAGATATCTCGCCCGACATCACGTCAGTCGATATACTGTACACTGCATACAGTGCATTCCCCAATTCATATTTTCCCGCCGTTTTGCACACGACACTCACCGGAAACGGAAATATAATTAAAGAAAAAAGATTTTTTTTCAAAATGGTGGTTTTTGTTTTGATTTTTTCAATTGAAAATACCTTGAAATTTTGAGTTCAAAAAGTGGTTTTCGGCAAGTATTTTCGCTTGACAACAATGGCGGCACGTCGCGGTAATTTTCAGGGATCGATAGCTGATTGTAACAGCTAATTTGATAATAAATTTGATCGTTTTACCAACAACGAAAATTACCAAATATTGCAATATGAATCGTAGTTCGGGTTTAAAAAAAAATTCTGGTCAGAAAACCACTGTTATCGGGAATAATGGACATAAATACTGGACAACTGGCCACAAATGCCCGTAAGTAAACGCAACTTTTTCGATTTTTTGCCTAATTTTAATCACCATTAGCCGATCTAAAATAATAAAAATTACAAAAAAAGACACGAAAATAATACTTACCGATTCATATATGAACTTTATTTCATTTATTTATGAAACATTTAAGTGAATATATGTGAGTAAAAATTATAAACTTGTACCCACTCAACGTGTTTTTTGTTAAAAATTAATCCAGTAGTCTAAAGGTTAAGGGCGACATGTGAATAATATGAGTGTTCATTTCTCTTCATCATCGTCGTCATCCTCATCGTCGGTATCGTTGTCGTCTTGTTCATCCAAATATTCGCCGATCCATGAACGATACTGATTTAATTTAGAACGAATCTGTGGTCTCACATCTTTGTCTGGATTCACAAACTGTAAAAAATTTCTGGTGTTGGGACCTTTGTCAAAGTAATGCATATAGGTCAGAAAGCGAGAGTACGTGTCTTTAAATAACTTCCATTGCAATGTCTTCATGTTTCTTTCAATGGCATCTTGGGACATGTTTTTTTCTTCGTAGCGTTTCCTCTTGCTTTCGATATAGTCATGATTGATGTCGAATTCACGTTCCACCATGAGACGAATGCCTTCGTTTTCCAGGTCGGGCGACGGCTCTTCTTCTTTTTCATTTCCCTCTTCGCACGTTTTCACGTGTCGCTGCAAGTCGCTTCCGTCTTTAAAGACCAGACCACACGTATCGCAAGACTGCATCCTCTTGACTTTTTTCAGATAGGGTTCTACCTCATCATCTTCTTCGTCGTCACTTTCGTAGGCGGGTATGCCTGGTAGTTTTCTCTTGGATGCGTTTCTTTGCATGATTTGCATGTAGAGCTTTCTTCGTCGGTGGCTGCAATTCTTCTGAGACATTCGCCGTTACGTTCGAGCTTTTATACCATTCGGACGGCCCCGTCTCTAAACCATTAGGCCGAAGACGCCAATGTTCGGGCGTGGTCGGTTTCAAGTCCACCAAGAGATATCCGTAGGGCCTATGGGTAGCTTCCTCAAACCGCTGCATGAAATGACGAGTATTTCCAGGATACATCTGCTGTGCCAAGGTTAGGACTTGCTGCTTGTCGATGGGGTTGTTAAACAGTGCCAGGTAATGACAGTTTCTTCTCTGTGTCGGGTCCTTGCTGTGATACAAGTTCTGGTTGATGGCAATCACAGAGAGGTTTCTGTGGTGACTTCCTTCCGTGAACAGGTCGGTGATGCGAGGGTCTTTTCCAGCTGTAGACATCAAGTCGTCCAACACGATGAGATTTCTGACTCTGGGATCCAAATAACGATCCTTTTCCAAATTATCGGGTATGCCTTGAACAAATTTCACTCAAGCAACCATTTTGATCGTATCATAGAGGGGTTGCCATCGTTTGTAGAGCCAGGTGATGCGCTGGGGAGGCGGGTGGATTTTACCATCCCTTAGCAGTTTGTACAACAAAACTGTCTTTCCACACGACGTGGGTCCCGACACGATCATGGTGAACGGATGTAACAATCTTAGGGGCTGCTGCTGCTGCGGTGGTGGTGGTGGTGGTGGTGGCTGCTGCTGTGGTGGTGGTGGCTGCTGCTGTTGTGCTGCTGCTGCTGTGGTGGTGGTGGTGGTGGTGGTGGTGGTGGTGGCTGCTGCTGCTGTGGTGGTGGTGGTGGTGGTGGCTGCTGCTGTGGTGGTGGTGGTGGTGGTGGCTGCTGCTGTGGTGGTGTGGTGGTGGTGGTGGTGGTGGTGGTGGTGGTGGTAGACCTTTAGCATGTTTTTGTTGAAAATGTCTTAACATGGCGTCTCTCCTCGAGAATGTGAAACCACATTCTGAACATGTGCTCTGCATGACGACTCTAAATGAAATGACGATATCTGACCCACATAGTTCCTTTTATAGCTTATTTAGAAATGCTTCTGCAGTTTCGGGGCTTTCCAACCCGTACCACTTTGTTGTTGTTGTTGTTGTTGTTTCCGTTCCAGATCGGCTTTGGCTTGCTCTACCACTTGTTGTGTTGGGGAGACCATGACGACTTTGGGTGTCGGGGATTTGTTCTGTTCCTCTTTTTCTTTTTTCCACGTGGGATCGTAGAGTTCTAGACATCGATCCACACTGTACATGATCTGACTTTTCTCACCACGTTGCACTGGAAAATGAGGTTGAAGTTTACCTTCTGCCTGCAGTTTATAGAAACGGGTCCACTTATCCACGTCGGGTACATATAACTTGTACTGGTCTGACATGTTGCTCCTCTGAAAGTTCTACCTCAAATGACGAGTTTTCCAAAACTATTTTACTTATATACCTTATGACGCATAAAGATATGGTACAGGAATGTTTGAATGTGTGTGATACGTATGACCAGTGTCCTCCCCCGTGTAGTAGAAACCGGCCTTGGCAAGTTCTTTTGGTTTTTGACGTAATTGTATGGGCCACCGAGCATACGTCAGCATCCGGGCATAGAAATGTCTCATTTCGGGACGATGACAGAACACGTAACGTCTCGAATAGCAATCTTCCTCATCCCAGGCAGCATCTGTTTCACAGGCAGCATCCGTCTGATCTGTGGGTTCATCCACGAGTTCGCCATCTTCAATTCTATCCCCAATTTTGCGTGTAGCATCCGCTTGATCCACACAATGAGTACTCTTCTTCTCATCTTGTTTGCTAGTCACACATTTGATTGTATGTCTTTCTGAACATTTGCAGACCAAGACGTCGTCCTCGTCGCTACTGTTGCTACTAAGACTGATCGAATATTCCGATGCCATCTCCTTCGTTCCAGATAGAGTGCAACAAGCCACAAGAATGTCAGAATCATAAAACACGTCTGTTCTCTAGTAAAACGAACGTATATCTGGTCGTTTTCGGCGAGCGAATGACAATGAAACCGTATCTAGCCTTTTTATACTCTTTCGTGCCACTCTAAGTAGGTCAGGGGCCGGTGTAAGTAGGTCAGGGTCGGGTCAGTAGGACGTTCCACACAGTACAGTAGTCCGTGACGTCATCAAGGTCAAGGCCAGTCTAAGTAGGTCAGGGCCAGTAGGACGAGGTCACGTGACGTCATCAAGGTCACAGAAAGTAGGTCAAGGTCACAGAAGGTAGGTCATGGCCGGGTCAGTAGGACGAGGTCACGCAACATCATCAAGGTCAAGGTCACGGAAAGTAGGTCATGACTCTATACAGGCCCCCTTACTACTGGTGGGTAGATGGCATTGTTCCCACAAGTTTCAAGATTATGCATGCCAGAAGCTCGCATAGTACAATTTGTCTTCTTAACATAATATGATATTAACAATACCAAAACACACTCTAGTAATAACCTATATTTGCTAAGCAGTCTTTTTTTTAAATCTATGATTGGTGTGTTTTATATTTTATTATTTACATTTAATCTGTTTTATTTTTTGCAAGTAATTTGTATTACAAGTAAAAACAACTTAAGCAAATCAAGCTATAAACTGCATAGCCTCTTTTCAGGTTACATACAAATTATAAATTGGGGACACCAAAAACACTTACGGTACTTCTTATACCTGTTCAAAAACACAAAATGTTGTGCATCAAGTCCTCTGAATATCATCATCATTAGCCACCAAGAAGAATTCTTTCTAAAAAAATGATGCACAGTCGGTCTGGGATTGATCCCCGTCGGTGGGCTCATTGGGCTATTATCGTTCCAGAAAGTGCATTGGGATGGTGCATATAAAACATCCCTTATTACTAATGGAAAAATGGAAGAGGGTTTTCTCTCTAAGATTATACGTTAAAATGATCAATGTTTGACATCTAATAGTCGATGACTAAAATCAATGTGCTCAAAGGGAACATTTTGTTTTCAAAACCTTGATTAGCGATATTTCTAGTCCATTGAAAATTGATTAGCAATTACTGTTTAATGTTTTATAATTGTGTAGCGATCTCTAAAACTTGCATAGCAAATCGCAACGTGATACTGAACAAAACGTTCCCTGACTCTATATGTGTCATCAAACAAAACAAACTTAAACTTTCAATAAGCACATACAAGCTGACCTGCATGGGGAGCAACATGTTTTTCTGACTGAGGTTCTGATTGGGGATCTGACTGGGGATCCGATTGGGGATCTGGATGGCGATCTGCTTGTTGATCCTCTGGATGCTGTTCCTCTTCATTAACTCCGGCCAGAGTGTAAAACAGGGAAATAAGGTCAACTACAGCATTCTTTATGATCTGGCTCATCCGGTTCAGATCCCCAGCCACTACTTTCGAGTAGTCCTGCAATAAAAACACATTCAATAACACTCCAATCTCAAGCAGGGAATGAATTGAAACACTAGTTCTAAAATTTTAACATTTAGAATTAGTGCCTGAAATGGAGGGTTGTGTGGAGGCAGGGTTCAACTTATAGGCAAGATAGACTAATAGGCAAATATATACAGTAGTGACAACCTTTTTGTACCAGATATTTAGTGGCAAGCTAAGGAGTCAGCTTATTCAGAGTCAAACATCTACACAGGAATAGAGATTAAAATAAAGTAAATACACAGCAATATAGGTTAAAAGACAACGTTTAAGATAAGATTTCAAAAACAGGAAACAGCCATTTCTCCAACGACTAATATTGTTGCACTAATCTTCTACAGAACACCACTGTAAGTGCAGGTTTAATCTTAAAAAGATAAATTTCCACACATGGGGAGGTTAGTATTCATCAGACAAGGTAGATCACTTGTGTCAGGTTGATACCTCTTGGTGAACTTAATAGATTACTTTCCATTCTTTCCAGTGTTCTTTCGAAGGCTGAAATACATGCTGTCCTCATGCACTGTTGTTGTGAGTACAGATAATATTACAAATGATCCATTGATGCTAATAAGGAGCAATGTATATACTCAAGTATTCGGTGAACCAAATTCAGATATTTGGTGCACCGAAATAATACTGGCTGTCCGTGATACCAAAAGAACCCAATATATATATAGAGAACTTCACATACCACGAAACCACAAAATAAACGAGTGCAATAAAAATAAAAAGGGAATCACCCATTTAAAAGTTCCGTTCCTGATTGCACATGTGTAATACAAAATAAATTTATTACACGGTTTGAAAATGTCTTTATCACTATAGTAAGATTGAATAGGTATGTAATAAATATTCAAGTGCATCTTTTTTAAATTATTATTTAACATAAAAAATTTAACCTGACTACTGCAGGCGAGGTATCTCGCCCGACTTCACGCCAGTCGACATATTGTATACAGTGCATTCCCCAATTCATATTTCCCGCCATTTTGCACACAACACTCACCGGAAAGACTTCTATAACAGGAAACAGAAGATAACTCAGCTTCTTGTATCTTTAGGATTTTGTTTTTGTTTTAAAAATAGCTTGTAATTTTGAGTTAAAAAAGTGATTTTCGGCAAGTATTTTTGTTTGACAACAATGGCGGCACATCACGGTCATTTTCAGGGATCAATAGCTGATTGTGACAGCTAACTTGATAATAAATTTAATAATTTTACCAACAACGAAAATCACTAAATAATGGGAGATGAATCATAGTTCGTTGGGGTTTTTTTAAATTCTGGTCAGAAAACCACTTTTATCGGGAATAATAGACATAAATACTGGACAGCTGGCCACAAATGCCAGTAAGTAAATGAGACTTTTTCTATTTTTTGCCTAATTTTAGTCAACATTAACTGACCTAAATTCTCATTAAAATTATAAAAACCCACAAAAATAATACTTACAGATTCAAATATGAACTTTATTTTATGTATTTATAAATTATTTTAGTGAATATATGTGAGATAAAATTATAAACTTGTACCCACTCAAAGTGGTTTTTGTCAAAAATTAATCCAGCAGTCTAAAGGTTAAATGACCAGTTTGCAAGCTATATTTTACGTAGTTTAATATTTACTACCCAACGGTATCATGATGGGTACTCACAGCCAAATTACAAAAACTTCTACATCCTCTGTATAATGTAGTTAATTATTATTAACAGCATGTGGTATTAATAATATATGTAAACAAAACTACCGGTGAGGTACCATATACGCCCATCAGGAGTTTGATGGAAAACCATATCTATATTAATTAATAAATTACGGGTATGATTCAAGTCTAATTATGTGAAATTTTTGCAATGGGATGGATGAACAGTTTGTTTTGGACCAACCACCATTCCAAGTTCCTATATGTGGTTTGATGGTCCTGTATGCATCTGTATGCAAGACATGATTTGGACAAGAATTTACTGTTATGTGCAGTAGACCCGTGAAAAGTAGGTCACAGTGACCTAGTAATAGTATGCGACAGTCCACCATCCCAAGTTGTTCTTACGTGTGACGTTTGATGGTCCTGTATGCAAGATATGGAGCGGAGTGAATAATTTTAACATACCACTAAGGTTTCGAGCATGTCTATCCCGGGTCCTGTCTCTGGATAGCCAGGGACTTGACTCAGGACAATAAGTGGTGTTATTTAATGAAACTTTTGTTAATCACAATATAGAAAGGTGGTATGTAATAAATACAGAACCACATACCAGTTGCTTTGTTATGTTATTTATTGCATGGTAAAACTGGTATGTTGTTCTGTCTATGTATCCTATACGTGCGATCAGAATGCACCAAAGACATTTGTTCTGGGTGAAAGGCAGTTGCTCAACAAAAATATTTGTCATTAACGGTCCCCTCCCCACTTTTTTTCACAAATGATGCCCATGCAGCTATGCATGTGCCAAGATGTCACTATACAGACATTTAATTCCTTTCAGAAGCAAAACTGTAATCTTGTACCATAATATATGGCACTTTACTATCCTTACATAATCATAATTATAGTAGTGATCTACCACAATATATATCATAATCAGACATATATTAAAAATAACATGTCTTGTAAGAGCTATCTACAAAACAAATTGTCTATATCCCCTATCAAGTTGGGTATAATTACCGTCATATGTTTGAGGATTACACTCAGTTTACATGGAAGCACTTCTGGAAGGTCGTACAGCATAGTGTTACTGATATCTTGCAGAATTTTCATGATGTGTGTATCCTTCAAATCTTTCACCTGTACAAAGATTAAGATAAAGCAGTCTACTGTTCACTGCAATACTACATGTGGAACCACAGAACTACCAAGCTTTATGCCAGAAAATAATGATAGTATGTAATACAAACAAAATGGACCATAAGTGCCCCTACTAAGTGGTTACAGGTTTGAAATACTTTGAAATTGGACACTGCATTTTACGCATTTTGACAAATTTTAAACAGTAATTCTTTTACTACTATTATCCAACTAAAGATTACAAAAATATATCCTATTAAATTTCCAAGATTTTAGGGTGTGTAATTTTACCCTCTGTACCCTCTGGTAGAATCCCTGACTACCTTCTGTTATGAAAATAAAAAATGCACTGCCCTGTAGAAGTCAGATGTTTTGGGAACACTGCTATCACTTTATAGATGACAGTGCTGATGATGTCATTACTAAGCTTACCAATGCACTTGACAATAGATCACATATGTAATTCAACACCCGTTCACAATTATTAATATTTTATCACTTACAGTTTAGTTTTTTGGGTTTTTTTAAACTGCTAGTTTATATTTTCTCGACCATTCCCTTGTTGACAAATATCAACCCATGCAAAGGGAGAAGACATGGGTTGTTACAGTAATTATATACACAATTTATACACACATAATGTAGTTACTATTTTATAGGCAGAATTAATTAAAATAATATATTCACAAGGACCTAGATTTTAACAAGTATCTAGAGTATTATCACTTACAGTTAGTAATAGGTTTGAGTGTTTGTGATCAACATGTGAATGTGCTGTTGCATGCAATGTTTTCTATGTTCTGTGTTTCCCTAAGTTTTTCACTTCAATGCACTTTTCCAACTGAAACATTATTGGTGCATTTTTGTGACAAACTGATACTTTTTCATTTATTTATTAATATAAACAAGGGAAGACAGAATTTGGTAAAACCAAACTGTCTGTCCATTGCGTCATCTTGCAGTCTATAAACGATAATGTGATCCAAGGTATCTCTTCGAGTACTATTTACCTGCTTAACAATTATTTTCAGCTCGTGAAGTTCTGTCCTTATTTTGGAAAAGAAGTTTGGAAGATTGAGAGATGTCCAAGTGTAGGAGACGAGACCAGCTTTGTAAGCTGCTTCTACTTTCTTCATGGCAGGTCCAAGAAGAACATGCAAGCTGTATGATATTGAATCAAACAGGGTCGATTTCTCACTCAGCAACATCTAAAAATAACAAGTATGTAAGAATAATACAAGCATTTATTACGTACTCATTATAGTCCTGAATACAATCCAATACACATATTCGATTCTACAGCTGGATCCATGCTGGGCTAACGCTAGCTTTTTTTTAAATTAGCCAATTTGGCTAAAAGTTTTTTTTTTTCTTTAGCCAAATTTGAAATGTTTTAACCAGAATACCATTATTTGAAGTGGGTTTACAACAGGAAATGAAAGTTAAAAATGTCATTTTCCAGGCTTGAAAAAAAAAAGCAAGTAATTATTTGGGGGTATCACAGAAAGTCAAATAAAATAAAATTAATAGGTACATAAGATTTAAACTGTTACATAAGACTTACCAAGATTCTCCGTAAAGGCTTATCTAGTGTAATTAACAACTCAGTTACTCAAGACAATTAATAACTAAAGGCTGTATACTGTATTAAGCAATGCATATTCTGTTATATCTATCCTGTTGTAAATCAACTTGTTCTATATTTAGAGAATAACTAACGAGCTACGAGGAATTACGAATTATCTGTCGCAAGTGAATGAATGTTGTAAACCTGAGCCTTTGGCGAGGGTTTTACAACATTCATTCACGAGGGACAGATAATTTGTAACTCCTCGTAGCGAGCTGGTTATTCTCTTTATTACCGGGTACTCATTGTCAATTTTAACTGATTTTTAATTCTTCTTTTAATTCTTCTGCAGTCTACAACAAAGCCATCAGCCATTACGTCATATACTCTTACGCGCATTACATGACATAATGTAAGTGACGTCA
The DNA here is from genome assembly GCF_016097555.1 of Gigantopelta aegis. Lineage (NCBI taxonomy): Eukaryota > Metazoa > Mollusca > Gastropoda > Neomphalida > Peltospiridae > Gigantopelta > Gigantopelta aegis. The sequence continues at coordinate 37,463,027 of NC_054710.1, read as the reverse complement.
CAACATAACGGCGTTCTTTTTATAGCCAAATGTTTACAGTACAAAATAATACAACTGTATTTGCATTTGAAAATAATTATTTTTATATCTTACTAAAGCCGCTGCTTATGAAAATATACCATTTTATGTTTACGAAACAAATGAGTCAATTTGTTTTTGTAAATCTTTGTAGATCGTATAACATGTGTAATCTAACTCATGAATGGAAACATTATATGAATGAAAGTGAAGTTCCGGCCATGGCAAGCAACCAACCAAACGTCGTGATTTTTAAGCCAGCCAATCAGTAGCTGTGGAAGCAATCTGCACACTGTGCAGTTTGAAAAAATATTACCCTGTATATTTGAGCCCATATAGGTAATTGACTTACTTTACTAAATGTGTTACCCTATGCTGTTGTGGAATGGACCGAGTGTAAAGGTTATGTTCTGTGAAATCAACACAAAACTAATTTCGCATAGGTCTGTATTTGGTTATGACCGATTTTATTTTGAAGGCCCAGAAATAATTTTTTCGTGGTGCCGGTCAAATGATCCATGGGGTATATCTACTGATTGGTTACTGTTCTCTTTTATTAATCATATAATTACACAATACAGTAAGAAAATAACCCTTAACTGTATATTCATTGGCCAACTTGAGTCCAAGTAAAAAACTAAACCTGTTTACCATGGTTATTAAGTTCATACAGGACTTTGGATAATTGAGCTAAGAGCATTTGTTGTATGTTCTATATTAAATATAGAACAACACAATTTTTAAAAACCCAACCCAAAACCCAAACTAATTAAACAAATAAAATAAAAAGTTTCACAAAAATTAATTTGTCCTGGACCAGATGCTTATGTACAGGCGTTTGCATGTCTGTGAATATAGGTAATATGCGAGGGTCATTTGTACACACCCTGTTGAATTCAAATCTTTTGTCATACAATTAATTAGTTTAGTGAAAACGTGATTATCTATAATCAGCTGTACATCCACTTTATTTTGTGACACCGTAGGCCTAACATGTATTACATACATGTATTTGACGGATATTGTTACAACCTATAGTCCTTCCCAGCCTCCATGACCACTGTATTTTTTGTATATAATTTCAGCTAGATTTGAAATAAGAAAAAAAAAAACATGCTTCGGAAATATTTTTGTGTGCAATTTAGAAACCAATTGGCTCAGAAATAAATAACTTGTAGTAAATACCATAGTACGAGAACAATGTTCCCTGATGAAAAGGACCATAGATCAAAATACTGATACCATATCAATGTAATATTTAGCTGCCCTGCAACCATAAATAATCAAATTCAATTTTAATTTTCTCAACGAAAACACACCCTTTTATTGTATTTGCAATATTTGACTAGTCGTTCAAAAATTTAGTAACCTGAAGATCATGCAGATAGGTGACCACTAACTTGTTGTTTATATTGCTGTCAGTCGTACTTACTTAGCCATTAGTAGTGATCTTTTATTAATATTAGTTGTTAAGTCTTCTTTATATATAATATATAAAAATTGGGGGGAGGGGGTTTGACCGATTATACAAATACTCATATTTGATATTTGCCCCCTCCAAATTTTTCACACGAAAATGAAAGTTTGCTCAAAGTTCCTTTAAAAGGCATACCTCCTGCAGGAATGTATAACACCATATATTACCACCAGTGAGATTAAATGTTATTAGCAGTGTGTAACACGGTTTTCAATATCATTGATCTCCACAAGCCAAAGTCTGAACTAAAACCAATGTCTATTTCCACACTGGGGCCACGGTTAATGCTAATTAGGCAAATACCTTATTCTGATTGGCTATCAGTTGCAATGACCTAGATTGACAATTAGAGTGGGTAAGCTGCCCGTCTGTATCAGAAAAACACTGTATATACAATAACACCAGTTTGTTTTTAATTGCTAATACAGTCAAACCCGCTTATTTGCATACCCTCGGTGCTGCTCGATTTTGTGCAATTAACCGGGTTAGTCGATTAACCGATAGAGTACCGACTTTCACTTTGTAACAGCCATCCAACTACAAAGTGGCATGGGAGACAGTCTAGCATAATGAGGTACTTCATACCGGAACTATTACAGTTAACACATGTCACATGCAGTTGGATATATATAAATGTAAAAAAATATATCTATCGATATATATAATTAGCATGGCGTTTTTGTTTTAATCTGCCAGACCAGAAATCATTTTCTAAAAAACCAACAACGTCCGTCACTGGGCGTCGTTTTCTAAAAACACAAACTGGCGTCGTTTTCTAAAAACACAAACTTTGTGCATTAAAAAAAAACCCACTGACCATCCACTAGTGTAAACAAAGTGTATTAGCCATGTAGTTAATGAGATAAACTTGAAACAACAGAACCATCAAAAAGTTCACGTTTCATCGGTGCACGTGTTTACAAAATGACGTCAGTTTCCGGAATTACCGGGCTGTTGATTGACCGAATAGAATTACGTGAACTTGTATGCATTTGCTGGTATGGTGTGTTCTTTCCATCCCAAAAGATACGGCAAGCTTTGGTATTATTTGTGATCCCCAAATAATGACTTTGCTATTGTTAAGCAATTAAAGTTAAGCTCGGCTAGTGAGTCGTTATCAGTTCCAGCAGTCTGCATTGCATGCATGACCGGTCTAACACAATTGACTGACCTTCATGGTGAGGTCCGACTGATTGGTGTCTAACAATATAGCAGAAACTTAGGGACGATCCATAAATAACGGTCTTTGTTATGTTTGTTTTTTTGACGACCTCCCCCACCAGTCTTTTTTTTTCCGCTACATTTTCCGGGAAGCAAGTGATAAATCGTTTCTTTTGCGTTTAACAGATATAGCGTACACTGCATCTAATGAATAAGTGAACAACAACCCTTTCTCGGTCACATTTATTAAAAACATAACCGCCTAGGACGATTGATCTGTAATCTTTTAATTATTAACACGGCTTCTCAACATAACGTAATAACTGATACAGAACAATGATTGCCCTGAACACGTCAATCGAATAGGGCCTCAATAGTTGAGTGCGCATGCGTACAAGCGCACAGGCGGTACTTCTAAAAATAATAGTCGGAGAGTTACTTGTTATTGAGATGGCCTCTGATTAACAGCAATATATTGCAAACAAAACATTAGGTCTTAGGTTTATTCAACTTAATTATGTCATTCTTAAATCTTGTAGTCGGGTATTGTGATTCACCAGTAGTAACGTGCACACCATCTCATTTGCATGTCACACGTCGACTCTGTAAACAGCGATTACACTTACAGTCGGCTTACCACACAGTGAGCTCAAACAAAACAGATTAATCGGTGATTTATTTGAGTTTTTTTGCCAAAGTTTGATAGACACTCTCAGTCATTTGTGACATTAATTTAGCACCAAAAAAAAAAAAATCGTTATTTATATGTGCAAATAACCGATATATAGCCTGTAGTCTGTGCAATTAACCGGATGTTTTGTAGTGTTATAAGGGCAAATGGTTCCGTGTTGGGTGAAAATAGTCGATTAACCGAATTATGCTATAAACCGATGTGCAAATAAGTGGAGTTGACTGTATAAGTCTTCTCATCTTTAAATTGTAGATGTAAATAAATAGCGCTGGTAAGCAATTGTAACATAGAAATTGTGTTTCTGATAATTAGATACTAGTGAAAAAAAAGAAAAAAAAAGGAAAAAAAAAAAGAGTAATAATCATTATTAACTTGAGCATCTTTATCGTCAGATTTAGTTTTTACCAGTTTGGCGATACGAGAAATATTTTGTTCGCCAAATGATATTTCTATTAGCCCATGGCAAATTGGCGATCGGCTGGCGTGAGCCTAGCCATGTTTCCAGGTTCAATGCTACTGTTTATAGCTCAAGGTGTTATACATATGGGTAATCTCCTTAGTTCAGCAGTTCACATATATATCTATAAGGAACACAATTAAATCTTAATAGTTCTGTAAATTAGGAAATTTCCATTATCAGCCAGTCATATTAGATTCTTTTTGTAATTATTTGGTACGCAAATTCCATTTTAGGGTATGTAATAAATATATACTAGGTTGGCACTAACAAGCAAGGCTTTAGACCTTACTAATTTAGAGCTTTTTGATCTGTTCTGAGTACCCCAAGGTATTTTCAATGCAGTAATATTATTAACCTTCTGACTACAGCAGGCGAGATATCTAGTCCGACGTCACGCATGTCAACATTTCCCAATTAATATTTCCCGCCGTTTTTAACACACCACTCACCAGAATTAATAATAGGAAATAGATTAATTGAGAGCTTTAGTTTTTAATTTTTCAATGAAAAATATCTGGTTGAAAGAATGGTTTTCGGCAAGCATTTTTGTTTAACTTTTAGACTACTGGATTAGTTTTTAATAAAAACCACGTTGAGTGGGTACAAGTTTATAATTTTTACTCACATATATTCACTGAAATGTTTTATAAATACATGAAATAAAGTTCATATATGAATCGGTAAGTATTATTTTCGTGTCTTTTTTGTAATTTTTATTATTTTTAGATCGGCTAATGGTGATTAAAATTAGGCAAAAAATTGAAAAAGTTGGCTTTATTTACGGACATTTGTGGCCAGCTGTTCAGTATTTATGTCCCTTGTTCCCGATAACAGTGGGTTTCTGACCAGAATATTTTTTTAAACCCGAACTACGATCCATATTGCAATATTTGGTAATTTTCGTTGTTGGTAAAACAATCAAATTTATTATCAAATTAGCAGTCACAATTGGCTATCGATCCCTGAAAATGACCGCGTACGGCCATTGTTGTCAAGCGAAAATACTTGCCGAAATTACTTTTTGAACTCAAAATATCAAGGTATTTTCAATTGAAAAAATCAAAACAAAAGCCACTATTTTGAAAAAAAAATCTTTTGTCTTTTATTATATTTCCGTTTCCGGTGAGTGTCGTGTGCAAAAACGGCGGGGATATGAATTGGGGAATGCACTGTATACAGTGTACAGTATGTTGACTGACGTGACGTCGTCGCCTGCAGTACTCAGAAGGTTAACAATGGTGGAACATCACAGTCATTTTCAAAAACGATGGACGTGTGATCTCACTTTTACTGACGTCACTCACTAGTACATTTAATGTAAACATGCACATGCAGATGACACTTTTTCCATTATTTAATTTTTTTCATGCATGACTGCCATAAATAATAAAAAATACTATTACTACTACTACCACCACCACCACCACCAAAAGACACGTAACTAAGAGAATTTAACATCTCTTTGCTAAATAAACACTTTTGAGGTATACGTTGTCTATGTTTTTTTGAGGTTTTTCAGGGTTTTTTATACTTAACTATTCCATTTTTGGAATATCAACAAAGATCAAAACTGTACCAACCTGCATTTCAGCAACATTATTTCGCAAATTATCGCCTCGGACTAGCAACAGTTTGGCTGTATGTGGAACCTCCAAGTTGAGTTTCAGCATGTGGTCAGCCTCCTTCATAACCTCGAGGAGGTAAGGCTCAAAGTTCATAACCAGTTCGTTTGTGATGGGATGATAGACCAACACTGGCACCTGAAGATCTGGAAATACAACAAAGAGTTTCTTTTATTCTTTTATCACGTTTTTATCAAATGGAGTGAAAAAGCAGGTTTTATATCGATAAATACCATGGGAATCCCCATGTCCCAATTGTTTGAAATAATTTTGAAAGTTTGTATTCTGATGTCACCGGTAGATGTCGCTCGAAGCACAACAATGCCTACGTCACGACAAATTTCACAGACTTGGGGTGCATTCGTTTCACTTCTCCTGGACATGTTCCAACTGTTCTGTCCTGGTTGTATCCCCTCTCCAGATATCGTAAGACTTAGCAAAATTATTGGTTTTAAGGGTTTGTAACGTTTTGTATTGAGACACTTACTTGTCTGAACTTTATTGTTACTGAAAATTTTCACGAACTGTGAAGAAAAATCTCACAAATGAACAACAACAAATCGGATGTTGATTGCGCGAACCGTGCAGAGAAAACAAACCGAACCAAAATGATAACGGTCACGTGATATACCAACGTCTGTGACATTGAAATGGAAATATCCTCTCTAAAACTAGATTAGACCTCGTCTGCTCAACGGTTTTTTCTCAGACGTGCGTGCGATTTATGAAATACGAAAAATGCATTTTGTGGTATTACAAAAACCAGGATTACCAAAAAACACTTCAGGTGAATGGAAATGTATATTCTAAATAATAAACGGTAAGTAAAGTGCAATTTTATTTGTGAAAAAATGGGTTTAATAGCGAAAAACAACACCGTAATGGTTAACAACTAGCCGTAACTAGGGTGTGTCCCTTTAACAGTTTTATTTTTCTTTCTATATAAACTCACCCCCACCTCTTTTGACCATCAGAACATCGTAATCTCAATATCTGAATAATTTATTTAGCGATTGTCTGTTATTTCTTTTACACTCATTGTGGTATGAACAAAAAAGTTGTTCTCACATACGTTTGCGGGTAAAAAACAAACATTTCATAGACATAAAAGAAATAACAGACAATCCTTATACTGTAAATCATGAAATTAATGCGAGCAAGTAATTAATGCGAAAAATGCGGCGAACACATCGACGCAATAATAACTTGATGAATTTTGTTTAGACTCATTCCCAATACAAAAAATGTGCAGGATTTTACTATAATACTTCTAAATAAAATAAAACTTTTATAATATAAAGATGAAACAAAATACAAAAACTATTTTTGTTAAACGTCTTTTTGTGAATACTTCAAGAATCTTTCTTTCGTTTCGATGTTGCCATTCTATTTTCACTTTTCTGGAATATCATAGCGGTTATATAATACAGTGATGTTCCAAACGTTTTGTTTTTAAAAAGCTCATTTTGCGATGTGACTATTTTTCAAATTTTCTTACACTTCTGGATTACTGTATACATTTAAACTGTTTTGAACATTTGTAAAATTATAATCAACAAATTTATTACCAAATATATTCCTTTAAAAATGAAATGGTAGAAAATTATATAACCGTAACCAACAATCCGTGCGTATTTCTTCAAACCATTTGGGTCGACTCTATACATGGCATTTAATTTGGACTGGTCGCAAGTTGTCACTGTTGCAATATACCGCATTTGTTAACGTCTATTCCTGTGCTGCGCATCATGTGTATAAAATCAGTTTAAAATATTTGTTAGAATATTACATCTGCGTTCACGTGAAATATTGTGCCCTGTAATAGCGACCTGTTTACCTTTTATTCCTATTGGTGGATTAATTAGATGCAATCACCACACAAAAGTGCGAGGCATACCCTTAACAATAAGGTGTAGTTATACTAATTACACTACTTAGGGCTTCTTGGTCGACCCACCATGCGATTAGCTTCAGGTTATGTAGTAGCTGTGAAAACAACTACTGACTTCTTTTAACATGAAAGATGAAGCCCAAACAATATAATCACAACACAACTGTGGTTTTTATGTGATGTGGACTTTTGCCCAACGCATTAATAAAAATACGCATTTTTGTTCACTCATGTACGGACGCAATAATAACACGACGTATTAATTACATGATTTACAGTAATTAAATTTACTTTATTTTGAATTATTTTTGGTCCATAAACAATAATATTCAATAAGACAACTTACCTATATAAAATGACATCAGATATGAAGTTTCCTGACTATGTAATCGAGAAATGAACAAACTCCCATTGCTACAGCTGAACCAATGAGATGACGTTATATTATAATGAATGTAACTGAAATTTAATTATTTTTATTCTAATACGTGTGGAGCAGAAGTGTATATTTTGATTAGACAATGTGTGTGACTAGTCTATTTTAACCAAAAATACACATACATTTGAAAGCAAGTTCGGCAGATTGGAACCAGGCAGAATGGTACAATATTTCATATTGTACGAGAACTCGCGCAATTCTGTTGAAGTTTCGAACAATCCTTTTGCCTTCATAAGTAAACAGACATGGTGGACGAATCTGGAAAAAGAGTTTATAACATGTTAATGGTGCTTTTTATTTATTGAATTAATTTTTACATACTATATTTTCCAGCCTATTACACGCACTAGTGTATAAACCACACATCTTGTTTTTAGGCCAAGTTCCAACCTTCATCTCTACATAAACCGCACCTTTAAATAAGCTCGAGTTAAAATGAATCCACAAACTTAATTACAGTTAATTATTGTTTGTATTTAATAATAATAAAGAGATCCATTCTTCCCTTAAATTCAAACAATAAATAATTATTAATTATGTGGCTTTCAGTTTCATTTCGTAAAAAAAAACCACCGTTGACATACCCCGCTATTTTTACGAAAATATGAACAAGAACTTGGTACTGCATTTATCGTAATCTTGCATTAGTTGCAAAGAAAAAAATATATACATAACATTTTATTTGTTCCAGTGTGATTACAATGTGTGAACCAAAAAAGGTGTACAAGTAAAAATTACTAGTACTCACTCAATTACATGTGTTTCTCTGTAACCTAACTAGCATGCCGTGTGCAAAAATTATATATTCAAACGAGGTCAGATCAAGCTGGACATATAGGCAGTGAACTGTAACTAAGCAAGGTCCTGTCATCGTCTACAGTTTCAACATTGTTTTATAATATTTAAATGACGGCCTTTTAAAATTTGGAATGTCGACATGTAATTAATACAAACATTACAGGTACTCCGATTATGTGATTTTAATTCGCAAACTTCGTACTGAACTTAAATTCTGATATATTAATTACAAACTGGTAACAAAAGAGGTCTTAAAGATATTAAGAAACTGTTTTGATGTCATTGTTGAGGTCCAGCTTTTGTAATTGGCCGTAAATGGCCATGACATTGTAATTGTGTCATATGATATTGTTTAGGATGCCACTGGCTTTTTATCTGCAGTACTGAATATGCAAGTGCGGTGTGTTTGCTACAAACTGTAATAACATTACTTTGTATAATATGAGGCAAGTTACTTCATTTTAAAACATCAAACATATCTGATGCACTACAACAATAAATGTTAAAGAAATAATACTAAGAAACTTTGCAGTAGTCTATTTTTGACACTGTAAGTATGGCAATACACAAGGGTTGTATTGTTTCTAGCCTGACTAGACTATTAATAAAGAGCCACTGCATCGTATTACTTCAGTCCCAGTCATTTGGTATGCTACATGTGAAACATACCCAACTCAGGATAAAAGTAGTAAAAACTATTCCTAACCTCAATTACACCTTCATAAATCAATGTTATTGGACCTGGCTACACATTTTCTAAGCTATCTTGGCACTAAAATATTGTAAAACTGTCATATGCCATGACATCACTACAACATTCGCCATAGCCTACGATGGTTTTATGATATCATAGTGCTAAGATAGCAACAAAAATATGGGTCCGGTATGTGAACGGACTTAAAAACATTTAATGTAAATACTATTTTAATTTAGGTGCTAACACTGGAGATACAGGCGGGTCAATATACCACCTAACCTCAGAAAAATTGCAACAAAATGTTTTATGATCGTTTATTGTATTATTCGAAGTGGAGAACAACATATCAAAAGTTGGACAATTTTGACACATGGGAAAGTCTTTTAAAAATGACATAAAAAAACAAGATGGTTACCAGCAAAAAAACTTCAAAATTCTTATTGATAACCATCAAATTGTAAGTGTTTTTAAACCTGATGTTATAATTAATGCTATTTTCATTATGTTTTTCAAATAACAGTAGTTCCTGGAATGAACATTGCATTTGCACTGGCGTCATGACATCATCAATGAAGTAATCAAGGCACAACGCTGCGAATAAGCACTGACGTCATGACACATAATATCCTATCTTATTGCTTCTCAGACTCAGTCTTGTTCATCATCCTAATATATCACGGCTTATTTGCCATATTGTCACAGAACTTTGCCAACTTGGCAATGCCCACATACCAGCCTCGGTGACGCAGTGGTTAAGCCATCGGACAACAGGCTGGTAGGTACAGGGTTCGCAGTCCGGTACCGGCTCCAACCCAGAGCGAGTTCTAACGGCTCAATCGGTAGGTGCAAGGCCACTAAACCTTCTTCTCTCTCACAAGCCATTAACCAACTAACAACTAACCTACTGTCCTGGACAGACAGCCCAGATAGCTTAGGTGTGTGCCCAGGACAGTGTGCTTGAACCTCAATTGGATATACGCAAAAAAATAAGTAGAAATGCCCACATGCACTGGTGCATTCCATCTTATGCTTTTGGCAGGTACACTTTTGAGTAGTGCACCCTCCCAAACAGTTGCAGTGAATCATCTGAACAAGTGCCTCCGGATTGAGTTTTTTACTTTCTAATCTCCATCCCCACTCAGACGGCTCTATTTCATTATTACAGCCCATCCACTCCATAATTTGATAGTAAGTCCGCAGGGAGTGAAATTTACAGCCCTAGGTGGTTGGTGGTACTATTTCAAGTGTGACGAAAGACTTGACTCTTGGAACTTTTTTGCACAGCATATCGTCGCTGAACTAAGAAAACCTTATATGTGCATTTTTGGCAATTTTCACTTTTTTATTCTTTCAGAAGCATAAATCTATTATCTTTTTGTTGTCAAAATCTCGTACATGTCCAGGCAATGGAAAGTATGGAAAATGTCCAAAAAGTAAAACACATATTTGAAAACCACTGTTTATCTGTTATGAAAACCTCTTATCTACCAACTGATTATGTTTATTCCTATTATATTTCGACCTTTTCTATCAGGTAAAGGTAAATTGTTAGTGCCAAAGTGTCTATATTGTATATATGTACATAGTATGTATTCAACTGGCAGTCAAGGAAAAGCTATCATACCAGAAAAGAAGTGTACGCCCACCAGGAATTTCCGTATTTAAGGTTCAAGCATAAATACAAAAAATACCATCTTGGAGAAGATAAAGGTTTATGTAAAATTAAGCCTGGGACTAACATTAAGAAGCAGAAAAAAATGTATGCTATACATGGACATATAATAAAGGGGGAAGTCAAAGTTAGGGTAGTAGCAGACAACATACATGTAATATCATTCAATGACAAGGCAACACATGTTTCAATACCGTTATGTAGGACAGAAGGAACAGTTATTAATTTTATTCATCTGATGAAGGGCAGTGCTTATATATATTCTAGGCACCTAGCGGTTTAATAGTTGAGGAAAGGGGAGGAGGTACACCGACGCCTATAGATAAAACTGTCTGCTTTGGGTTATTAATTTTTACTTCATGTAAAATTTAAGTTTTTAGGTAATGGATTCTGCACAGGTTTCACATTATCGAGTTATTAATTACGCAAAAATGATGTATGGTATCGATTAATATGTAAGTTTGTTTATTTTATTTCATTGTTATTGTTATTTATGTAATGAGAGCAAACATGATGATGCATTGTCACAGGGATCCTATAATACCCGTAACTGAATGAAACACGATTGTCCAAATATCTCTCCTAACTGTATATCTATTAGATCATTCTGTATCGAGCAGTATTTACCCGAGTGGCTCATCTAGGTATGATCAGAGATAAGATCTTATATAAAGTATATATTATTATAGCACGTTTAGTTCACTAGAAAACACAACAAAAACACAATACACTTTGGAATCTGTATTAACCTACGCTGACAAATGTACTGCAGCAGTAGTTAATTAACAACAACAAATAAATAATAACAACCCAGAACTGATCACTTAATTAGTTAATCTCTAGGTGTCTAGTTTACACAATATGCTAATCACTTCACCGTGACACAACACCCACACGTGTGATAATTGAGAAACGCTAACACACACACGTGTGATAATGGAGAAACGCTTCCAGGGGAACTTAATTAATAAAGGAATTACCAATCTATTCCTAACTGGTTAATTTTTAATTAACCCTTAACTACTCATTCAGTAACCTTGTAACACAGAATTAATACTGGTACCTATCACAATAAAGACAATAACCTACAGTTTACCTAGGTCCTCTAGGATGACTGGCTAAGCTTTATATATATATATATCAGAACGGTGAGCCTACAGAATACTGTGTCAGATGACCGGCAGCACCGTCTAAATAATATTGGTATAATACAGTATTAAAATATTTAAAGTCACATCAATCACATCAAGGTTATACACAGAGCAGAAAATATATATTTACCAAAGTCCCGTCTGAACTAATATAGATCGTTCAGTGGACGACGACCGTGCCCCTGGATACTTCCAAAATGTTTCTGTCGATATATCTAAATCCTAGCTATTTATTCAAAACTCTCAGAGACAGCGAATATCGCCTGGGGGTACAAGGCGGTACCTCACGTATCATGTGGATTTTCCACAACCACCACGCCGGCATATTTTTCTCTGATCATCAGACTGGCTGTCGCCATCCGCGAGCAATCCCCTGGCCATAAACAGCACTAACGGAGATATTACGTAACTACTAGCCACATGGCCTCCACACCTGCGCTGGGTGTGTATTAGAAAAGCTCGATGACCGTTGCGCAAAGGTATCACGTAACAAGTTGCCCATCTGGGCTTAAGTGCAATTTGGAACTGCACACGGCCCTCTAAAACAATTAATATCGCCACAGGCGAAAACAAAATTAAGAGCATGTACTGTCACATGAGTAGTATAATTTGTATGTAGCGGGGACAACAATGGGAATACAATGGGTACGCCTCCAATACAATGGATATGCACCTCCGGAACAATGGGTCCCCACTCCAGTACAATGGAGACGTCCCCTATTGTTCTCTCTTAGTACAATGGAGACATCCCCTATTGTTCTTTCTTAGTATAATGGTGACGTCTCTGATTGTTGACATTATTACAATAGATATGCACCTATTGTTCGGTGGTACAGTAGGTGACACGCGTCTATTGTAACGTTGACCGAGTTCTGAGTATTGTTCGGAGGTACAATAGGTGACACGCGTCTATTGTAACGTTGACCGAGTTCTGAGGCTTATTATAGACGCTACGAAATACGTAGGAAACCGGGTTACTTTTGTTGAAGCGTGTAATGAGGATAATGGGTACGACAGGGTGCATTCAAAAGCGGTTTAGAAATGTTTTAGTTAGTGAAACTGTTTATGAAATTTGGCAACTGAAAGGAAATGAAAACTAGTGCTTTGTTTCCATATAAATTTGACAAACAATAGATTAAATTTAATATGTGTACATGTACGAATAATAAATGAATAATCACTAACGTAAAAACTTTATTGGTTGAATTGGATTCGTAGCTATAGGTTCACTCTAAACTATGCCTGAACAAACATGTCTTATAAAGATAACGACTCCTACAACAATTACAACAGTAGGTGGAAGTGGAAGTGGGAAAACGTTTTTTACAAAACGTGTTTTGGAACATGCGAACGTTGTGTTTGATATAGCACCTAAACTCATTGTTTATTGTTATGTAGTATGGCAGGATGTATACACAGACATGCAACACTCTGTTCCTAACATATTGTTCTACGAGGGACTACCGACACAGGAAGAGCTGAACACGTGGGCAGACGAGTCTCAGAAACGTATGGTGTTGGTATTGGACGATCTGATGATGGAAGTATGCAACAGTCAACTCATGTTAAAACTTTATTCTACTCTGTCGCATCATTTGGGTATTACCTGCATTAGTTTACAACAAAGTCTTTACCCTAAAGGAACGTGTTCTCGAACCATGAGTTTAAATACACATTTGTTCGTGTTAATGGCTAATGCGCGATCAGCGCATGAATATAAGATTTTTGCTTCACAGATATTTCCCGGTCAGTCTAAGTACTTTGCTGAGGCATATCAAGATGCCGTGCAATCACGAAAATATGGATATCTGTTAGTAGACGTGGCACCATACAGTAATCCCGAATATGGTCAACTACGTACGGGTATTTTACCTGGAGAACTCTGTACTGTATATCTTCCTAAAGACTAATATAAACCAATGTTGTGTACGACAATGCTCATTTGTGCGATTGCATACGACATGTGCAAACAGTACTCTTGGATCATTGTGGCACACCCACGACGTGAACCAGAGAGAGTGATATCGGAGGATTCCCAGTGGTATAAAAGCAAGTCTGAAGCTGTCGACTCACTCAAACGTGTTATAGCTCGTGGTGTTGACATTCCAGATTGTTGGGGAGGACCGTACTATTTTATAGTAAGTCGATCTGCGTACGTTGTAAATTATGACAGACTTGATTAAACGGAAACTGTGAGTTATTTTTCCCTTCTTAAGGAGGGAACTATAAAACGAAGACGGCTGGTATTGATTCAAGCATCA